>NC_091060.1:142381264-142688514 GCF_000393655.2 Nicotiana sylvestris
ATTTGACAATAGCAAGAATTTCTTTAGCTACAATCGCATAATTTTTCTGGGAGTTATTCCATTTACCAGAATAAAACTGAACAAGGTATTCTTGTTTATCTACTGGAGAACATTGTTTTAGTATCCCGTCATAACCAATATCAGAGGCATCAGTTTCCTCAACCTTTGCCCAGGTGGGATTGGCGAGAGTTAAACAGGGAAGGTTATTAACCTTTTGTTTAATTCTCCTGACTGCTTCAGTGTGACTGTCAGTCCAAGCTTTGGGGTTCTTCTTTAGTCTTTCATAAAAAAAGAGCAGTATCTTTAGCAAGGTCCTTTATAAAAGGAGAAATATAATTTAAACTTCCTAGAAATCTTTGAAGCTGGGTTTTATCAGTAATTATATCAGGGAACTTAGAAGCAAATTCAATACTTCTACTTATAGGAATAATCCTACCCTTCTCAATGTTATGACCCAGAAATCTAACAGAAGTTTGGAAAATCATCATTTTTGGTTTTGATATAACCAATCCATTCTGGATGATAATCTTTTAAATAAATCTAAATGTTTGAAATGAGATTTTATATTTTTTGAAAATACTAGAATATCATCAATATAAACAATTATGAAGTCTGTATAAGGAAGGAAAATATCATTCATAATTTTTTGAAATTCAGATGGAGCATTTTTCAAACCAAAGGGCATAATTCCATTCATATTGACCCATTGACACATTAAAAGCAGTTTTATATCTATCAGATTCAGATATCTGAATTTGCCAATATCTTGATTTTAAATCAAATTTGAAAAATATGATGGCATCATGTAATCTATCTAATAAATCCTTTTTATTAGGGATGGAGTATCTAATCCATTTTAACACCTTATTAAGGGGTTTGTAATTAATGACTAATCTAGGAATTCCTCGTTCCTCTTCAGCATGCTTATTAACATAGAAAGCAGTACAAGACCATTTGGACTTTGAGGGTCTGATTAAACCCTTCTGCTGTAAGGAATCAATTTCCTTTTACATAACTCCAAATAATCGGAGTTCATTTGACAAGGTCGAGCCTTGGTAGGAATATTATCCTCAGAGAAGTCTTCTTCATAAGGAAGACTTATAATATGCTTCTTTCTACTCCAAAATTGATTCGCATGGTCACCACAAATAGAAGTAAAAAATTGGTTTTTGAGAAAATTGATTTTTTCTACTAACTTAGGATTTTTTAAATCCTGTTCAATTGTAATGGAACAAATTTTATTTTTCAAAAATTCAATTTGATTGACTTTTGAAGAAATATTATTAGAAATAATCTCATTCAAAAATCTTTGGACGGGCTCAGTTATAAACTCAAATGTGATACTTTTACCATTGTAAGTACCAGTAAAACTTTTTGTATCCCAATATAAAAAAGGCATTAATTTAATAAAAAAAGGAACACCAAGTATTACCTCCCTATCAATATCTTTTACTAAAACAAAGCTTTCAGGGATACAGGTGTCCTGTTGGGAAATATAAACCCTAGGTAATTTATATGAAATAACCATTGCACCATCACTAGCATTTTTTAAACGGTGAATTGTTTTATGGAAATATCTGGAGGGTATAACTCCTTTACACAACTTAAATCTGCTTCACTATCAAATAAAGCGACAAACTCTTTTTTGAAATTGTAGTCAATTAAAAGAATTATTTTTATTAAAAACTTTTTGGTGATAAAATATTGTATTTTTTCTAGAAATTCATCTTCAGGAAAATCCATTACTGTCAGTAAAGTATTAACAGCTTTTTCTTCTGAAGAACTAGCAATATTATCTATCTCAGTAATCTTAATACTGGGATCTGTATTAATCACCCTAGAATTTTCTAATTTGAAAATTCTTTCATCTAAAGCTACATTTGAAACTTTTAATTCCGAGATTTCTTTCTTAAGATAACTTATCTCAGTACTTAAATCTTGGACAGTAGCAAACCTTTCAGGCTGAGACTTATTTTTCACCATTTTTCTGATTTCAGACATGGTGTAAGGTCCTTTTTGAGATGGAATTTCTTCCACCTCTGTTCCTACTTCTGGACTCGTAGGAATTTTATATATTAGTTGGGACCTTAATTCATGGTCTTTAATAACTCTTAGTAGATCAATCAAATTGTCATTAGACAGGACATTGATCTTTAAGTCCCTAAATTGGGAGTAAATATTAAAAAGTTCATCGTCGGTATTACAACAATGATTTGAGCATTGACCCTTATTACAGGACTCTTGCTCTTCTTCAGAAGATGAAGTATAACTTTCTTCAAGAAGGACCCTTAGGTCTTCACTTGTTAATGAAGATCCTTCATCAGTGCCAGATATTTCTGGAGAAGAATTCAAAAGAATCTTACATAAAGAATCTTTGATATGATCATCTAAATCAAGTTCTTTGATTTTATCTTTGATCTTGCAATCTTTTGCATAATGTCTTACTCTTCCACATTTATAACAGGCCTGAGGGTTTTTAGATTTAATAAAACCCTTTCTGGCTTTATGAAAAGCCTTCCTTCTTTGGGTCTTTTCGTGCCATTTTTCCGGCGAACCCTTCTTGTTCTTGAAATCCTTTTTATGATATTTCTTTCTTTTGGATGGTATATCAATGGCGAATTGTTCACAGAATTCACCTAATTGTTGTCTCTCAGTGAGACGATGTTTCTTAGCTTGTTGGTTTAGCTTGATCTCATTGCACAGAGCTAAACCTTCCTGAGTGCATACACTAAATAGTTTACCATATGAGTAATTATTATAATCGATACTCATCCCTGTGCCTCTAAGGACTTTTCTAATCCTTTCAGCAAATAAGGGAGGGATTCCATCTATGAATTTGAACTTCCAATGAGTACTATTACTCTCTGGCAGTTCCATCACTCTGGACAAGAAAACATCTTTATACCATCTAAAAGATGTGAGGGTTTTACACCTCAAATTCTGGAGCATTGTTCTACTGGTCTCACTATTATCAGACCACCTTCCAGAAAAATGTTCGATAATATTCATGACTAAAGAACAGACTAAGTTTTGAACAGTCTTTTCATCTTCAGTCTTGGTTGCATTCATTATTTGAAAGTGTTGCTCATTAGTGAGATAATTATCTCACCATACTTTCAGCTGACCAGTAAATCCAGCAATAATCATTTTTGCTATTGCTCTATCTGTATTTTTATTAACTTTATAGATAGTACTGTACATAATCATTCTATGTACTGTTGTATATATTTGCCTTTCAGCAAGACCATCTATGTTCCATTCATAGATATCTGACCCACTATAACCTTGGTGGTAGTGGTCATTGTCCTGTTCTTCTATTAGAACATCTTGAGGGGTTGGTCTAGGATAGTAAAACATGCTTTGGTAAGGTTTCCGAGCATACTTTTCAGAGATTTTATTAATCTAATCATCTACTTTCAGATTACTAATAGATGCATGCTCTAAACTTAGAGGACTAACTCTAAATTCTTCTAACTTATTAACAAGAAGTTCTTCAATATTTTCTAGACTTACGTCATCTAGACTTTTCAATTTAAAGTCTTTTACCTCAGGAGGTGGTTGTATACTTGTAGTAGCGATTTTCTCTTTACCTTTAGTATCCTTCTGTTGGATTTTTTGGACCTCAGATATAAGCTTGTCCAATTTCTCATGAATCTTTGTCACGACCCGAAATTCCCACCATCGGGAGTCGTGATGGCGCCTACTAATGTGAGCTAGGCAAGCCAATCCTTAACAACTTACTTCATTAACAAATCACTTATTTAAACGATTATCAGTGATAGCATGAAAACAACAGAATTTAATGAATGTACGAAAAACTTAAATTAAAGAAACTGAACAATAATACGGAAATCAACATATGCCTCTACCCAAGAACTGGTGTCATATTACTCACGAATTTCTAAGAGTACTAAATACAACCGTTTGAAAGAAAAATATAAACTTTTTGTCTCGAATACATGAGATAACAGACTGAAATAAGGATAGAGGAGACGCCAGACCTGCGGACGCTTGCAAGGCTACCTCGGTGTCTCACTGGACTGAAAGCTAGATCCCACGCTACTGCTTCTGTCCAAGACCTGGATCTATGCAAAAGAGCACAGAGTGTAGTATCAACAAAACTGACCCCATGTGCTGGTAAGTGTCTGGCCTAACCCCGGCGAGGTAGTGACGAGGCTATGACCAGACTCCAGATAAACCTGTGCAATTATATACTATATGGCGGAAAAGTAACAAGTAGTAAGCAATTAAAGCTGGGGAAGGGGAACATGCTTCGGGGGTAGCTGACAAAACAAAATAACAAGAATTAACAAGAAAGCTAACAATATATCTTCTAACACAGATAAAAAGAAGTAAAGACAACTTTCAATTTCAGTTTTCATCTTGTTGCAGGCGTGCAACCCGATCCCATTTCTCATATCTTGTGGTAGGCGTACCACCCGCTCCCATTTCATAATATCTTGTTGTAGGTGTACCACCCCCTCCCATTTCATAATATCTTGTGGTAGGCGTACCTCCCGCTCCCATTTCATAATATCTTGTGGTAGGCGTACCACCCGCTCCCATTTCATAACATTTTGTGGTAGGCGTACCACCCGCTCCCATTTCATAATATCTTGTGGTAGGAGTACCACCCGCTCCCTTTTTATACAGTTCATCACACAATCATAAGAAATCCCGGCAAAGGAATATAAGTAATATAATAATTTCCCGGCAAGGGAACAACAATATCGAAATAGTCATCCTGGCAAGGGAGAATCAGCTATAACCAATCTCACTTAGCTGGTACTGAGTCCAATAAATGGAAATGCTCAATCATAGAAGATCATTAATTAAATCATACAAGATGTCATTCCAGAACACAACAACTTTCAATTTAAGACCCACGGTCATGCTTGACACCAACGTATAGATACCCGTCACCATGCCTATACGTCGTACTCAATAAGAAGCAAGTAGAAAATAGACTCAACTCCTAATCCCTCAAGCTAGGGTTAGACCAAACACTTACCTCGATGCCTTGATCACCACTCAAGTCTCAACTATAGCTTTACCCCTTGATTCCACCACCAATCCGCTCGAATCTAGTCACAAGTTACATTGTTACATCAATAAGTGCTAAATGAATCAACCCCAATGCATGAAAATGAGTTTTCTAAAGTTTTACCCAAAAGTCAGAAATCACCCCTCGGGACCACGTGGTCGAAACTCGAGGTTCGGACCATAACCCGATTACCCATTTCCCCACGAATCCAAATATATAATACATTTTGAAATCGAACCTCAACTTGAGTCCAAATCCCCAATTTTAGAAAACCTAGGTTCTACCCAAAACACCCAATTTCTCCTATGAAAATCTTTGATTTGAAGTTAAAATCATGTTAAAAGATATTAAGGAGTGAAGAAAATTAGTTAGAAATCACTTACCAACGTTTTGGAGAAGAAAGTTTGTTTGAAAAATCGCCTCTTATGTTTTTGGGGTTTTGAAAAGTAAAAAATAGCTGAAATTCCTGTTTATTTATACCCCTCTCAGACCCCCAATGCGGACGGCATCAAATGGACCACGGCCACACAACCTCCACCGCGGACCACACAAAGGCGACCGCAGCCGCGCTGGCCCCTCCCTGAAGACAAGCAGTTGAGCACCCAGTGCGGACCGCACAAAGGCTACTGCGGCCTCACAGCTTCCACCGCGGACCGTACAAAGGCAACTGCGGCCGCGCTGGCCCCTCCGCGGTCGCACGCGATTTCTCGCGGACCGCACTAGAGGGTTCAGAGACTGTGGCTTCCTGAACCTGCAACACCTGACTTTCTAAGCCTAAAGCATCCCGGAACCTACTCGAAACTCACCCGAACCCTCGAAACTCCAACCCAAGTATACACACAACCTCAAAAACATCCTACGGACATATTCATGTACTCAAATGACCAAAATAACATCACGAGCATCGAATTAAACCTCGAGATCAATAAAATTTTTCAAAACTCGTTTAAACATCAAATTTCTCAATTAAGGTCCGAATCACGTCAAACGACGTCCATTTTTAACCAAATTTCACAGGAATGACTCAAGTCATATATAAGACCTGTACCGGGCACCGGAACCAAAATACGGGGCTGATACCATTGCTTTCTAATCGGGCTAGGGACCTAGAATTCCGATTCCGGGCATACGCCCAAGTCCCATATTTTCCTACGGACCCTCCGGGACCGTCAAATCACGGGTCCAGGTCCGTTTACCCAAAATATTGACCGAAGTCAAATTTATTCATTTTAAAGTCAAGACTTAACATTTTTCACAGAATTTCATATTTAAGCTTTCCGGCTACGCGCCCGAACTGCGCACGCAAGTCGAAGCGGCTCTAAATAAGGTTTTCAAGGCCTCAGAAGCACATAATGGGTAAGAAAACAGGTGATGACCCTTGGGTCGTCACCTTCTCCACCTCTAAAACAATCGTTCGTCCTCGAACGCACATAAGAAGGAAGTACCTGAGTCGGGGAATAAATGAGGATAACGGCTCCGCATATCGAACTCGGACTCCCAGGTCGATGCCTTAGGAGGCTGACCTCTCCACTGAACATAAACTGAAGGAAAACTCTTCGATCTCAAATGAAGGACCTACCGGTCTAGAATAGCCACCTACTCCTATTCATAAGACAAGCCCTTGTCCAACTGGATAGTACTGAAATCTAACACGTAAGATGGATCGCCGTGATACTTCCGAAACATGGACACATGAAATACTAGATGCACGGCTGATAAGCTAGGCGGCAATGCAAGGCCTCCTGAACCAGGATCTCTTGAATGATCCTGACCTTGTCCAAGGCCTCCTGAACCAGATCTGTACCCAACAACCGAGACTCCCTCGGCTCAAACCATCCAACCGGAGATCGACATCGCCTACCATACAAAGCCTCATAAGGAGCCATTTGGATACTCGACTGGTAGCTGTTATTGTAGGCAAACTCTGCTAAAGGCAGAAACCGATCCCACGAACCTCCAAAATCAATGACCCAAGCTTGGAGCATATCTTCCAGAATCTGAATAGTCCGCTCGAACTAGCCGTCCGTCTGGGGATGAAAGGTTGTACTCAACTCCACCTGAGTGCCCAACTCTCGCTGAACTGCTCTCTAGAAATGCGAGGTAAACTGCTACCTCGGTCCGAAATGATAGACACAGGCACACCATGAAGGCGAACAATCTCCCGGATATAGATCTCAGCTAACCTCTCAGATGAATAGGAGACTACCACATGAATGAAATGCGATATCTTGGTTAGCCTATCAACAATGACCCAAATTGCGTCAAACTTCTTCCGAGTCAGCAGAAGTCTAGTAACGAAGTCCATAGTAATCCGCTCCCACTTCTACTCGGGAAGCTCAATCCTCTGAAACAGTCCACCAGGCCTCTGATGCTCGTACTTAAACTGCTGACAATTCAAACATCGAGTCACATATGCAACAATATCCTTCTTCATTCTACGCCACCAATAATGCTGCCACAAATCTTGATGCATCTTCACGGCGCCTGGATGAATAGAGTACCGGGAGCTATGTGCCTCCTCTAAAATCAGCTCTCGAAGCCCATCCACATTAGGCACACAAACTCGCCCCTGCAATATCAAAACTCCATCATCACCTAAGGTAACCTGCTTGGCACCTCCACGCTGCACCGTGTCTCTAAGGACACACAAATGGGGATCATCAAATTGTCGATCACGGATACGCTCCAAAAATGAAGATCGAGCGACCGTGCAAGATAATACTCGGCTGGGCTCAGAGATATCCAATTTCACAAATCGATTGGCCAAAGCCTGAACATCCAATGCAAGCGGCCTCTCACCGACCAGAATATAAGCAAGACTGCCCATGGTGGCTGACTTTCTACTCAGATCATCGGCCACCACGTTGGCCTCTCCCAGGTGATATAATATGGTGATATCATAATCCTTCAACAACTCCAACCATCTACTCTGCCTCAAATTCAACTCCTTTTTCGTGAACAAATACTGAAGACTCTTGTGATCAGTGAACACCTCACATGCCATGCCATACAAATAATGCCCCCAAATCTTCAATGCGTGAACAATGACTACCAACTCTAAATCATGGACCGGATAGTTCTTCTCATGAATCTTCAACTGCCTCGAAGCATAGGCAATGACCTTGCCATCCTGCATCAACACTACACCAAGCCTAATACAGGAAGCATCGCAATAAACTGTGTAAGGCCCTGAACCTGTGGGTAAAACCAACACCGGTGCGGTAGTCAGAGTTGTCTTGAGCTTCTGAAAGCTCGCCTCACACTCGTCCAACCATCTGAACTGGGCACCCTTCTGGGTCAACCTGCTCATCAGGGCTGCAATAGATGAGAACCCCTCTGCAAACCGACAATAGTAGCCTGCCAATCCCAAGAAACTCCGAATCTCTGTAGCCGATGTTGGTCTAAGGCCTGAACACTTGGTTCGTCAAATGCATAAAAGCCGCTGGGGCATTTGTCAAACCAAATGACATGACCAAGAACTCATAATGCCTGTACCGAGTGCAGAAAGCTGTCTTAGGGACATCGGATGCCCTAATCCTCAACTAATGGTAGCCAGATCTCAAGTCGATCTTTGAAAATACCTTGGCATCCTGAAGCTGATCGAACAAATCATTGATCCTCGGCAGTGGATACGTATTCTTGATGGTGACCTTGTTCAACTACCGGTAATCAATGCACATTCTCATCGAACCATCCTTTTTCTTAACAAACAACACCAGCGCACCCCAAGGCGAAACACTGGGTCTAATGAAACCCTTCTCAAGCAAGTCTGCAACTGCTCCTTCAACTCTTTCAACTCAGGCGGGGCCATGCGATATGGAAAAATAGAAATGGGCTGAGTACCCAGAGCCAAATCAATGCAAAAGTCAATATCCCTATCGGGCGGCATACCCGGTAGGTTTGAAGGGAATACCTCAAGAAACTCACGAACCACGGGCATAGAATCAATAGAGGAAACCTCTGCACTAGAATCACGAACATAAGCTAAATAGGCCAAGCACCCCTTCTCGACCATACGCCGAGCCTTCACATAAGAAATGACACTACGGGTAGAATGACCAGGAATCCCTATCCACTCTAAATGAGGCATACCTGGTAAAGCTAAGGTCACAATCTTGGCGTGACAGTCCAAGATAGCGTGGTAAGGTGATAGCCAGTCCATCCCCAATATGACATCTAAATTGACCATGTCTAGAAGTAACAAATCCACATGAGTCTCAAAACCCCAATCACAACTACACCAAAGTGATGGACTTGATCTGCCACAATAGGATCACCCACCGGTGTAGACACATAAACAGGAATGCTCAACAAATCACTAGGCATGACCAGATACAGTGCAAAATAAGATGAAACATACGAGTATGTAGACCCTGGATCAAATAACCCTGAAGCATCTCTATCACAAACTAGAACTGTACCTGTAATAACTGCATCTGAAGCCTCAACCTCGGGCCTGGCTGGGAGAGCATAACATCGGGGCTGGGCCCCACCACCCTGAACTACATCTCTAGGACGGCCTGCTACTAGCTGGCCTCCACCTATGGAGGCAAGAGCTCCACCTCTAGGACCTCTACCTCCACCTCTAGCACCTCTACCCCCACCTCTAGCTAGTTGGGCGGGCTGTGGAACATTTGGTGCCTAAACCATAGCACGGGAACTCTGATGCGGAGAACTGCTCGAAGCCCGAGGGCAATACCTAGCAATGTGCCTCGTGTCGCCACAAGTAAAACAAGCCCTCGGCTGCTGGGGCTGACGACCCTAAAAACTCTGAAGCAGCGATGCACTGATAGGTGCTGGTGGTGCACTAAAGGACTGCTGATCAGAATACTGAATCGGAGGACCACAGCCACCTGAAACACTGTGAAAAGCCTGAAGAGCTGACTGAAAGTGCCTAGGTAGATGGCCTCTACCATATGAATCTCTACCTCCGGACGAGGTACCGCTGAATCTACCTGAATGATATGGCCTCTTATCCGACCCCTGACTACCTCCCTACGATAGAACCATCTCAACTCTGCGGGCCACATTGGCCGCCTCCTGAAAAGTGATCTCCCAGCCTCCTTGTCCATCTGAAGACGAATCGGCTGAATAAGACCGTCGATAAACCTCCTCACCCTCTCTCTCTCTCTCTCTGTAGGAAGTATGACAAGAGCATGGCGAGCTAAGTCGATAAACCTGGTCTCATACTGGGTGACCGTCATGGAACCCTACTAGAGGCGCTCGAACTGCCTCCGATAGGCCTCTCTCTGAGTAACGAGGAGAAACTTCTCCAGAAACAATACTGTAAACTGCACCCAAGTCAAAGATGACAACCCGGCTGGCCTAGCTAAGCAATAATACCTCCACCAAGTCTTGGCGGATCCAGACAAGCGAAATGTAGAAAAATCGACCCCATTGGTCTCAACAATACCCATATTCTTGAGAACCTCGTGACAGCTATATAGAAAATCCTGGGGATCCTCAGAAGAAGCACCACTGAAAGTAGTAGTGAAGAGCTTGGTGAACCTATCCAGCCTCCACAAAGCATCAGTAGACAAAGCCGCTCCATCACCGGTCTGAGCTACTACACCCGGTTGAACTGCTCTAACTGGCTGAACCGCTGGAGTCTGAATCTGAGGGGATACCTGCTCCGGAGTGCGTATAGCAGGAGTCTGAGCCCCTCCTCCAGCCTGAGAAGTGGCTGGTGCTACAGGAAGCAAACCTGCTCTGGTGACACTCTCCATGAGGCCCACCAATCATACCAGAGTGTCCGAAGAACTGGGGTAGCAATAAACCCCTCTAGTACCTGAGCTGGGCCCACCGGAACTGCTGGGGCCGGAACCTCCTCCTCAAAATCAACCTGAGGCTCCGCCACTGGTGCTGATGCTCGGGGCTGAACTCTGCCCCTACCTCAGCCTCTAGCACGGCCTCGGCCTCTACCCTTAGTGGGAGCTGTTGCTGGGGGCTCGGGCTGCTGAGCGGTAGATGAGAAAGCGCGTGTTCTTGCCATCTGCGAAAGAACAGAGTAGAAATCCAATTAGCATTTAAGGAATAAGTCCGCACGACAAGAAAGAACAAATGTGAGATTTTCCTAGCCCTGTAGCCTCTGAGGGATAAATACAGACGTCTCTGTACCAATCCCTCAGACTCTACTGAGCTTGTCCGTGAATTGTGAGACCTATGTAACCTAGAGCTCTGATACCAACTTGTCACGACCCGGAATTCCCACCCTCGGGAGTCGTGATGGCGCCTACTAATGTGAGCTAGGCAAGCCAATCTTTAACAACTTACTTCATTAACAAATCACTTTTTTTAACGATGATCAGTAATAGCATGAAAACAGCGAAATTTAATGAATGTACGGAAGACTTAAATTAAAGAAACTAAACAATAATACGGAAATTAACATATGCCTCTACCCAAGAAATGGTGTCACATTACTCACGAACTTCTAAGAGTACTAAATACAACCGTTTGAAAGAAAAATATAAACTGTTTATCTCGAATACATGAGATAACAGACTGAAATAAGGATAGAGGAGACGCCGGGCCTGCGGACGCTTGCAAGGCTACCTCAGTGTCTCACTGAACTGAAAGCTGGCTCCCGTGCTACTGGTGCAGTCCAAGACCTAGATCTGTGCAAAAGAGCACAGAGTGTAGTATCAGCACAACCGACCCCATGTGCTGGTAAGTGTCTGGCCTAACCCCGGGGAGGTAGTGACGAGGCTGGGACCAGACTCCAAATAAACCTGTGCAGTTATATACTATATGGCAGAAAGTTAACAAGTAATAATCGATTAAAGCTGGGGAAGGGGAACATGCTTCGGGGGTAGCTGACAAAACAAAATAACAAGAATTAACAAAAAGCTAACAATATATCTTCTAACACAGATAAAAAGAAGTAAAGACAACTTTCAATTTAAGACCCACGGTCATGTTTGACACCAACGTATATATACTCGTCACCATGCCTATACGCCGTACTCAACAAGAAGCAAGTAGAAAATACGACTCAACTCCTAATCCCTCAAACTAGGGTTAGACCAAACACTTACCTCGATGCCTTGATCACCACTCAAGTCTCAACTATAGCTTTACCCCTTGATTCCACCACAAATCCGCTCGAATCTAGTCACACGTTACTTAATTACTTCAATAAGTGCAAAATGAATCAACTCCAATGCATGAAAATGAGTTTTCTAAAGTTTTACCCAAAAGTCAGAAATCACCTCCCGGGCCAACGGGTCGAAACCCGAGGTTCGGACCAAAACCCGATTACCCATTCCCCCAGGAATCCAAATATATAATTTGTTTTGAAATCGGACCTCAAATTGAGGTCCAAATCCCCAATTTTAGAAAACCTAGGTTCTACCCAAAACACCCAATTTCCCCCATGAAAATCTTTGATTTGAAGCTGAAATCATGTTAAAAGATGTTAAGGAGTAAAGAAAATGAGTTAGAAATCACATACCAACGTTTTGGAGAAGAAAGGTTGTTTGAAAAATCGCCTCTTATGCTTTTGGGGTTTTGAAAAGTGAAAAATAGCTAAAATTCCTATTTATTTATACCCCTCTCAGACCCCCAGTGCGGACCGCATCAAATGGACCGCGGCCGCACAGCCTCCACCGCGGACCGCACAAAGGCGACCGCGGCCGCGCTGGCCCCTCCCTGAAGACCTGTAGTTGAGCACCCTGTGCGGACCACACAAAGGCGACTGCGGCCACACAACTTCCACCGCGGACCGCACAAAGGCGACCGCGGCCGCGTTGGCCCCTCCGCGGTCGCACGCGATTTCTCGCGGACCTCACTAGAGGGTTCAGAGACTGTGGCTTCCTGAACCTGCAACACCTGACTTTCTAAGCCTAAGGCATCCCGGAACCTACTCGAAACTCACCCGAGCCCTCAAAACTCCCACCCAAGTATACACACAACCTCAAAAATATCCTACGGATATATTCGTGTACTCAAATGACCAAAATAACATCACGAGCATCGAATTAAACCTCGAGATCAATAAAATTTCTCAAAACTCTTTTAAACATCAAATTTCTCAATTAAGGTCCGGATCACGTCAAACGACGTCCGTTTTTTAACCAAATTTCACATGAATGACTCAAGTCACATATAAAACCTGTACCGAGTGCCGGAACCAAAATACGGGCCCGATACCATTGCTTTCTAATTAGTTTTCACTTCGAATTTCCTTAAATAATTTTTGAAAACAATTTCACTTAAATATTCATTTCTTGGGCTAGGGACCTCGGATTCTGATTTCGGGCATACGCCCAATTCCCATATTTTCCTATGGACCCTCCGGGATCGTCAAATCACGGGTCCGGGTCCGGGTCCGGGTCCGTTTACCCAAAATATTGACCGAAGTCAAATTTATTCATTTTAAAGTCAAGACTTAACATTTTTCACAGAATTTCATATTTAAGCTTTCCGGCTACGCGTTCGAACTACGCACGCAAATTGAAGCGACTCTAAATGAGGTTTCAAGGCCTCGAAAGCATATAATGGGTAAGAAAACAGGTGATGACCCTTTGGGTCGTCACAATCTTAATTACCTGTTCACCAAGAATACTCACATATATATTAGTATAATTATTCTAAGTAAGTATGGTATTCAAATTCTTAGCAGTTATAGTAGCAACATCATTTTCAAATATTTTTGAAAAAGCAGTGCAGTAAATAATTTTATCTTTTTTTCCTATATGAAAAGATTGTTGGGGTGGAAAAATAGAATTAACAATATTTTCATTTGTGAGCATATAATCTCTCTCTAACACAGAAATATAGTTATAAACATGCTTAGACATAAACCATGGAACAAAAGCAATAATTTTATTTTTCTTGCTAATCTCTGCATAAAAGTCATGTCTAAAAAATCGTACCAATTCAGGAGTCATGTTTTCATGAAACCATATATATAAAAGTTATATTCTATATAATATTAGCTAATGCATTGATACTTAGTGCATAGTATTATGTAAGTATATAAAAATATAAAAGCTATATTCTATATAATATTAGCTAATACACTGATACTTAGTGCATAGTATAGTATAAGTGTGTGCGTGTATATATATATATATATATATATATATATATATATATATATATATATAAGCTATATTCGATATAATATTAGCTAATGCACTAATACTTAGTGTATATATATATATATATATATATATATATATATATATATATATATATATATATATATATAGAGAGAGAGAGAGAGAGAGAGAGAGAGAGACAGAGAGACAGAGAGAGAGAGAGAGAGACACACACACGCAAGCTTCGTAGTACTACTTAACTGCATATATAGCATGTTAGAGTATTTTTAGTCTATTCATCCCTTGTATTACAAAAGTGTTAACGACTTACATTTATATTATTTAGATAATAAATACAAAAGTGATTTTTAATTTTGACCATTGTTGACTTGAAAAGAGACCAACTTTGGTTGCTAATTATACATAAATTTAAATCAGATTTATTTATATTTTATATAATATTTAAAATAATAATATAATTGTTAAACGTTAGAATTGGGTCCCAGATTAGCGACCAAAGTTGGTCTCTATTTCAGTAAGCGGCCAACTTTGGTCGCTAACTTTGAATTATATTTATTTATATTTTATAAAAAAATTTAAATAAAAATATAATTATTAAAATTTTATAACTGGGTCCCATTTTAGCGACCAAAGTTGGTCGCTATCTGCTTACCCTTTAATTAGCGACCAACTTTGGTAGCTAATTTTAAATTATATTTATTTATATTTTATATTTTTTTAAAATAATATTATAATTATTAAAATTTTATAAGTGGGTCCCCCTGTAGCGACCAATGTTGGTCGCTAATCTCAGTATACCTTTGACCAAGCAAGTCTGACCAGTCCGATCAATATTTTGACGAAATTAGCGACCAAGTAGCGACCAAGGTATTTCAAATAATTATTTTATTATTTTCGCCAATTTAACGACCAACTTTGGTCGCTTTTCTTGACCTACCAACTTTGGTCACTAAAGTTTGGATGCTTTTTTCCGGAATTCTAGTAGTGTTACAAGGTGGTTTGCATTTGGTTTCTTTATGATGAAGATGGGTCTAATCCTCATGTGTGGTTTGCTGCCGTTTATTCATTAGTCAATGACTGTTGGAGAAAGATAACTTGCAACTTTGATGCTGATCCATTAATGTATAACTCAATAATGTGTGAACGGATTTTATTATTGGTGTGCAAGCAACGTTGTTAAAGTCAGCCACAATACCTTTAAGCGAGTCCTCCTAATCCGATTTTTTGACATGCACAATGAAGTGTTTGATGAGAGATGCCATGGCCTGGCCATATATCAAGACTTGATAGTTGTGATCTCACTATCTATAAGGAGTCCATTTGCCTACTAGTACGTCATCTCGATGATCATAACATAAATTCTACATATCCTGCAATTGATGTATGGGTGATGAACGACGAAAGATTGTGGATTAAAGTTCTCAACGTGGTGCCTACAAGCTAATGACTGAAGTTCTTAATGTGGTACCTACACTATCTGAGTGTGAGCCTATAGGGTTTTGGGGTCATGATAAGTTTATATTTTCACGTCATGAAAACATAATGTTATATGACTCTAAAACTCATGAATTTACACATTTACTTGACAAAAATAAAGAGCGGTGTGATAGTTCAGCTTTTAATTACAGGGAGAGTCTAGTTTCCATCAAAGGCAAAAGTGTTTGTCATAGGCAAGGCGATATCTTGGATCTCATTCAAGAATTTTTTGAAAATATTGAAGATGAAGAACTTTGAATCTATGTTGTAGGGACTCTCCTAAATGTTGCCGCATCCGTGTCGAATCCTCCAAAAATACAATACTTTTAGAGAATCTGACACACCTCCAACTGTTGAAAATGGCAAACTCCCACATCGGTGGGAGACTTAATTTGGGAAGAATTTCTCCCTATAAAATAAGACCTAATGTTTAGGATTTAAATACACCTCTCATTTGTTTTCCTATCTTCTTAAGGCATTTGTATCTTCTCTCTTTAGTATTATTTCACTTGTATTTTTGGAGTGGAATAAAATATTAGTTGTGTCCGAGGAAGTAGGCAAAATTGGCCGAACCTCGTAAATTCTGGTGTTCCTTTTATTGTTGTCTTATTATATTATTTATTATTTAGTGGCTGCCATAATTTTTGGTATAGTAGTTGTGACTCATTCACACTATATACATTTGGCTTCCGCAATAATTGATATCAGAGCCAAGGTACTGTCTAAGTATGCTCTGTGGTTGTAACATAGTCTTATCTTCCACATCAGAAAAGATTTATCTTGGTAACTGAGTCAACGTTCTATCTGAGTATGCTCTGTGGTTGCAGCTTAGTCTGATCTTCTACACCAAAAAGGAAATAATTTTGATTTGTGTCGTCAGCTATTAAATAATATTTGTGTCAAAGATGGGAGATAATAAACAAGAAGAATCTACATCAAGTGTCAACAATACGTCATCATTGGCATCTTCGCTTATGACAAGAATTGTGTCAAATGCAAAATTTGCGGTAGAAATTTTTGACGGGTCAGGACATTTTGGGATGTGGCAAGGCGAGGTTCTAGATGTCCTTTTTCAACATGGGCTAGATCTTGCTATTGAAAAAAAGAGACCAGATGTTATTGGAGAAGAAGATTGGAGAATTATCAACCGTGTTGCTTGCGGTACCATTCGATCCTACCTTGCTAGAGAGCAGAAATATCCATACACAAAGGAAAATTCTGCAAGTAAATTATGGAAAGCACCGGAGGATAAATTTTTGAAGAAAAACAATCAAAATAAATTGTACATGAAGAAGAGACTATTTCGCTTCACCTATGTTCCCGGTACCATGATGAATGAACATATCACCAGTTTCAATAAGTTGGTCACAAATTTGCAAAATATGGATGCAACTTTTGATGATGGTGACTTGGCCTTGATGTTGTTGAGGTCATGTCCTGATGAGTACGAGCACCTTGAAACTACTCTACTCCATGGGAATGACGAAATTTCTTTCAGAGAAGTTTGTCCGGTTTTGTACAACTATGAACAAAGAAAGGGAGAAAAACAGAAGGGCGGAGAAGGAGAAGACTGGTTGTGAGGGGTCATCCTCAAAATCAAACGAGGACAAAGAAGGGAAGATCCAAGTCAAGATCTAAACCCAGCAAAGATGAATGTGCCTTTTGTCGAGAAAAGGGGCACTGGAAGAAAGACTGTCCGAAGTTGAAGAATAAGGCCAAACATAACAATGGAAAGGCCATTATGGATTCAAATGTAGCTGATGGTGATGATTCAGACTTCTCATTAGTTACAACAGAGCCATCAATATCATCAGACATATGGTTGATGGACTCTGCTTGTAGCTATCATATGTGTCCCAATAGGGACTGGTTCGTGGATTTTCAAGAATGAGAATATGGAGTCGTCCACACAGCGGATAACAACCCTCTTACCTCATATGATATTGGTTCAATACGATTAAAGAACCATGATGGAATGATCAGAACATTAATAGATGTTCGATATCTACCGAGTTTGAAGAAAAATCTCATCTCTGTAGGGGCCCTAGAATCAAAAGAGTTCAAAATCATTGCAGAAAATGGAGCGATGAAAGTATGCTCTGGTGCACTAGTGGTAATGAACGCCAATCGGAAGAACAATAACATGTACCGTTATTGTGATAGTACAGTTATTGGGACAGCGACAGTAACATCCAGCGACGAAAAAGAGGCAAAAGCAACCATGCTATGGCACATGCGCTTGGGACATGCTGGAGCAAAATCCTTGAAATCTTTATCAGATTAAGGATTGTTAAAAGGAGTAAAGGCTTGCAACTTGAAGTTTTGCGAGTATTGTGTCAAAGGGAAACAGACAAGGGTTAAATTCGGAACAACAATCCATAATACTAAAGGCATTTTGGATTATGTATACTCTGATGTTTGGGGTCTTTCCAAAACACCTTCATTGGGTGGGAAGCACTATTTTATAACCTTTGTTGATGATTTTTCCCGAAGAGTGTGGGTGTATACAATGAAGAGCAAAGATGAAGTGTTGGGAATTTTTCTCAAATGGAAGACGATGGTGGAGAATCAAATAGGCAGGAAGATCAAGTGTATTTGCATGGACAATGGAGGTGAATACAAAAATGATCATTTCAATAAGGTCTGTGAAAATGATGGCATTGTCCGACACTTCACTGTCAGACATACACTACAACAAAATGGAGTGACAGAACGTATGAACCGGACCTTGCTGGAGAAGGTATGGTGTATATTGTCCAATGCTAGCTTGGGCAAAGAATTTTGGGCTGAGGCAATTACATATGCATGCCACCTCATTAATCGCTTATCATCTGCTGCTATTGATGGCAAGACACCATTTGAAAAATGGTATGGAAAGCTTGTTGTAGATTATGACTCTTTGCACGTATTTGGCTCAACCGCATATTATCATGTGACAGAGTCAAAATTAGATCCAATAGCAAAGAAGGATATTTTTATGGGGATTACTTTTGGAGTCAAAGGATATCGCTTATGGTATCCTATGACAAAGAAAGTAATATTCAGTAGGAATGTTACATTTGATGAATCTGCTATGGTAAATAAGGTAACAGATGATACCAAACAAAATGAGGGTGCTTCTAAGCAGTTGGAGTTTAAGGGAAAATTTATTTTTCCTACACAAGAAATAGAGGAGGAAACAAATGAAGATTATCCTCTAGAAGAAGAGCCAGTAGAGAGGGAGATTCCAACTCAGGAACCTCAACAACAACTTGAATCAATAGCAACCAGCAAGCCAAAAAGGACAATAACAAAACATGTTCGTCTTATAAAGACGGTTGCTTGTGCCGCCTCAATTGTAGCTGATGATGTTCCTACCACTTATAAGACGCAGTCCAAAGTTCAGAAGAAGATAAGTGGAGGATTTCCATGAATGATGAAATACAGTCCCTTCATCAGAATCATACATGGAGATTGGCCAATCTCCCGAAGGGAAAGAAAGCAATTGGGTGCAAATGGGTATTTGCAAAGAAAGAAGGATTTCCTAACCAAGAAGATGTTCGCTACAAAGCAAGATTGGTGGCCAAAGGATATGCTCAAAAGGAGGGAATTGATTACAATGAAGTGTTTTCTCCAGTTGTAAAA
Organism: Nicotiana sylvestris; assembly: GCF_000393655.2. NCBI lineage: Eukaryota > Viridiplantae > Streptophyta > Magnoliopsida > Solanales > Solanaceae > Nicotiana > Nicotiana sylvestris. The sequence continues at coordinate 142,400,474 of NC_091060.1, forward strand.
CATTCCTCCATTAGAATTATGTTGGCTTTGGTAGCACAGTTGGATTTGGAACTAGTTCAGATGGATGTAAAAACTGCGTTTTTACATGGAAACTTGGAGGAGGAAATCTACATGACTCAGCCAGAAGGATTCAAAGTTGCTGGAAAAGAAAATATGGTGTGCAAACTTGAAAAATCATTGTACGGATTGAAACAATCTTCTAGACAATGGTACAAGTGATTTGACGAGTTTATGTTGCGGCAAGGGTACAAGAGAAGCAAATACGATCATTGTGTGTATTTGCGCAAACTTAAAGATGGTTCCTTTGTATATCTTCTCCTATATGTTGATAGCTTCCGAGAATTCGGAAGAAATTGATAAGTTGAAGATTCAATTGAAGAAGGAGTTCGAGATGAAGGATCTAGGTGAGACAAAGAAAATTCTTGGCATGGAGATAATAAGAGATAGACATTCAAAGAAACTCTGTTTATCGTAGAAAGAATATTTGAAGAGAGTACTGCAGCGTTTTGGCATAGATGAGAAGACTATGCCGGTTAGCACTCCACTTGCTCCCCATTTTAAGCTAAGTACTTGTCACGACCCCATATACCGGTCGTGATGGCGCCTATCACAATGCTAGGCAAGCCGACAACCCCTAATTCACAAAACTTGTTTATCATCAACATTAGGCCATTTTTCTAACATGAGCATTAGACGCGGAATCTTTATAAGTGTTATAATGACAGAAATATGCGGAAACTTTGAATTACAAATACTACACAGCCCCAACAATCTGGTGTCACGAGTCTAGAGCCTCTAATACATAACTGAACATCTAATACATCAAGTCTAGGAAAATGCGAAATGAACTGGATCGAGAGGAGAAAACAGGGATGCGGACGCCATGCAGCTACCTCAAAATCTCCGTCAAACACTGAATCAACAGGAAGCTCTCACTCAGCCCCTCGGGCACCTGAATCTGCACACAAGGTGCAGAGAGTAACGTGAGTACGCCAACTCAATAAGTAACTAAAGTAAATAAAGACTGAAGATAGTGACGAGCAGTTAAAAACATAATAACTGAAAATAACAATAGGATAATAGCTCAACTTTGTAGTTTAAAACCAGTTTCGTCACAAAATATACACTTTCAGCTTAAAGGTTGAAATCATATAATTAGCAATAGTTTCCAATAGAGGCTATGTTTGAAAGAAGAGTGAACCAGGGAAATCAGCATAACAAGGCCTCTCGGGCAAGGAATCACTCAAACTATGGCCCCTCGGGCAGCCTCTCAGTCACTCGGGATTCATCTCTCGTCACTTAGTACTCATCTTTGACACTCAGCTCATATGTCCCTCATAATAACAAAAATCATAGTGACCGTTGCGGTGTGCAGACCAATCCATATATCGGTGCGGCGTGTAGCCCGATCCACGTATATAGTCGACTGCGCTCACTAGGGCTGTGCAGACTCCGGATAGGCTCCTACAGCCCAAGCGCTATATCGTTGCGGCGTGCAGCCCGATCTAATATATGTATCGCCGCGTGCAACCCGATCCATAAAAGTATCGATGCGGCGTGTAGCCCGGCCCATAGTATATACATATAACAACCTCACAATTGGGTTCTCAACCTCTCTCAGTCATTAACCTCACAGCCTCTCGGTCACAATAATAGAAGGTATGGATCTCAGCCCAAACAATCCTCACATTTAGGAATAGAGTGATAAACCAGCTTTAATAATTTAAACAGGTAAAGACATGACTGAGGATATGGTTTTTAACAAGTAAAGTGAGGAAAAACAGTCAAAATGCCCCTAAGGGTTCTACAGGTCGGCACAAGGCCCCAAACATGGCATACAACCCATGATACAGTATAAAACACTGAAATACAGAGTAATATAAGATTTCCAAATCAAATACGTGGCTTAATCGTCGCTATGGGATGGACCAAGTCACAATTTCTACCGGTGCACGCCCACACGCTCGTCACCTAGCATGTGCGTCACCGCTTTTATCAACTCAAGTAAAATACTGGGGTTTTGTACCCTCAGTTTCAAATTTGCAATGGCTACTTACCTCAGTCCGAAAAAAATACTATTCCACGATGCCTTTGCCTCTCAAATCGGCCTCCACTCGCGTCGAATCTATCCAAAATCAGAACGATTATGTCACAATATGATAAAGGAATAAAGCCCAAGCGAAAACAATGGAATTACCACAAATTCCAGAAATTGGTCAAACCCGACTCCCGGGCCCACATCTCAGAATTTGACAAAATTCACAATACTAGAATCCTTATACCCTCACGAGTCTAACCATACGAAAATTATCCAATTCCGATACCATTTAGTCCTTCAAATCATCATTTTTGAAAGATTTCACAATTTTCTTCCCAAATTGCATCCCAAATCACGAATTAAATGATGTATTCAATGATATATTTATGTACTCTAGCCAAATCTGAGTTAGAATCACTTACCCCGATGAATTTCTTGAAAATCCTTCGAAAAATCCCCAAAATCCGAGCTCTCTAGGTCAAAATATCAAATAAAACCCAAAACCTCGTATTTATAGAGTACCCCGCAGATTTCCACCTCCGCGGACCGCACAATATTGACCGCGGTCCGCACAAAAACGACCGCGACCGTACTGGTTTTCCTCTGCAGTGACAGGCTTTAGTATTTTGGCCATAACTTTCATTATAGATGTCCAAAGGCGATATTTTTACCTTTTTGGAAATTAGACACGAAGGAATACAACTTTCATTTTTGAATCATTTCAAAATTCCTTGTAGATCAAAAGATATGAGCTTCCGAAGTAGGACCAGTGAAATGTTCCCCACCACAGCCACACCGCATTTTGTGTAGTCCGCACAACACCTACCGCGGCCGCACTTCATTTTATGCAGTCCACACAGCACATACCGCGGCCGCACTTCTTTTTGTGTGGACCACGCGGATGTGTTCTGAGGCCTGCAACCCTTTTGGACCTGCTACAGCTATGATTTTCGGCCTAAAACATCCCGGAACCTACCCGGAACTTCAAACCAATTGTACCAACACATCCCATGACATCGTTCAAACTTGTTCAAAACTTCGGAACGCTCACAACAACATCAAATCACCAATTTAACATGGGATTCAAGCCTAAGAACTCTCAAATTATGCTTTCGATCAAAAAGTCTATCAAATCTCGTCCGAATGACCTGAAATTTTGCACACACATCCCAAATGATACAACGAAGTTACTGCAACTCTCATAATTCCTTTCCGACCCCTATATCAAAATCTCGCCTATCAACCGGAAATCGCCAAAACATCAACTTCGCCAATTCAAGCCTAAATCTTCTCTACAACTCCAAAACCCATTCCGATTGTGCTCCTAAGTCACAAATCACCTCCCAAGGTTAACCGAACTATCGGAACTCACATCCGAGTCCTCTAACACATAAGTGAATATCCGGTTGACTTTTCCAACTTAAACCTTCTTAAAAGAGACTAAGTGTGTCATTTCTTACCAAATCCTATCCGAACACAAACTAATCAACTTGATCACATAAAATACGAATAACGAAGCAGAAATGGGGGAAACAGAGCGGTAACTCATGAGACGGCTGACCGGGTCGTCACAGTACTACTATGTCGCCAAAAGATGAAGCTGAACAGGAGTATATGTCAAGGGTACCATATGCAAATGTTGTTGGTAGCTTGATGTATGCAATGGTCTGTACGAGACCTGACATTTCACAAGTTGTTGGAGTTATTAGAAGATATATGCATAATCCAGGAAAGGAGCATTGGCAAGATGTGAAGTGGATTCTACGGTATATTCACAATACGGTAGATGTTGGGTTAGTTTTTGAGCAGGAAGGCAATCAGTCTGTAGTTGGATATTGTGACTCAGATTTTGCGGGTGATCTGGACAAACGAAGATCAACTACTGGTTTTGTGTTTACTTTTGCAAAGGCATCAGTAAGTTGAAAGTCTACTTTGCAGTCAACAGTTGCTTTGTCTACAACAGAGGCAGAGTACATGGCTATTACAGAGGCTGTGAAAGAGATAATTTGGCTTCAGGGGTTGCTAAAAGAGCTTGGTGTTGAACAAAAAAGTATCAAAAATTTTTGTGATAGTCAAAGTGCTATTCAATTAGCGAAGAACCAAGTTTATCATGCAAGGACGAAGCACATTGATGTTCGGTATCATTTCGTACGAGTTATTATAGAAGAAGGTGGAGTCACGATGAAGAAAATTCATACTACAGAGAATCCTGCTGATATGCTGACAAAAGTGGTGACTGCAGTCAAGTTTCAACATTGTTTGGATTTGATCAACATTGTTGAACACTGAAGATTGAAGATGAAGACACAACCAAAATTTGTTACTGAGAGAATATTAAAGATGTGGAATTTTTCCAAGGTGGAGATTTGTTGAAAATGGAAAACTCCCACATCGGTGGGAGACTTAATTTGGTAAGAATTTCTCCCTATAAAAGAAGGCCTAATGTTTAGGATTTAAATACACCTCTCATTTGCCTTCCTATCTTCTTAAGGCATTTGTATATTCTCTCTTTCGTATTATTTCACTTGTATTTTTGGAGTGGAATAAAATATTGGTTGTGTCCGAGGAAGTAGGCAAAATTGGCCGAACCTCGTAAATTCTGATGTTCCTTTTATTGTTGTCTTATTGTCTTATTTATTATTTGGCTGCCATAATTTTTGGTATAGTAGTTATGACTCATTCACACTATATATATTTGGCTTCCGCAACACCAACAACATTGTCGGAGAGTCCGAGCAACATAACTTTGAGTGGATCGAGGTGATTTTGGTGTAAATAAATATGGCGGTGAACTAAGTTCAATAGAATTTTGTCTATTAGATTATCCTTGATTGAAAATATGAGATAATGTATGCTAACTCTGTTTTATATTTTCTGTTGAAGTGAAGATTGTGAATATTGTTTGGTTACTTGGTACTTGGTGGACATCTTTGTTTATATACATTGTGTAACACATTTCGCGTGAAAACCTTTTATTCTACATCTTTTTACCACACATAAAAAAGATAAAAAAATTGCCAACGTTTCAATAGATAGTCTAAAGGAAAAACCAAGTACCTGTAAATTGTAATAAATGAATAAAATCTTGACTCTCAAATTTTCCAAACCCTGCTCTAATTTCGTGGTCTCTCCTTCTTCTTTTTTCACCTGTGCTTGGAAGATTGAACTCTAACATTAAATCGTTACATTGGTTTCTTATCCCGATCCAATTCTGAGTTTAAATAAAGTTTTTTTTGTTGGATGTATATATAGACTGTGTACTAATTAGGCTTTATGAAGAGTAAAATGGAGGAAAGATTGATGTTGAAGAGCAAGAGTGTTGTATTACTTTACTACTTTAAATGCTATAATTACATTAACTTTTGTAACCTTCTACATGTTGGCTTCCTTTCAACTTGCAACGGTAATTGTTATTAATTGTGGCCCGTTCCACTATTTTTGGAAGAACATGGCTTTTGAGAATATAAGTAGCAATCCTAAATGGAAGTTTTGTATTAGAACACAAACGAAGCCAAAATAATAGGAAAGAATGTTGTAAAAATATTGGTTATGGAGAACAAGAATTACCGTAAGGCGTGTCAAGGACATTGTCCTTAAGGATATTTTGCTTACACCGTGATAAATATTACTAGGGGCATCCTCAGAATTTAACAAGCTCTTCTAGTATAAATTAGGAGCAGAAACAATAAAAATTAACAAAGACAACCCAACACAATAGTAAGTAATGTTGAAGTTATTATAGCCATTCAATTGTCAAATTTTAATTGTCAAAAGATTGAATTCAAACATATTAAAAGAAAGAACCTAGACATGATCTTAAACAATTCTTTTTGAGATATTAAAATTATTTTTTCTAACAAAAAGAAGACAAAAATAGGAAAATAAATAAATAGCAATCCTCATCTATGAACATGTTACGTCAGCTTTATTTTCCTATCCCCAGCTATATATATATATATATATATATATATATATATATATATATATATATATATATATATAGTCACGACCCGAAATTTCCACCATCGGCGGTCGTGATGGCGCCTACTCGTAGAATCTAGGCAAGCCACAAATCCTAAATCCCTAACTCCTTTATTTTTAATCTTTCTTATTAAGCATAACATCAAGCGTTAAATATTAAAATAACAGCGAAAATATGGAATTAAAGTGGAAGATTTAAATTAAATAAGCTGAACAATAATGCGAAAATCAACATATGCCTTTACCCAAGAACTGGTGTCACATCACTCACGAACTACTAAGAGTACTAAATACAACCGTTTGAAAGAAATATAACATTGTTTGTCTCGAATACATGAGATAACAGAATGGAATATAAGATAGAGGAGACGCCGGGCCTGCGGACGCCTGCAAGGCTACCTCGGTATCTCGGTGGACTGAATACTGGCTCCCGCGTTATTGCTGCTGTCAAATACCTAGATCTATGCAAAAGAGCACAGAGTGTAGTATCAGCACAACCGACCCCACGTGCTGGTAAGTGCCTAGCCTAACCTCGGCGAAGTAGTGACGAGGCTAGGACCAGACTACCAAATAACCTGTGCAGTTCAAATATATATATATATATATGTACAACGGAAAAGAAATATAGGAAATAACCAGTCAGTGTGGGAAGGAGAAACATGTTGGAGGAGGTAACAATTCCAAATAGAAAACCTCGATAAAAGGGGGAAGCAACAAAGCCAGAATGTCAACAATAATCCGAAATCAACAATTTGCACGGCATCACCCTTCGTGCTTTTACTCTCGTCCTCACACAAAAAATATCAATAATAAAAATGTGCACGGCATAACCTTTCGTGCTTTTACTCTCGTTCTCACCAAATCAATCGTATCATAATAATGTGCACGGCATCACCCTTCGTGCTTTTACTCTCTTTCCTCACCATATAGTCAATGAATATCGGTACGGGATGGTACATCGTACGACACTGCATCACCCTTTCATGCTTTACACTCTTTCCTTACAATAGCAAACAATGCACGTCATTACCCTTCGTGCTTTAATACTCTTCCTTACCCAAACAACAATCACAAACAAAGGGGCAAGGGAGTAGACAAATAATGGTAGAAATCCTGGCAAGGGAATATAATTAAACAGCAAAATCCCGGCAAGGGAACAATATCAACAAATCTCAACATCCCGGCAAGGGAGATAATCAACAAAGCAACAAACATCCCCGCAAGGGAGATAATCAACAAAGCAACAAACATCCCGGCAAGGGAACAATTCAATAACTCTTTCTCTTTCTTTCACCTCTTACTTTATAACTCACTTTACCACTTGAGTCAATGCTCCAAAGGGTTCAATTATCTCATATACTTTCACAATTCGTATTATACCTTGAGCTAATTCTCCTCGAAGTTCAAAGATCACAATTTCTCTTACATGCTTTTTACAACATATAGAAATCATCATTAAGGCATGAAAGATACAACAAGATCAGAATATCCGCAATATAAAGATTCACGGTTATGCTAGACACCAACGTATAGATACTCGTTACCATGCCTATACGTCGTACTCGACAATTAGCACGTAGCAAATAATACTTAACTCATAATCCCTCAAGCTAAGGTTAGACCAAATACATACCTTAAAGCTTTGACCACCACTCAAGCCTCAATTATAGCTTTATCCCCTTGATTCCACCACCAATCCGCTCGAATCTAGTCACAAGTTATTTAATTACATCAATAAGTGCTAAATGAATCAACCCCAATGCATGAAAATGAGTTTTTCCAAAGTTTTACCCAAAAAGTCAAAATTACCCCCAGGCCCACGTGGTCGAAACGCGAGGTTCGGACTAAAACCCGATTACCCATTCCCCCACAAATCCAAATGTATAATTTGTTTTGAAATCTGACCTCAAATTGAGGTCCAAATCCCCAATTTTTGGAAAACCTAGGTTTTACCCAAAACACTCAATTTCCCCCATGAAAATCTTTGATTTAAAATTGAAATCATGTTAAAAGATGTTAATGATTGAAGAAAACTAGCTAAAAATGACTTACAATTGATTTAGAGAAGAAAGGTTGTTTGAAAAATTGCTTCTTATGTTTTTGGGGTTTTGAAAAGTAAAAAGTAACTGAAAATCCCGTCTATTTATACCCCTCTCAGACCCTCACCGCGAACCGCATAAAAAGGACTGCGGTCGCGGAGCTCCACCGCGGACCGCATTAAACGGACTGCGGCCACACATGCCTCCCTGAAGACCTGCAGTTCAGCACCCTGTGCGGACCGTACAAAGGCGACTGCGGCTGCACAGCCTCTACCGCGCCCTGCACAAAGGCGACCGCGGTCGCGCTGGCCCCTCCGAAGTCGCACGCGATTTCTCGCGGACCGCGCTAAAGGGTTCAGAGACCTGCAACTTCTGACTTTCTAAGCCTAAGGTATCCCGGAACCTACTCGAACTCACCCGAGCCCTCGAAACTCCACAGAACCTCAAAAACATCCTACGGACATATTCGTGTAATCAAATTACCAAAATAACATCAGGAGCATCGAATTAAATCTTTAGATCAATGAAATTTCTCAAAACTCTTTTAAACATCACATTTCTCAATTAAGGTCCGGATCGCGTCAAACGATGTCCGTTTTTAACCCAATTTCACAGGAATGACTCAAGTCATATATAAGACTCGTACCGGGCACCAGAACCAAAATACGGGCCTGATACCAACTGGTTCTAATCAAATTTCATTTCAATTTCCTTAGAAATTTTCAGAAAAACAATTTCCTTAAAAAAATTCACTTCTCGGGTTAGGGACCTCGAATTTTGATTCCGGGCATACGCCCGAGTCCCATAATTTCCTACAAACCCTCCAGGACCGTCAAATCACGGGTCCGGGTCCGTTTACCCAAAATATTGACCGAAATCAAATTTATTCATTTTAACATCAAAACTTAGCATTTTTCACAAAATTTCATATTTAAGCTTTCCTACTACGCGCCGGACTGTGCACGCAAATCGAAGCGACTTTAAATGAGGTTTTCAAGGCCTTGGAATCACATAATGGGTAAGAAAACAGGTGATGACCCTTTGGGTCGTCACATTCTCCACCTCTAAAACAACCGTTCATCCTCGAACGGACAGAAGAAGGAAGTACTTAAGTCGGGGAATAAATGAGGATAACGGCTCCGCATATCGGCGGCAACGCAAGTCTATAAGCCACCTCTCCCACTCGATCAAGAATCTCAAACGGACCAATGAACCTAGGGCTAAGCTTGCCCTTCTTCCCAAATCTCATCACGCCCTTCAAGGCGACACTCGGAGCAATACCCGTTCACCAACCATAAAAGCCACATCTCGAACCTTGCGATCTGCATAGCTCTTTTGCTTGGACTGGGTTGTACGCAGTCTATCCTGAATGATCCTGACCTTGTCCAAGGCCTCCTGAACCAGATCCGTACAAAACAATCGAGCCTCTTCCGGTTCAAACCATCCAACCGGAGATCGACACCGCCTACCATATAAAACCTTATAAGGAGCCATCTGGATACTCGACTGGTAACTATTGATGTAGGCAAACTTTGCTAAAGGCAAAAACTGATCCCACGAACCTTCAAAGTCAATAACACAAGCTCGGAGCATATCCTCCAATATCTGAATAGTCCGCTCAGAATACCCGTTCGTCTGAGGATGAAATGTTGTACTCAACTCAACCTGGGTGCCCAGCTCTCACTGAACTGCTCTCCAGAAACGCAAAGTAAACTGCGTACCTCGGTCCGAAATGATAGATACCGGCACACCATGAAGGCGAATAATCTCCCAGATATAGATCTCAGCTAACCTCTCGGATGAATAGGAGACTGCCACAGGAATGAAATGCGCTGACTTGGTCAGCCTATCAACAATGACCCAAACTGCGTCAAACTTCTTCCGAGTCAGCGGAAGTCCAGTAACGAAGTCCATAGTGATCCACTCCCATTTCCACTCGGGAAGCTCAATCCTCTGAAACAATCCACCAGGCCTCTGATGCTCGTACTTAACCTGCTGATAATTCAAACACTGTGCCATATATGCCACAATATCCTTCTTCATTCTACGCCACCAATAATGTTGCCGCAAATCCTGATACATCTTCACGGCACCCGGATGAATATAGTACCGGGAACTATGGGCCTCCTCTAAAATCAACTCCCAAAGCCCATCCACATTAGGCACACAAACTCGACCCTGCAATCTCAAAACTCCATCAGCATCTAAGGTAACCTGCTTGGCACCTCCACGCTGCACCGTGTCTCTAAGGACACACAAATGGGTATCATCAAACTGCCGATCACAGATACACTCCAATAACGAAGAACAAGCGACCCTGCAAGCTAATACCCCAACTAGGCTCAGAAATATCCAACCTCACGATCGATTGGATAAGGCCTGAACATCCGAAGCAAGCGGCCTCTCACCGACTGGGATATAAGCAAGGCTGCCCATCCCATACTGGCTGACTTTCTACTCAAAGCATCGGCCACTACATTGGCCTTTCTCGGGTGATATAAGATAGTGATGTCATAATCCTTCAATAACTCCAACCACCTCCTCTGCCTCAAATTCAACTCCTTTTTGCTTGAACAAATACTAAAGACTCTTGTGATCAGTGAACACCTCACATGGTACGCCATACAGATAATGCCTCCAGATCTTCAATGCGTGAACAATGACTGCCAACTCCAAATCATGAACCGGATAGTTCTTCTTATGAATCTTCAAATGCCTCGAAGCATAGGCAATGACCTTGCCATCCTGCATCAACACTGCACCAAGCCCAATAGGGGAAGCATCACAGTAGACTGTGTAAGGCCTTAAACTTGTGGGCAATACTAACATTGGTGTCGTAGTCAGAGTTGTCTTGAGCCTCTGAAAGCTCGCCTCACTCTCGTCCGACCATCTGAACTGGGCACCCTTCTAGGTCAACTTGTTCATCGAGGCTGCGATAGATGAGAACCCCTCCATGAACCGACGATAGTATCCTGCCAATCCCAAGAAACTCCAAATCTCTGTAGCTGATGCTAGTCTAGGCCAGTTCTTGACTGCTTCAATCTTCTTTGGGTCAACCTAAATATCCTCTGCTGACACAATATGACCCAGGAATGCAACTGAACTCAACCAGAACTCACACTTCGAGAATTTAGCATATAACTGACTATCCCTCAAGGTCTGAAGAACCACTCTAAGATGTTGCTCGTGCTCCTCCCAGCAGCGGGAATATATCAGAATATCATCAATGAAGACTATCATGAATGAGTCCAAATAAGGCCTGAACACTCAATTCATCAAATCCATAAAAGCTGTTGGGGCATTTGTCAACCCGAATGACATAACCAAGAACTCATAATGCCCGTACCGAGTGCGAAAAACTATCTAAGGGACATCGGATGCCCTAATCCTCAACTGATGGTCGCCAGATCTCAAGTCAATCTTTGAAAAAACCTTGGCACCCTGAAGCTGATCGAACAAATCATCAATCCTCGGCAGTGGATACTTATTCTTGATGGTGACCTTGTCCAACTGCCGGTAATCAATGCACATTCTCATCGAACCATCCTTTTTCTTGACAAACAACACCGGCGCACCCCAAGGCGAAACGTTGGGTCTAATAAAACCCTTCTCAAGCAAGTCTTGCAATTTCTCCTTCAACTCTTTCAACTCTGGCGGGGACATGCGATATGGCGGAATAGAAATGGGCTGATTGCCATGAACCAAATCGATGCAGAAAACAATATCCCTGTCGGGTGGCATACCCGGCAGGTCTAAAAGGAAAACATCAGGAAACTCACGAACCATGGGCACCGAATCAATAGAGGGAACCTCAGCACTGGAATCACGAACATAAGCCAAATAGGCCAAACACCCCTTCTCGACCATACGTTGAGCCTTCATGTACAAGACAACACTGCGGGTAGAATGACCAAGAGTCCCTCTCCACTCAAAACGGGGAAAATCCAGTAAGGCTAAGGTAACATTCTTGGCATGACAGTCCAAGATGGCGTGGTACGGGGATAACCAGTCCATCCCCAATATAACATCAAAGTCGACCATTTCTAACAGCAACAAATCAAAACGGGTCTCAAGACCCCCAATCACCACAATACAAGAACGATGAACTCGATCGACCACAATAGAATCACCCACCGATGCAGACACATAAATAGGAATACTCAATGAATCACTAGGCATGACCAGGTACGGTGCAAAATAAGATGACACATACGAATACGTAGACCTTGGATCAAATAGCACTGAAGCATCTCCATCACAAACCAGAATGGTACCTGTAATGACTACATCTGAAGCCTCAGCCTCAGGCCTAGCTGGAAGGGCGTAACATCGGGGTTGGGCCCTACCACCCTGAACTACCTCTCTAGGACGGCCTGCTGCTGGCTGGCCTCCACCTCTGGCGGCCTGAGCTCCACCTCTAGGACCTCTACCTCCACCTCTAGCACCTCTACCCCCACCTCCAACTGGCTAGGCGGGCTGTGGAACGCCTAGTGCCTATACCATAGCACGAGAACCCTGATGCTAAGAGCTACCTGGTGCTCGAGGGCAAAACCTAGCAATATGACCGGGATCACCACAAGTGTAACAAGCCCTCGACTGCTGAAACTGCTGGCCCTGTCAACTTGAATGACCACCTCGAAAACTCTGAAGCAGCGGTGCACTAATGGGAGCTGGTGGTGCACTGTAAGGCTCTTGATCAGAATAGTGCGTCTAAGAACCACGACCACCTGAAGTACCATGAGAGACCTGGAGAGCTGACTGAAAGGGCCTAGGATGATGGCCTCTACTATATGAATCTCTACCTCCAGATGATGTACCACTGAATCTGCCTGAATGATGGGGCCTCTTATCCGATCCCTGACCACCTCCCTACAATAGAACCATCTCAACTCTGCAGGCCACAATGGCCGCCTCCTGAAAAGTGATCTCACTCCCGGCCTCCTTGGCCATCTGAAGACGAATCGGCTGAATAAGACCGTCGATAAACCTCCTTACCCTCTCTCTCTCTCGGTAGGAAGTATGACAAGAGCATGGCGAGCTAAGTCGATGAACCTAGTCTCATATTGGGTGACCGTCATGGAACCCTGCTAGAGGCGCTCAAACTGCCTCTAAAAGACCTCCCTCTAAGTCACGGGGAGAAACGTCTCCAAACATAACGTTGTAAACTTCTCCCAAGTCAAAGATGGCGAACCGGCTAGTTTAGCTAAGCAATAATCCCTCTACCAGGTCTTGGCGGATCCAGACAGACGAAAGGTAGCAAAATCAACTATATTGGTCTCAACGATCCCCATGTTCCGAAGAACCTCGTGACAACTATCCAGATAATCCTAGGGATCCTCAGTAGATGCACCGCTGAATGTAGAAATGAAGAGCTTGGTGAACCTATCCAGCCTCCACAAAGCGTCGGCGGACATAGCCGCTCCATCGCTGGTCTAAGCTACTACACCCAGCTAAACTGCCACAGCTGGTTGAACCGCTGGAACCTGAACCTAGGGAGCTACCTGCTCTAGAGTGCGCGTAGCAGGAGTCTGAGCCCCTCCTCCAGCCTAAGAAGTGGTTGGTGCTACGGGAAGCAAACCCACTTGGGTGACACTCTCCATGAGTCCCACCAATCAGACCAGAGCGTCCTGAAGAACTGGGGTGGCAATGAACCCCTCTAGGACCTGAGCTAAGCCCATTGGAACTGCTGGGGCCGGAACCTCCTCCTCAAATTCAACCTGAGGCTTCACCACTGGTGCTGTTGCTCGGGGCTGAGCTCTACCCCTACCTCGACCTCTAGAACGGCCTCGGCCTCGCCCTCTGCCCCTAGTGGAAGTTCCTGCTGGGGGCTCGGGCTGCTGAGCGGTAGATGAGGAAGAGCATGTTCTCGCCATCTGCGATAGAACATAGTAGAAATCCAATTAGTATTTGTGGAACAAATCTGCACGACAAGAAAGAACAAGTGTGAAAATATTGGTTATGGAGAACAAGAATTAGCGTGAGGCGTGTCAAGGACATTGTCCTTAAGGATATTTTGCCCACACCGTGATAAATATTACTAGGGGTATCCTCAGGATTTAACAAGTTTTTCTAGTATAAATTAGGAGCAGAAACAACAAAAATTAACAAAGGCAACCCAACACAATAGTAAGTAATGTTGAAGTTATTATACCATTCAATTGTCAAAAGATTGAATTCAAATATATTAAAAGAAAGAACCTAGACATGATCTTAAACAATTCTTTTTGAGATATTAAAATTATTTTTTCTAACAAAAAGAAGCAAAAAATAGGAATATATATATATATATACATCAAGCGTTAAATATTAAAATAACAGCGATCATATGGAATTAAAGCGGAAGATTTAAATTAAATGAGCTGAACAATAATGCGGAAATCAACAGATTCCTCTACCCAAGAACTGGTGTCACATCACTCACGAGCTACTAAGAGTACTAAATACAACCGTTTGAAAGAAATATAACATTGTTTGTCTCGAATACATGAGATAACAGAATGGAATATAAGATAGAGGAGACGTCGGGCCTACGGACACCTGCAAGGCTACCTCGGTATCTCGGTGGACTGAAGGCTAGCTCCCGCGCTACTGCTGCTGTCAAATACCTAGATCTGTGCAAAAGAGCACAGAGTGTAGTATCAACACAATCGACCCCACGTGCTGGTAAGTGTCTAGCCTAACCTCGGCGAAGTAGTGACGAGGCTAGGACCAAACTACCAAATAACCTGTGCAGTTCAAATATATATACATGTACAACGGAAAAGAAATATAGGAAATAACTAGTCAGTGTGGGAAGGGGAAACATGTTGGGGGAGGTAACAGTTCCAAATAGAAAACCTCGATAAAAGGGGGAAGCAACAAATCCAGAATGTCAACAATAATCCGAAATCAACAATTTGCAAGGCATCACCCTTCGTGCTTTTACTCTCGTCCTCACACAAACAATATCAATAATAAAAATGTGCACGGCATCACCTTTCGTGCTTTTACTCTCGTTCTCACCAAATCAATCATATCATAATAATGTGCACTGCATCACCCTTCGTGCTTTTACTCTCTTTCCTCACCATATAGTCAATGAATATCGGTACGGGATGGTACATTGTACGTCACTACATCACCCTTCGTGCTTTACACTCTTTCCTTACAATAGCAAACAATGCACGTCATCACCCTTCGTGCTTTAATACTCTTCCTCACCCAAACAACAATCACAAACAAAGGGGCAAGGGAGTAGACAAATAATGGTAGAAATCCCGGCAAGGGAATACAATTAAACAGCAAAATCCCGGCAAGGGAACAATATCAATAAATCTCAACATCCCGGCAAGGGAGATAATCAACAAAGAAACAAACATCCCCGCAAGGGAGATAATCAACAAAGCAACAAACATCCCGGCAAGGGAACAATTCAATAACTCTTTCTCTTTCTTTCACTTCTTACTTTATAACTCACTTTACCACTTGAGTCAATGCTCCAAAGGGTTCAATTATCTCATATACTTTCAGAATTTGTATTATACCTTGAGCTATTGCTCCTCGAAGTTCAAAGATCACAATTTCTCTCACATGCTTTTTACAACATATAAAAATCATCATTAAGGCATGAAAGATACAACAAGATGAGAATATCCGCAATATAAAGACTCACGGTCATGCTAGACACCAACGTATAGATACTCGTCACCATACCTATACGTCGTACTCGACAATTAGCACGTAGAAAATAATACTCAACTCCTAATCCCTCAAGCTAAGGTTAGACCAAACACTTACCTCGAAGCTTTGAACACCACTCAAGCCTCAATTATAGCTTTATCCCCTTGATTCCACCACCAATCCGCTTGAATTTAGTCACAAGTTACTTAATTACATCAATAAGTGCTAAATGAATCAACCCCAATGCATGAAAATGAGTTTTCCCAAAGTTTTACCCAAAAAGTCAAAATCACCCCCGGGCCCACCTAGTCGAAACCCAAGGTTCGGACCAAAATCCGATTACCCATTCCCCTACAAATCCAAATGTATAATTTGTTTTGAAATCGGACCTCAAATTGATGTCCAAATCCCCAATTTTTGGAAAACCTAGGTTCTACCCAAAACACTCAATTTCCCCCATGAAAATCTTTGATTTTAAGTTGAAATCATGTTAAAAGATGTTAATGATTGAAGAAAACTAGTTAAAAATGACTTACAATTGATTTGGAGAAGAAAAATTGTTTGAAAAATCGCCTCTTATGTTTTTGGGGTTTTGAAAAGTGAAAAATAACTGAAAATCCCGTCTATTTATAACCCTTTCAGACCCCTCACCGCGGACCGCATAAAAAGGACTGCGGCCGCGGAGCACCACCGCGGACCGCATTAAACGGACTGCGGCCGCACAGGCCTCCCTGAAGACCTGTAGTTCAGCACCCTGTGCGAACCGCACAAAGGCGACTGCGGCCGCACAGCCTCCACCGCGCCCTGCACAAAGGCGACCGCGGTCTCGCTGGCCCCTCCGCGGTCGCACGCGATTTCTCGCGGACCGCACTAAAGGGTTCAGAGGCCTGCAACTTCTGACTTTCTAAGCCTAAGGCATCCCGGAACCTACTCGAACTCACCCGATCCCTCGAAACTCCACACAACCTCAAAAACATCCTACGGACATATTCGTGTAATCAAATTACCAAAATAACATCACGAGCATCGAATTAAACTTCGAGATCAACGAAATTTCTCAAAACTCTTTTAAACATCACATTTCTCAATTAAGGTCCAGATCGCGTCAAACGATGTCCATTTTTAACCCAATTTCACAGGAATGACTCAAGTCATATATAAGGCCTGTACAGGGCACCGGAACCAAAATACGGGCCTGATACCAACTGGTTCTAGTCAAATTTCATTTCAATTTCCTTAGACATTTTCAGAAAAACAATTTCCTTAAAAAAAATTCACATCTCGGGCTAAGGACCTCGGATTCCGATTCCGGGCATACGCCCGAGTCCCATATTTTTCTACTGACCCTCAGGGACCGTCAAATCACTGGTCCGGGTCCGTTTACTCAAAATATTGACTGAAGTCAAATTTATTCATTTTAACATCAAAACTTAGCATTTTTCATAAAATTTCATATTTAAGCTTTCCGGGTACGCGCCCGGACTGCGCACGCAAATCGAGGCAACTCTAAATGAGGTTTTCAAGGCCTCGGAAGCACTTAATGAGTAAGAAAACCGGTGATGGCCCTTTGGGTCGTCATATATATACATATGTATATGTATATTCTTCCTAACAAAAAAAATCACCTCCTCTGTGTCATGGTTTATTCGAATTGGCCTGATGATTTGGTTATTAGGGATATATTAGATATGTCCTAGATCCAATGTCATATTTGATGATCTGAACATATTTTTTTGTTAACGTTATTTCATATAAAATATATATATGGCATTTGATATTCTTTTATCATTGTTATTAATTGCTTGATTAATTTGATAAGGTCCTTGATTAAATTTTGAGACTTGACATTATGATAGAGATCATGATAATGACAGTGAAGTCTCTTATAATTAATCTAAATTTTGTTCTTGATCATAGGATTATTAATTTGGACATTAATAATCCGGTTAGATCAATATCTATGTGATCATCTTTATAGGATAAAGATTAGTTGATCTCATTAACTAAATCACATAGATAGATGATGCATATAGAGATATGATCATTGAACCGACTCATTGGATAATTCCTAATGGTTAGAATTACCATAAACTGTCAATAGGATATTCTCTTGAAGAATGTGATGTAAGAATTTCCTTTGACCTGATATCATCATAGTAATTGAAAAGTTATTTATTGTACTTTGATACTAGACACCTATGGCCCTAGGACGATAGTTGAAAGGATATTGGGTAAGATTAAATACTTGTAGAATTAGTGATTGATCAAGATGAATCTGTCAACTCTTGGTAATAAGTTTAAGCTCCATGTTGTCATGAATTATAACTGATCAAATTAAGACCTTGGCCAGGGCGATTGAATGAAAGAAGAAAAGAGTTTCTTAGGTCATTCAATGGTTGATTATTTTGACATGAACACATAGTTGGTCGCTTATTAAGATTTGACAGTTGAACCATATCCTAGGGTAACCCAGAGCTATAATGACAAAAGGAATTAATACATTATTCTTCTACAGGTTCTTGAGAGTAAATTGTATACTTCATGCTATCCGATCATTAAGGAGTGTTGCTAGACGCCGCCCTTGATTAGTATATTGATGTGATCAATTTACTACCGGCTTAGTATTGAACCTATGGGGTCGCACACTAACGAGTGTTCTGATCTTTGCTAAAGGATTAATTGCTTTATTATTTGATAATTAAATTAAAGAATTCAATTAGTCAAATAAATTTAGTTATTAGTCCAAATGAAATATTATTATATTATAGCACAGAGGATATAATTAATATTGTGAACAAATTGAAATATTCTATTTAGAATAGAAAAACAAAATTATATCTCTTGGTTATATATATATATATATATATATATATAATTAGCACTTATTTTATATAAAAGATGTTATATAAAATATTAATAAAGTTTCATTAGTAAATCTAATTTTGAATTGGATTAATTAACATGGAAAGTCCTTATGGTATTGTCTACAGTTTTCAAACCATTTGATATGGGAGATAATTTTTTAATAGGAAAATATTAATAAAAGAATTCAATTTAGAATTGAATTCTATAAATGTGTTGCATGTTTTTATTTTCAATTATTGACTAAGTTATAGAATTCAATTTATAATTGAATTCCATAAATGAGTTACATGTTTTTATTTTAAAATGTTGACTAAGTTATAGGATTCAATTTAGAATTGAATTCCATAAATAAGTTACATGTTTTTTTAAAATATTTACCATAGGACATGTGATTTGTATTTTCCAAAAGAAATTATATATATATATATATTTATACATATATATATATATATATGTGTGTGTGTGTGTGTGTGTGTGTGTGTGTGAGTGAGTGAGTCCTAATTAAGAGTTAGTGAGACATAGATCTTATACATATTGTAAAGAAATCAAGAGAGTGATTCTTGAGAAGAAAAATTACTTTGAGAAAGTAATAGTGCAATATAAAACCAAGATAGAAAATACTAGTACAAGAAAATTGTTTCTTGTTCTTCTACCTTTGAGTTGAGATTTTTGAGAAAACTTTCAACACAATATTTTCATTCAATTTGTTCACGGGGTTTCATTGATCAAGGAGTTGATAGTAAGGACTAGTCTCGGTGTGGATACACATAGAGTCTTAGCACTATCGAAGAAATTTAAAAACGAGACTCTCTTCACAAGGTACGTCTTAGATCCGATCTTTGATATGTAAATAAATTTTAAACATGAAAATTTCTACCTAGGATTGCTTTTATCTTCCGTTGCGTGTTATGAACACCTCTATGCAATCTTACAGTGGTATCAGAGCCATGGTTTCTCGTGTTTAAAATTTATTTACGAAATATTTTATGATTATATTTGAAAAGTTTAAACTATAATACATGTGTCTTGTGCACTAGACAAATTGTTTGAATGCATGGATTGATATTATTTTATTGTGAATAAAATATGTAATCATAAAAATTAAACTAGTGAGATAGTTCGTAATTTGAATTTAAAATTTTGTATAAGATACGACGGTAATCTATAATAGGTTATTAGATTATATAGTTATTTAAATTGTTATTAGTTTATGAGGTATTAACTAATAATAATTTTCTGGCATGAATTATTTATGTGATATATGTGATATATAAAATAAACATGTTAGAAGTATGTTGAATTTCGTTTTTATGTCACATGCTTGTTCGGCATATGATTTTGAATTATTTATCACATGTGATGTAAATTAATTTAGGACAAAGCATGTAGACAACTTAAACCAAATTCATGTGCTATGAAAAATTTGATCATCATGTTATTAAAAGTTGTTTAGTAACAATTCCCTCTTACTAAAATTTGAGTTCTTGAATAATAAAATATAAGATATTTTATTATAGAGCTATCCATCAAAGTAAATAATTTTACTTATCTCTTGTTTAAAAGGAGCGGCCTGATTACCAGGAAACTTATAGTTCGAGAATATGTTAAAATTGTTTATTTGCATTAGATGTATGGATTAAAAGAATTATTCAATTTTACACTAGACGCCTGGACTACCCGGGGAAGTATAAAATTTAATAAGTTTTTTGCTATCATGATGGTTGAACTCAACTATGCCAATAGGATCGACCTGACTACCAGGGGACTATTTGACATAGAGCTATTTAAGGAATTTGTATAGGGATACAATTGGTAAGAGTACCTACCTTTAAGATATATGTGAGAAACGACTTGACTTCCAAGGGGCTCATACATATTGTTGAAGGATTCCTTTACTCCACTAATAGAAATAAAGATTTCTTAAACTATAATGAGGGTAAATAGTTTAAAATAATTAGTGGAAATATCATTTAGATAAAAGTCAATGTCTTTATGATATATGTAAATATTTTCTTATATTATTGCCTTTTCTTTTCAATATTTTAGATTTCTCAATATGTCTGTTATATCACTGCGTGAAATACTTGAGACCAACACATTGGTAGGACCAAACTTTGATGACTAGTATAGAAATTTGAGAATTGTTCTCATGCATGAAAAGCTTATTAATATGATCGATAAGCCTGTAAAGATAATCCCACCAGAGAATGATGTTCAAGGCACTAAGGTTTATCATAAACACTTGGAAGAATGCCTTGCTATTAAACACATCATTCTCGCTTCCATGAGTTCTGAACTCCAGAGGAAACATCAGAATATGGATTCAACTGCAATTATTGAATATCTTAAGAAGATAGTTGATATACAGTTGGACATTGAAAACTCTCCGGTTGGACCCCTTGTCAATCATGTGATTGTTCTTGCCGAAGAACATGAGAAGTTGGGGTACAAGCTTGGTAAAGAGCTTTCTGAAGATTTGATCTTGCGGTCAGTATATGATGATGAATGTTTTCACTATAAGAAGAAAGGGTATTGGAAGAGAAACTGCAAGGAGTATTTTGCAATTCTAAAGGACAAGAAACAAGGTGAGACATTAATGAAAAATGTTTTCAAGGTTTCTTTAGCTACTACTGATTCTTCACTGTGGGTATTAGATACTGGCAGTGGTTATAACATCTGTAATATGTTGCAAGGGTTCAAGATAAGTAGGAGACTAAAGAAGGGAGAAATTAATCTATAAGTTGGAAATGGTGAAAAAGTTGCAGCCATAGCTGTTGGATCAATTTCCTTACTAATGCCTTCGGGCAAAGTACTTATGTTAGATGATTGTTATTATGTTCCTAAATTTGTTTCGAACATATTTCAGCTTCTATGTTGGACAAACGTGGTTTTCACATAAATATAGGCAATGGTATTTGCTCTATTTATTATGGTGATAATTTATATGTGAATGGCTATCTCCAACATGATGTTTATGTCTTACCTAATGTAAATGCTAATTCGATTATGCATGTTTCAAGTCTTAAGAGAAAAAGAGATGATCAAGTAAATCATACATACCTTTGGTATTGTAGGCTTGGTCATATTGGAGAGAAAAAAATTAACAAGTTGTACAAGGAAGGGTACCTTGACAAATATGATTTTGAATCATATCCAACTTGTGAATCTTGTCTCAAAGGAAAAATGACCAAATCTCCGTTTACTGGAACTGGAGAAAGAGCTACTGAATTATTGGGACTAATTCATACAGATTTGTGGGCCCATGAAAATTCAAGCTAGAGGTGGATATTCTTACTTCATCACTTTCACTAATGATATGTCAAGAAATGGATTTGTGTATCTCATGAAACACAAATCTGAATCTTTTGAAATGTTCAAAAGGTTCCATAGTGAAGTTGAGAAACAGACGGGTAAAAGTGTTAAGGTAGTAAGGTCTGATAGAGGTGGAGAGTATCTTAGTGAAGATTTTACTAAGTATCTCAAAGAGAATGGAATTCTCTCACAGTGGACACCTCCAGAAACACCACAACATAATGGTGTGTCTGAAAGGAGAAATCGAACCTTATTAGATATGGTGAGATCTATGATGGGGTTCACTGATCTTCCAATAAATTTATGGGGATATGCTTTGGAAGCAGCAACATACTTACTAAATAAAGTTCCCACTAAGTCAGTCTCTACAATACAATATGAGATATGAAAAGGATGTAAGTCTAACCTTAAATATATTAAAGTTTGGGGTTGTCCAGCTTATGTTAAGAGACTGCAGTCTGATAAACTTGACTCAAAATCTGATAAGTGTAGGTTTATTGGGTATCCCAAAGAAACAATGGAATATTATTTCTATCACCCTTCTGACCATAAAGTGTTTGTGGCTAGAGGAGCAACCTTTTTGGAAAGGAAATTTATTTTGGAAGGAAATTATAGTGGAGATATAGAACTTGATGAAGTTCAGGAAACTAATGAATCAACACAAAATAAAGATCATGAGACCCAAGTTGAAGAACCTTTATTGGATGTTTTGAAGTTGCCAAGGAAGTTGTCATCTTCAACGATTGAAGTTCAAGAACAGGTTAATGAACCAGTTCCAAACCAAATTGAACAACAATCAAATCCACCACAAGGTGAACAAGTACCTCTTAGAAGATCTACCCGTGAACGACATGTACCAATTATATTAAATCTAATGGTACAAGATGATGTATCAAGTGAGGTTGATCATAATGATGATGACCCTAAGACCTATGAAGAGGCTATACAAAGTTTTGACTATGAGAGATGGCAAAAGGCCATGGAATCCGAAATAGAATCCATGAAAGAAAATAAAGTATGGACTTTAGTTGAACCTCCAAAGGATATAAAACCTATAGATTGTAAATGGGTTTTTAAGAAAAAGATTGGAGCAGACAGAAAGGTGGAGACCTACAAAGCTCGTCTTGTTGCCAAGGGATATTGTCAAAAGGAAGGCATCGACTATGACGAGACTTTCTCTCATGTGGCAATGCTCAAATCAATTCGGATTCTACTTGCTATAGCGGCATACTATGATTATGAAATATTACAAATGGATGTGAAAACAGCTTTCCTTAATGGTGAGCTAGAAGAGGATGTGTATATGACACAACCTGAAGGTTGCATATCTCCGTCTGATCATAATAAAATTTGCAAGCTACAAATATGGACTGAAACAAGCTACTTGAAGTTGGAATATTCGCTTTAACAAGACAATTGAAAAGTTTAATTTTGTTAGATGCGAAGAAGAACCTTGTGTGTACAAAAAGGTTAATGGGAGCACAATTATATTCTTAGTATTATATGTTGATGATATATTGCTCATAGGGAATGATATATCGGCACTGCAAAGTACCAAGATTTGGCTATCTAAACAGTTCTCCATGAAAGACTTGGGAGAAGCAACTTATAACTAATTGCTTTATTATTTGATAATTAAATTAAAGAATTTAATTAGTCAAATAAATTTAGTTATTAGTCCAAATAACATATTATTATATTCTTTGCTAGCACAGAGGATATAATTAATATTGTGAACAAATTGAAATATTCTATTTAGAATAGAAAAATGAAATTATATCTCTTGGTTAATATATATATATATATATATATATATATATATATATATATATATATAATTAGCACTTATTTTATATAAAAGATATTATATAAAATATTAATAAAGTCTGGTTAGTAAATTCAATTTTGAATTGGATTAATTAACACGTAAGTCCTTATGGTATTGTCTACAGTTTTCAAACCATTTGATATGGGAGATAATTTTTTAATAGGAAAATATTAATAAAAGAATTCAATTTAGAATTGAATTCTATAAATGTGTTGCATGTTTTTATTTTCAAATATTAACTAAGTTATAGAATTCAATTTAGAATTTAATTCCATAAATGTGTTACATGTTTTTATTTTAAAATGTTGACTAAGTTATAGAATTCAATTTAGAATTGAATTCCATAAATAAGTTACATGTTTTTTCTTAAAATATTTACCATAAGACATGTGATTTGTATTTTCCAATGGAAATTATATATATATATATGTGTGTGTGTGTGTGTGTGTGTGTGTGTTCGTGTGTGTGCGTAAGTCCTAATTAAGAATTAGTGAGACATAAATCTTATACATATTGTAAAGAAATCAAGAGAGTTATTCTTGAGAAAAAAAATTACTTTGAGAAAGTAATAGTGCAATATAAAACCAAGATAGAAAATACTAGTACAAGAAAATTGTTTCTTGTTCTTCTACCTTTGAGTTGAGATTTTTGAGAAAAATTTCAACACGATATTTTCATTCAATTTGTTCACGAGATTTCATTGATCAAGGAGTTGATAGCAAGGACCAGTCTTGGTGTGGATACACATAGAGTCTTCGCACTATCGAAAAAATTTACAAACGAGACTCTCTTCACAAGGTACGTCTTAGATCCGATCTTTGATATGTAAATAAATTTTAAACACGAAAATTTTTGCTTAGAATTGCTTTTATCTTCCGCTGCGTGTTATGAACACCTCTATGCAATCCTACATTGGTAACAGAGATTCTAGTGAGACTGCCCGTGAAATCTCTTTTACGATTCAAATGTGTGCATAAGAAATGGTACCCTCTTATTACAAGCTCTTTTTTTGTTAGAAAACACCTTCGTCACAAAGAAAACCCTACCCATGATCTCTTAATACCAGGCTATTTATGGCGAAGATGTGATCTCACAAACGTATAAAATATTACCCGGTTTGATTCCTGAAAAGCCTAGTCATTTACAGATTCCTGTACAATTGGATCAGTTTATTGGTCCTGTTGATGGCTTATTTTTCTTGCTCAATATTTCATATATGAGCCATGTCAATGATTCACATCGTATGGCTCTATGGAACCCAGCTACAAGAGAGTTTAGACCTCTTTCACTAGATCTTCCCAAGTTTACCCAATCGGTATTCTGATAGTGTATTTGGCTTTGGATTTGATCCAATAAGTCAAGATTACAAGGTGCGTCTATTCCTTAATTATGTGTGGTTTGCTGCCGTTTATTCATTAGACAATGACTGTTGGAAAAAGATAAGTTGCAATTTTGATGCTAATCTATTAATACATAGGCCAATAATGTTTCAATGGATTTTATTATTGGTTTGCAGACAGTACTGTTACAGCCATCCACAATACCCATAAGAAAATTCTCCTAATCCGATATTTTGGTATGCACAATGAAGTGTTAGGTGAATTTCCATGGCCTAACCATATACCAGCTAGCATTTGATTTAATTTTGTGATCTCACTATCTATAAGGAGTCCCTTTGCCTACTCGTGCGTCATCTTGATCGCGACGATGATCATAACAACAACTACTCTGATCCTCCAATTGATGTATACGACGAAAGATTGTGGAGTAAAGTTCTCAACGTGGTTCCTACAACGATTGAACTTCTTAATGTGGTGCCTACAATATTTGAGTGTGAGCCTATAGGGTTTTGGGGTCATGATAAGTTTATATTTTCACGTCATGAAAATATCATGTTATATGACTCTAAAACTCATGAATTTACCCATTTACTTGATAAAAATGAACAACGGTGTTACAGTTCTGTTTTTAATTACAGGGAGAGTCTAGTTTCCATCGAATGGGAAAACGTGTGTCATAGGCAACGCAATGTCTTGGATCTCATTCAAGAATTTTTTTTAAGATAGCGAAGATGAATAACTTTGAACGGATCGGAGCTGATTTTGTGTCATTCTTTGCTTGGTACAAAGATGGGAAGAAGTCTGCTATTAGAAAAACAAAATATGGTGGTGAACTGAGTTTAAAAGAATTTTGTCATTTAGTTCATCTTTGATTGAGAATATGAGATAATGTATGCGACCTCTGTTTTATATTTTCTGTTGAAGTGAAAATTGTGAATATTGTTTGGTTACTTGGTAGACATCTTTGTTTATATACATTGTGTGTCTTTACATTTCGCGTACAACCCTTTATTCTACATCTTTTTACCACACAATTAGCTCGCCAAAGATCATTTGATACCAGCGGGATTTCAACGGACAGTATATTCGTCACGATCCTAAATCCGTTAAAGATCGTGATGGCACCGGACACCACTGTCAGACAAGCCAACAATAAATACTTAATTTGGTTCTCATTTCAATATTTTAGAAATCATATTTTCCTTCAATTAAATAGTAAAAGATGGTATTTACAGAATAAATAATAATATTTTTAACAATTTCAGTACAGGACAACCCATAATCACCCCAAAATCCGATGTCACAAGTGCATGAGCATCAACTAGGAATATAAAATAAAATACAGTATCTGTCCGACCAACTGAACTTGCCTTGTTGTGATAGGGGTACCGCCTGGATTGATCAGAAGATCCTTTCAGTTGGCTAGAATCCGTTACTTGAACGAAATACAAATTGGACAGGAGAAATATAAATACTCTGATGGAGATTCTGCTGGCTGCGGGTCGTAATATGGAGTGCAGTTCACCTAAGTCCCTGCATGTATACACGTCTCTGCTCTCACAAGGCCACTAAACATATATATGTGCCTGCACAAAAATGTGCAGCAAGTGTATATGAGTATGTAAATCCACGTATACCCAATAAGTATCTAGCCTAATCCCGGAGGAGTAGTGACGAGGGGTCGACTTCGACACTCACTAGTGATCCATTAATATCAGGTACAGTAAAAGAGATAATAAACATGAGGCAGAGTAAATAAATGAAATAAACAAGCATAAAATACGTAATACAAATTCCCCTCTTTACAATAAACTCAAGCTTCCCATTAGAAATTTCCTCCTTAACGGGAGCACACATATCGGTGTAGTGGATCTCATCAAATAGATTGTCATAATTCAAATCAGGAAAAATTCACGGATACACTAGCTTCTTGTCAAATATTACGCACAATTTCATGAGGATATGATATAGGAAATGTCGATGCGTACGGCCCTATCCAACATAAATATTTAAATTGTGCACTGCCGAGGGTTGAACAGCACGAACCATAGATGCATCTATTAACCCGCCGAGGCGAACAGCCCACTCCCATGAGAGTGTAGTACATAAATCCTGCCAAGGCGAACGGCCCGATCACATAAGATGTGAAATACATAATCCTGTCGAGGCGAACGGCCTGATCCCATTAGAATAAGAAGCTTTGACGGGCCCTTGACCCCACTCACGAATAAACATGTGAGTTGTAATTTCTTTAACAAAAACCTTTCAATGAAACATATATATCACGGAAACATGCCGTAAGAGGAGTAAAATTATTCAGTGACTAATCATGAACTAGTGAAGTTTCTACAATAGCAAGCCTAGTCTCAAGTAGAAATGTAAAACAGAGGAATTTAATAAGCGAGAGACTGCTCAAATAGTACATCTATAGCATGAAGTGAACCTAAGCCTACCCAGACAATAACGTGAATATAGCTACACACGGGCTCTCTTCACCTAGCGCGTACGTAGCCCCGACAACAAGTAGCACACATAAATATACAACACCTAGGGGTTATTTCCCCCTCACAGGGTTAGACAGGAGACTTACCTCGCTCCGAAGTTCCACAATCGGCTCCAACATCACTCTAACACCTCAAACCGGTGTAAGTCGCTCCAAAACTAGTCAAGCAATGTGTAAACAATAAAAATATACTCTAATACTCATAATAAATCAATTTATAAAAACTCTCAATTTCGCTCGAAAAGTCAATAAAGTCAACACTCGGGCCCACGTGCCCGTACTCCAAAAATTATTGAAAATAAATATTACCATAACTCATATGGTCTATAACCAAAAATTCATCCAATTTCGTCCATGAATCGACGCTCAAATCAAGAATTTACCATTTTTCAACTTTGGGGCTTAAAATCTCAATTTCTATAATCCAAATACGGATAAAAATAGAAACCAACAGAAATAATCATGGATAAACAACAAAATAAAGGTCATATATTTACTCCCTTTTTGAGACAAGAACAACGCCGCGAAAATCACCTCAAACGGAGCTCTAGAACCCAAGATATGCCCAAAATACTAAAATTCTCAGTTTAAAATATTGTCTAGACGATTTTTCTTCATCGCCTTCGCGTTCACGAAGAGCAATTTTTCTCGTTGACCGGTCAACCCAGAAATCCTTCTTCGCGTTCGCGGAACCTCTCTCGCATTCGCGAAGAACAAATCTTCGCACCAGAAACCATCAATTTTGTCAGACATGGAAATGGGCATAACTCTCACATACAACATCGAAATTCGACGATTCTTGTTGCTATGGTTCTAATTATGATACAAATCTAATGGTTCAATCCAATCACAAATCAAAGGTCGTTTGCTCAATATAGTGCTCTTTGTGCCCAAAGAAACGACACTGAAACATCAAATAAGAGCGCAACACAATCCAAACACCTTCGAAACACACCCGAGGCCCAGGGGCCCCATCCAGTCACACAAACCAGTCCCATAACATAACACGGACTTGATCGAGGCCTCAAATCACTTCAAATGACATCAAAATCATGAATCGCACCCCAATTCAAGCTTAATGAACTTTAGAACTTCAAACTTTTACATTCGATGCCGAAACTCATCAAATCACGTCCGATTGACCTCAAATTTTGCACACAAGTCAAATTCAACATTACGAACCTACTTCAACTTACAGAATCGGAATCCGACCCCGATATAAAAAATTCCACCCCCGGTCAAACTTCTCAAAAACCTTCAAATTTTTAACTTTCGCCAAATGACCCCGAAATGACCTGCGAACCTCCAAATCCACTTCCGGATGCGCTCCCAATACGAGAATCACTATAAGGAGCTATTCCTAGACTCAGAATCCCAAATGGACATCGATAACATTGAAATACACCTCAACCCAAATTTATGAAATTCTTCCAAAATGGCAACTTTCACAATATGCACCGAAACACTTCCAGGTCATCCAAAACCCGATCCGGACATATGCCTAAGTCCAAAATCATCATACGAACCTGTTGGAACCTTCAAATACTGATTCTGAGGTTGTTTACTCAAAAATTACATTTTAGTCAATTCTTCCAACTTAAAGCTTCCGAATGAGAATCTTCTTTTCAAATCAACTCCGAACTTCCTGAAATTCAATTCCGACCACGCATGCAAGTTATAATACCTGAAGTAAAGCTACTCAGAGCCTCAAACTACTGAACAATGTGTTAGAGCTCAAAATGACCGGTCAGGTCATTACAATAAGTGATTAATTAACTCATATTTTGCATAAAGTTCTATTACTATTAGTGGTGGCTCCGCGCAATTTCTTATGGGCATAGACGTCCCATAATTTAGTCTTATTGACTACACCCCAATTCTGAGCTTTATGTTACTTTTTTCAATTGGCATGTCAGGTTTGGGGCGTCTCTATTGGATCAAATGACCTCCCTCTAAGTCCATAAAATCATAATTTCTATCAAATCACACATCGAATATATGACCTTCTAATTTTGAAAGTTGATATGACAAACCTGCTGTTAAAACAGGTTGTATAGAAATTCTACATTAAAATATTCACACCAAATAAAATAGTTATAATTGGAGTTTATATATATATATATATATATTTGGTCTTGAAAATAGGCTATTCCTCAACCCTCAGATTTTCCTTCGAACTTGTAAAGTTGCCCCCTCGACAACCATAAAATCATGTACTTAAATTAGCCCACTACTACCTCGTTACCTACACTGCCAAAAGACCTCTTGAATCACAATGGAATATTATTTGCAAGGAGACCATCCTATAGCATAGAGTATCCTATATATAGCTCGCAGTTTGATCCCATTACGTTTAGAAAGAGAAAGTCTAACCTCTTTCAAAGATATACTCCCATGAATACAACCGCTATTACACCACTCTTACCACCGGAACCATCAAGCAAGAACAATCATATGGACGTGGAAGAAACAACACCATATTCCTACAAGGAAATGCTTCTCGATAAACTGGTAATCCACCAAAATGATTACTAAAAGGAAGACGCCACCATAATCATCAAAGATGATAAGGGGAAAACATTGAAGGCTTAATCCCCCTTTCCCAGGAAGAGAAGAACCGCCTATACTTCCCATGGCGCTTCTCTATAATCATAGAGGTCTTTGGACGTAGAATGTCACATCAATATCTTCGCTCTAAACTAATTGACTTATGAAAACCATCTGAATAGTTAATTTTGATTGACCTAGGATGAGATTTCTTTATTGTCAAATTTAGTCTGGAAGAAAATATGGCTAAAGCACTACATTTAGGACCATGATTTGTCTCTGGGAACTTCTTTTCAGTACGTAAATGGAACCAAAATTTATACCGCAAGAAGCTACCTTCTCCACCACAGCGATATGGATTCGTCTCCCACAACTCCCAACAGAGTTCTATGACAAAGAAATATTAGAAAAAGTTGGGAGAAAATTAGGCAGACTACTAAAAATTGACACATGCACCTCCTCCATGTTGAGAGGAAGATATGCACGCATATGTATCCAGGTACCTTTGGAAACCCCAGTGTAAACATCAGTTATAATTGGAGACCACAAGCAAATAGTGATTTATGAAGGCGAAGACACACTATGTACAACTTGCAGAAGAATTGGGCACACATCAAAAAATTGCAACTACAAAAAAATACAATCACCCATGCCATAAGAAGCACCGGAAACCTCAGAAAAAATATGAAACAAGAGGGTGAAGATGAATGGAAGACAGTAACCTTCCTAAGAAGAAAGAAAGCGGAACAACAAAAGATGAAGGTGAGGAATAATGGATCCGCAAACAACCAACACCATGCATCACAAGCACAACGGATCCAAGTAAACATGTTCGACGCAAATTCAGGTGAGTTCCTACACACTCAAACTGTCCAATACAATTATAAGTCAAACAATACCATATCAAAATTTTATAGCAGGCCCAACGGCCCAACCAATAAACAAAGCCCCATCCCCCACTCTCCTGAAACCCTTTCCACGCCGCCCCAATCTAAACATAACGCTAAATGCAAGGCAGGAATGTGGCCCGAAGAAACTAACACGAACTCCACCCCTGGGACACACATCGACACCCACAACGAGACTGATGCAAAAAATGTCAATCTCAGTGCATTAGATCAAAAGGCTGGTCCCGATCAGCCAGTTGGGTCACACACCCAATTGGAGATACCTAGCCCAAATAATCACCACTACCCAAACACCTATGTGTACCCTACCTCTCTCTTAGAGAAAGGCTCTAGTGGGAAAAACTCACCTCACTCCATGAACACTCAAGTGCCACATCTGAGAATCCACTCAAGCTCAGGTAAAAAGACACTTTCCGTCCATTCCACAAGATACCACATTAATTCTGAATCCCTCTCCCCAGATACAATAATCGATGCCTTTTTCACTGACCAATATTTGACACCAAGAGATGTAATAGTGAATCGGTCCATTAACATAATCCCCCTCATTACCCAAAGTAGCAAATCAAAAAACACAAAAATGGAAAAAAACCAAAATCTACCCACCATTGTGACATTGCTACTACTACCACCGGACCACCTACCAGCATCCTGGTTGGAGGTTGCATTACAGGGGCAGGGTTTAGCCTACACTGTCACCCTAAGAAATCAACCAGTGAGCTTGATTGTCCAGAATCCAGCGCATTTGCAGAGGGTAACAGTGGAAGCACTGAACAAGGCCTTGTTTGCCTTTGGTCCATGCCTATGGCAAACAATGACAACCAACAACAACATGCAATCGAACATCGATCCACCTCTGCTCAACAGTCTAATTTCCCAAGCTTTCCAGTCAATACCATTCTTCCTAGATCCGGGAACGGAGGATCCAGCAGCGTCACTAGTCTTTGTGACCATCAAACCCCAAATCCATCAAGCCCCATCATTTTCTGCTCCACCAGAGAAGAATCTGTCACCACCATTGGGCAACATCACAAGGGAAATAAACAAGGCCCTAAATCTTCTGAAAAGGAAAAGCCCACCAGAAATGGAAGGAATAACCTATGGTCCCCTTCGCATAGACTCTCTACTACTGGACTTAGTCAGGGTGATAGAGTTCACTGTGGAGACCAGCGAAGTACTGGTGTTGCTGTGTCCAAGAATAGTGAGCAAATGTGGACTGAGCCTAGTGTCTCAACACTCTTAGAGAGTGACCAAGCCGCTTCTCAACCTGACTCCAGTTCTCAGCATGAGGGGAAAGAACCAAGCAACTCCAAGAGAACTCCACAGGGAATGGAGAAACCTCAGGAAAGCCAGTTCCCACACCTGCAACCACCCCTGATGAACTACATCATATGGAATGTTATGGGTGGCAACAATGCTGAATCCAAGAGGCACTGCATGGAAATGGTCAAGCTCCACAAGCCAGCTCTGCTGGTACTGCTAGAGACCAAGATGCCTGACCACAAAAAGTTGGCAGAGGAACTTTAGTTTGATATGCTAATCCAATCTCCAGTTATTGGTTTATCTGGGGGGATAGTGCTAATGGGAAAAGTGGATAGTGTTAGCATGGAAGAGATTTCCACCATCCCTCAGGGCATCCATGCCATGGTAAAGGTACTCTCTGACCATACCCCTTGGTTATTTTCTGCTATCTATGCTAGCAATATTTTAGCTAACAAAAGTTACTCTAGGAGAGCTTAGTTACTATCTCTAAAATCTACATAAACAATTGGTTTGTGGGTGGTGACTTCAATGAAGTCTTGAAATCTATGGATAAATTTGGGGGCAACCCAGTAAACCCTAGCTGTAGTAACTTGTTTTGGAATTGCCTTAATGAATGCAAGTTATTAGACTTAAGTTACAAAGGAAGTAAATTCACCTGGACTAATAAAAGATACACGAATAAGACTAATCTGATTCTTGAAAGAATAGATAGGTATTTTGCTAATGAGAGTTGGACTTCCCAGTACCCTGAGGCTACTGTGATCCACCTTTCTAGGACCCACTCTGATCACTGCCATATTCAAGTTGTGCTAAAAGGGGATTCACTCAATAATTCCACCAAGCCTTTTAGGTTTCAATCCATGTGGACTAGTCACCCATCCTTTTCCAATATCATCAATGAGGCTTTCACCCCTAATTTTACCCTAATTCAATCTACTAAGTCCTTTAAGAGGATTGTGACCCAGTGGAACAGGAACACTTTTGGCAATATATTCCATAAAAAAAGAATTTTAGCCAGAATTACAGGAATCCAAAAATCCCCTAATTATCAGTTCAACAGTTACTTGTTAAACCTAGAAACCAACCTGACCAATGAGCTTGATTCCATCCTCAAAAATGAGGAGGATTTATGGAAGCTCAAATCTAGGATTAACTGGCTAAATAATAGGGATGCCAATACTAGATTCTTCCACTCATCCACTCTCAATAGAAGAATAAGAAACAGGATCCTCTCTCTTAAAGAAGAGAGTGGATACTGGCTCTATGATCAAGGAGGCATCAAGACATCCATCTTCTCCTTCTTCAAGAATCTCTATACCTCCTCACAGTCACAAGCCCCCATCTCCACTACCAACCATATAGACATGACCCATACTATATCTGACTCTCTAAGTAATAGTCTGAATAGACCTCTTAAAATGGGAGAAATAAAATTGGCCATCTTATCCTTCAAGTCCTTCAAGACCCCAGGGCCTGATGGCCTCCATCCCCTCTTCTATCAAAAGTACTGGAGCATTGTAGGAAATTCAGTAATTGATTTCTGCAAGCAATGTTTCACTACTAAATCCATGGATGATACCATGAATCAAACTCTGTTATGTCTCATTCCAAAGTGCCCCAAGCTTCCATGCTCAAAAACTTCAGACGAATTGGACTTTGTAACACAATCTACAAGTCCATCACTAAGATTATTATAAATAGAATCAAGCCAATGCTTCCTGACATAATTGGACCTAGCCAAGCCGATTTCCTTTCAAATAGGAGAGATTCTAACAATGCTATCATTGTGCAAGAGTATATTACTCACTTTAGGAAAATGAAAGGGAAACAGACTCATATGATCCTTAAAATAGATCTAGAAAAGCCTTTGACAAACTAGAATGGTCCTTCATCAGGGACACACTCCATGCTTTCAACTTTCCCCCTGGACTGACTAAGCTAATTATGTCTTGCATTAGCTCTTCCGGCATCTCAATCTTAGTGAATGAAGGTAAAATTGAAGCATTCAAGCCCTCCATAGGCATCAGACAAGGGGATCCCATATCCCCTTACCTTTTCATCCTGTGCATGGAAAGACTCTCCAGGCCGATTTACCAGGTTGTGCTAGACAACCAATGACAGCCTATAAGTATCAGCAGGGCTGACCCAAGAATCTCCCACCTCTTCTTTGCCGATGACCTTACCCTGTTTGCCAAGGCAAACAATAGGAACTACACTACCATATATTACATTCTGCAGTCCTTCAATGAGAATTCTGGCCAAAATATCAACCTCATTATGTCCAGAGTACTCTTCTCCTCTAACACTAGTCAAGACACCATGGAATGTCTCACTAATGCACTATCAATCCAAGTTATTACCTCCTTTAAAAAATACCTTGGTTTTCCTATGTTCCATAAGAGACCCACTAGCTCTAACTTTTAGTTTATAATAGACAATATGCAATTCAAGCTGGCTGGCTGGAAAATAAATTGTCTAAACATGACTTGTAGGACCATTCTGGCTAAGTCATCCCTTAATAGTATCTCTAACTATGTCATGCAATATATCAATTTGTCCACAAAAACCACTAAGAAAATTGATAGAATCCAGAGGAACTTTATCTGGGGCACTACCCCAAATAAGAAAAAAACGCATCTGGTTAATTGGGATAAGGTCACCAAGAAGAAGGCCAATAGTGGGCTGGGCCTCCAAAAAGCAAACTTCAAAAACAAAGCAGCCTATGTTGGTCTAGCTTGGAGGATCTATCACAATACCTCAAGCTTTTAGGCTAGAGTTCTGATCTCTAAGCACTGTAATTGGAACCTTACTCCTAGGATTCTTAAATCTCCCACCTGGCAATGTATCCTCAAGAGTTGGGATACATGCAGGAAGGCTAGCAGATGGGTGATCCACAAGGGGCAACAAGGTGAGCTTCCTGAATAATGCTTGGATCCTTAACCAGCCAACCATTAGAGATATGATTGAAGGACCCCTTACTCCAAATGACATAACTATCAAAGTAGACTCCGTCTACAATTCAAGGACTTGAGACCTCTCTTCCGTCTCTATGGAACTGCCTACAAGTATCTCTAACATGATCAATTCTGTTTTCATCCCTTTCAACCCTACCAAGGAAGACATGCTAATTTGGGGATTGACTCCAAATGGGTCCTTCACCAACAGCTCAGCCTACACTTTCCTTAGCAAAAGTAAGGAGCACTTTGGAAATGAGGAGGAAGAGACTTTTACTTGGATCTGGGAATTAAAAGCTCCTAACAAAGTCAAGAACTTTATCTGGCTTCTTGCCCAAAATAGATTACCTACAAGATCCTACCTTCACAGAATTAGGGTTAACTGTAACCCCATAATACTGCTTCTGCCAAAGCTTTCAAGAAAGAAGTGACCACATTTTCTTTGAATACATAAATGTAGCTCAATTCTGGCAGGAGTAGATATCCAAGGCTTCGAATGAGAGTAGGCAACAAAATCCCATTTTCTCACCACAACAATGGCTATTAACATGGAATAAACTTAGGAACACACTCTTTAACGAAAACGTTCCTTGGGAGAACATCATTCCCTTCTGTTTCTGGCACATTTGGCTAACTAGGAATCACAACCTTTTCAACAAAAAAAAGATAGAATCAGCACCACCAACAGCTTCTCTAAAGCAACCGAATACTTTTTGTTGGCAAAAAGTGACACCATCAAGAAGTCTTTCCAAACCAATATGAAATGGGAGCCCCCCTAGGAGAGGGTACTATAAACTTAATACAGATGGGGCCGCTAGAGGTAACCCAGACATTTGGACAAAAATACAGATTCGGCAAAATAATCCAAATGCTTCTTACAGGTAACTTAACATATGATCTCATAATTTGTGAATGCAGGTTGTTAATGCAAAGGATGGACAAGGTTGTGGTGAGACACAGGTATAGGGGGTAGAATAGGGTGGCAGATGCACTAGCAAAAGAGACAGCAAAGCCAAGTTTTTTGGGAAGATCAAGCTTACTAGCAGTTCCTGTGATGTTTGCAAATGATGTATTTTGGGCTGACATCCTAGAAACTGAAGTTGTTCGAAAATTTTTTTCATGTAATATTGATACAATTAATCAAAATATCGTGGTACTGGGGGAACTACAATACCCCGATACTGACAGTACTTTGCAATATATTTTCTAGTTTTGTTGTTATATATATAAAGATCTCCTACTAACCCAAAAAAAGAGTGTATATATATATATATATATATATATATATATATATATATATATATATATATATTCTGCGAAGATTAATAACTTCTGATGTTGCTCCAATAGATTACTATAAAACACAAAAAAAGAGAGGACAATATTCATTCCTTAAAAGTTAATACTCGAAATAAACTACTCAAACATTTTCATGGTGCTCAAGGCATATCCAACATCAATAAATTATGTTCATCAAGCACATCTGAAACCTCTTGTGAAATAAAGATGTCTTAACATCTTCATTTTGATCTAAATCTATAATTATATGCAGTGTTAATTAGTTAAATATTAAAAAATAATTAAACTTTTAAGAGTAAAAAATAGTATTTAAATTCACATACCAACTATTATTAATTTTGAATTTGTACAACTCTTCATGTTGTTTTTAGTTCCTTATATTCTTTTTAATTAAATACGTTTATTTATCCTACTTAGCTTCAAGCAAGTCTCATGGGCCACAGACTTATTTGGACCGGGCTTAAAAGCCTCATTTTTAAATGGGCTCTAAAACTCTTAACCCAGCTCTACTGAATAACGACCTGGGTTGGGCCGTCCAATTAGACCAAACCCATATTGACGGCTCTAATTAGTAGTGTTCTCCTATTTAATAACTAGGGGCGGACCCACATGGGGTCAAGAGGGTTCATATGAACCCGCTTCGTCGAAAAATAATACTGTGTATATACGCATATTTTTTCTGTCTTCAAAAACGTAATGGTATAAAACTTATTTTAAACCCGCGTCAAACAAGTGAATCGCCTAGCCTGATGGTAAAGAGGGTTCAAATTTCCTATATGGTCCTGAGTTTGAAACTGGATAGTCACAATGGTGTCTATTTTTGGATTTTTTAATATACATCTCTTTTTCTACTCTGAAACGACGTCGTTTACAATTTTTAAAATATCCCCCAAATCAGAAAAATATATCCCAATTCCCCAAATCAGAACACAATCAGTTGTAATCTCAAGCCCTTCGATGCCTCTCTCTCCCTCTCTCTCTCCCTCTCTCTCTCAAGATTTGCTTCCATAGTCATCTCCTCCATTAGCAGCTGCCTAGAAGGTCGTCTCTCTCAAAGACAAAGGGCTTCATTTTGGTATCTATCAGGTTTCTCTTTGATTTTTAATCTTTTTTTTTCAGTGACAAAGCCTAAGGAGGACAGGTTTTTCAAATTTTTAAATGTATGTACTTTCTTATCTCTATGCTTGTGCATCACCAGTTGCTTTCTTATCTTTTTTTGATTGTTCTCTTCTCTGAATTGATATTATTAGGCATTATGTCTTCTAGAAATAGAAATACTAATATGCCATCAGAATTTATTTATTCTCAAGTCTTGTTTTCAATTTTGTTCAAGATTTTGGTTGAATCCTTTAATTAGGTATTTTTAAAGGAATTCGAGACTATATTTTCATAAGAATCTTTAGTAGTCTTTGAAAGTTGATTGATTTTGTGGCTTTCACTGTAATTATCTGAAAGGACTACAATTGTTAATTTTAGACTTTATTGAAATCCAATGAATTTCACTATCAATCAGAACACATCTTATATACCAAACAACACCAAGAATCTGTTGGATCAGTTATTCTTGTTACCTGAATTTTGATGTTATGGTTGCTGGAATTTTGATTGTTATAGTTGTTGACTTGCTTATGGTTGCTTGGTAGTCCAGTTTGTGTTACAATGAAGAGATTTTACCCTTCAGTATCTTCCAAGTTGCCACAACCAAGTTCATCCTCTCCAATTGCTACTCCCTTGGAACAAAATTTGAACCAATTAGAAGAGCAACCTCAATTCTCTAAAAGACAAAGACAAGGAATAAATCTTGATTCTTTACCGACTGATCCAAAAGAGAGAATACCCATTAGAGATTATCATCCAAATGAGCGTGATGAGATTAGAAGAGAATATCTCCGAAGAGGTCCTTGCCAACCCCGACATCATAAGTTTCCTCAAAGAGATTTTTCGGGCTTAAAGCGTCGTTTCAATCCTAAATGGTTTGATGAATATCGTAATTGGTTGGAGTACAGTGTGATAGAAGATGCAGCTTATTGTTTGTGTTGTTACCTGTTTCAAGATGAAGACATTCATCAAGCTGGAGGCGATGTATTTTCAAGTTTAGGATTTAAGAGTTGGAAAAAAAAGATTTGATATGCATGTTGGCAAGTCGAGCAGTATTCATAATCATGCAACAAGGAAATGTGAAGATCTATTAAAACAAAAGCAGTCAATTCAAACTTCATTTGATAGGCAATCCAGTCAAACCAAGCTTGAATACAAAATTCGCTTAAAGGCTTCAATTGAGGTTGTGAGACTCTTGTTGAATCAAGGATTGGCATTTCGTAGACATCATGAAGATGAATCATCACTAAACAAGGGCAACTTTCTTGAGATTCTTTCATGGTATGTAGGGAGGTGCGAAAAAATCCGTGATCTTGTGTTGAAAAAGGCTCCAAAGAATGATCAGTTGACCTCCCATAAAATTCAAAAAGACATTATTATTGCATATAAAATTGAAACAGTTAAAGCAATTATGGATGATCTAAATGGAGACTTTTTTGCATTGCTAGTTGATGAATCATGTGATGTATCACGCAAAGAGCAATTAGCTATTGTCTTGTGATATGTTAATGGATGTGGATATGTGGTAGAGCATTTTATTGGGATCGTTCATATTCGTAATACTAGTGTTTTATGTTTAAAGGAAGCAATTGTTGATTACCTTGCTCAACATTCTTTGAGTTTATCTTATGTGCGTGGACAGTGCTATGATGGAGCAAGCAACATGCAAGGGAATTTTTGTGGCCTCAAAACTTTGATTCAACAAGAAAGTAAATCCACTTATTCTATCCATTGTTTTGCACACCAACTTCAATTGACTCTTGTTGCGGTATCCAAAAAATGTCTTGAAGTGGAAGAACTTGTATTGTTGGTTTCTAATATATTGAATATAGTGGGAGGTTCTTTTAAACGTATGGATGATCTTCGAGAATCTCAAGCAGAAAAAGTTCAAGAGGCATTAGACATGGGTGAACTTGAAAATGGTAGGGGTTTGAATCAAGAACTTGGTCTTGCAAGAACTGCCGATACTCGTTGGGGTTCGCACTACAAATCTTTTAAGAACTTTATTTCTATGTTTGGCTCAATTATTGATGTTCTTGATACTATCGTTGTTGATGCCTGGACTTTAGAAGAAAGAGCTAAGGCAAAGGGATATCTTAGCACTTGTCAAGCGTTTGAGGTTGCTTTCATGTTGCACCTAATGAGAGATGTTTTGGGGATGACAAATGAGCTTAATACATCCTTACAAAAAAAGGAGCAAGATATTGCAAATGCTATTCTACTTGTTAAAGTGGCAAAAAAACGATTGCAAAAACTAAGAGAAGAAGAATGGGGTTTACTTGTTGATAAGGTGTCTGCATTTTGTGTCAAGTATAATATTTCGATACCAAACTTTGATGACTTTTATGTTAACTCTGGAAGATCTCGACGTAAAGTTGCTGATCATACTATTTTACATCACTATCGTGTTGATATATTTTTTAAGATTATTGATTGGCAAGTTCAAGAACTCAATGCTCGTTTTAATGAGGTGACAACGAACTTGCTTGTTGGAGTAGCTTGCTTAAATCCAGTTGATTCGTTTTCCAGTTTTGACATAAACAAGATATTGATGATGGTTGAATTGTATCCTGACGATTTTGATGAGAATATAATGGTTACGCTCAAGAATCAACTTGAAACTTATATTGTTGATGTTCGTGATGTTGATGAAAGGTTCTCAAATCTACAAAGACTTGTTGATCTTTCTGAAACACTAGTTAAGACAAAGAAGCATTTGAATTATCCATTTGTGTTTCGCCTTGTAAAATTTGCTTTGCTTCTACCAGTTGCCACTGCTACAGTTGAAAGAACTTTTTTGGCGATGAAGTTGATCAAGAGTGAATTGCGAAACCGAATGAATGACGAATTCATGAGCGGTTGTTTGGTACCTTATGTAGAAAGAAAAATATTTAACGTCATTTCTGATGAGACTATTATGAATACGTTTCAGGACATGAAAACTCGTAGAGGACAGTTGTAATAATATATTCTATTAATATATAGTTTTTGTTGACCTCTTTGTATATTTGCTTCTTTGAATTTTGAACCCACTTGATAAAAATCCTGGGTCCGCCACTGTTAATAACGCAGACAATTGCTCCACATTTTTTCACAGGATAGTATATATCAGAGACAAATCAAGAACCCAATATTTTGGGGCGGACACCTAACTGCTATTTCGACTCTAACTCGGAATTTTAATTAAGCTTTGAACGACTCCTAGTCCTTGTAGGAGTTTAAAAAAAAAAAAAAAAAAAAAAGGCCGCCTTAGTAGTGAACTGAACTCTATAAATATTAGTGTATATATTCCCCACGTAATTACTACTATTCATTACAACTCTCCCAAACTTTTGAAGCAGTGAAGACTTTGTTAAATTGCAGAATGGAGCATTCTAATTGCCCTGATGATTTAATAACAGATATTCTAGTGAGGCTACCTGTTAAATCGCAAATGTACTCTCTTATTACAAGCTCCTTTATTGTTAGAAAACACCTTCATCACAAGGAAAACCCTTAGCCGTTTCTTCATTCTGAGTTACAACCCACCTCCCCCACAATCCATGACCTCTATTCTGCTATCGCCCCCTATGATTCCTGTACTTGAAAAACCTATTTATTTACAGATTCCTATAGAATTGGATGAGTTTATTGGTCCCGTCAATGGCATATATTTTTCTTGTACAAAGATTTTGGTAATAATCGGATGGCTCTTTGGAACCCAGCTACAAGAGAGTTCCGACCTCTTCTTTCTCCCCCATATTTCCTCGAACTCAGCCAATTATACGAACCTTATGAACTTCATATATTTGGCTTTGGGTTTGATCCATTAAGTGACGATTACAAGGTGGTTTGCGTTTCGCATTTTTGGGAAGAGTTTGCTGCTGTTTATTCATTAAACAAGGACTGTTGGAGAAATCTAACGTACAACTTTGAAATCAGTCCTTCAAATCTGAAACAATCATCGTGCTCGACCTGTGTGAACGGAGTTTATTATTGGAGTAAAACAAGAGACATTGGATTTGAAGAGGTCCTTCTACTCGAATATTTTGACCTACATGCCTGATATATATATGTATATCAGGCATGGCATTGATGTTCATCTTACTCTTTATAAGGAGTCGTTTGTCTACTAGTGAGTCACTTCGATCCTTATAAAAGAAGTATTGATATATGGCTGATGAACGAGGAAAAGTTGTGGATTAAAGTTCTCAATGTAGTGCCTAGTACACCTGATTATAACCCTCTTGGGTTCTGGGGTCATGATAAGCTAATTCTTGGAAATGGTGAAAATGTACTGTTTTAATTTATGACGGTGGATTTACACATCTGTTTGATAAGTATTGTGACATGTGGTGTTCTAAGTAGTTACAGGGAGAGTCTAGTTTCCATCAAAAGCAAAAATGTTTGTCACGGGCAAGCTAAGGCGATATCATGGATCTCATTCAAGAATTTTTTGAATTTCACATTCAAGAATATGAAGGTGAATAACTTTGATAGGAGGTTATTTCCTAGTCATTTCATTGCTAGGTGAGAAGAAGTTTGCTACTCCTATTATATATGAACTGAGTTTATTAGTTGGACTTTCTTATTCAGTTGATCATCTTTTGATCACAAACACACTACAGAAACTATCCTATTTCGATATATTTGCGGCTAGTATATACAGTATGTTCTTTTTCATTGAAAATTGGATTTAAATTATATACAGTTACATTATAAGTAGTAATTCTTTTTATACAGTTAGAATTTTTTTATCGATTTACTTTTTGTATTGCTATATACACTTGTACCCTTCCGTACAAGCGTGACGTAACGTTGTTAACAAATTGTGAATTTCCCGCTAATGATTAATTCCCGATAACTTGTTGCTGGGGTCCACATAATCAATCTCTACCGGTCTCCCTTATTAGGATTTTCAGTTCAATTTCATCCAAACACATCAAAACTGTAAAGATAACATTTTTCTTTCTTCTTTTCAAAATTCAGATAAATATATAACCAAAGAACAATGAACTAAAATCAAAATATTTTTCCTCTTTTATACTTGACAGAAATCATGGCTTTTCTGCCTTCAGTTATAGTAGGCAGCACCCTTAAGCTCGAACCTGATTTCAAGAAACCTACACTCGCTTCTTTACCATTAGAAAAGGTAAGTTATTTCGGCTCTTAGTTTATTTCATTAACTTACTACTACTTGCTTAAATTGAGTAATACCAATAATTTCATTTATGTCAAAGTGCTCATGTTATTTTTGCTTGTTTTCTGGTTTAATTTATGATAGAGAAATCATAGTCCTATGATTTTGGATAAAGCTTTGGACCCATTCAATCTTGACTTCAGAGAAGCACTTTCACTGATAAAAGAAGGTGAAAAGAAAGTGGAATCAGCTGCTTATGTTCCACTATTACAAGAATGTATCAAGAATAATTCAGTTTCAGAAGCTGAAGCAATTCATGCCCACATAATCAAAATGGGTATCCATGAGGACTTGTTTCTCATGACATTCTTAGTTAATGTGTATGCGAAATGTGGGACTATGGATTGTGCACGTAAGGTTTTCGATAATTTGCCTAAAAGAAATGTTGTTACCTGGACATCCTTGATGTCTGGCTATGTTCACAATGCACAGCCGGAGGTAGCTATTTCCGTGTTTCAGGAAATGTTGGAAGTTGGTGGATTTCCCACGAATTATACGTTAGGTGTTGCATTCAAAGCTTGCTCTTTGTTGGCTGATTTCGAGTTAGGAAAGCAGATTCATGGGTATGTGGTAAAATATGAAATTGAGGATGATACAAGTATTGGCAATGCTCTTTGTAGCTTGTATTGCAAAAGCGGTAATCTGGAATCTGCTGTTAAAGCATTTCGGAGGATTTCTGATAAGAATGTGATCTCTTGGACAACTGCTATATCTGCCTGCGGAGATAATGGGGATTCTGCAATGGGATTAAGCCTTTTTGTTGAGATGCTTTGCGCGAATGTGGAGCCTAATGAGTTCACATTGACAAGCGTAATGAGCATGTGTTGCATAATGCAGGCTCTAAAGATGGGATCACAAATTCATTCTTTGAGCATTAAACTAGGGTATGGTTCTAATTTACGAGTAATGAATTCAATTATGTACTTATACTTGAAAAATGGATGGATTATAGAGGCAAAAAAGCTGTTTGATGGAATGGAGACAATTAGTTTGGTTACATGGAATGCAATGATTGCAGGTCTAGCTCAAATGATGGATCTTGCCGAGGATGGTATCATCAATGCGCATTCCAGTGGTATTGAGGCGCTGAACACTTTTCTGAGACTGCATCGATCAGGGATGAAGCCTGATTTATTCACCTTCTCAAGTGTGTTAACTGTATGTAGTAGTTTGGTTGCTTTGGAACAAGGGGAGCAAATCCATGCTCAGGTTATTAAGTCCGGTTTTTTGTCTGATGTTGTAGTGGGAACTGCCCTAGTTAACATGTATAGTAAATGTGGAAGCATTGACAGGGCAAGTAAAATTTTTGTGGAGATGTCTACGCGAACTTTGATATCTTGGACATCTATGATTACTGCCTTCGCACAACATGGCTACTCTAAACAAGCATTACAGCTATTTGAGGATATGAGGTTCGTAGGAGCTAGACCAAACAAGGTTACATTTGTGGGCGTGCTCTCCGCATGTAGCCATGCTGGACTGGTTGAAGAGGCATTGGCATATTTTGACATGATGAAAAAAGAGTATAAAATTAAGCCCGTGATGGACCATTATGCATGCTTGATTGATATGTTTGTGAGGTTAGGTAGGATAGATGAAGCTTTTGACTTCGTAAAGAAGATGGATTTTGAGCCTAATGAATTTATATGGTCACTTTTAATAGCGGGCTGTAGAAGCCATGGGAAATCAGAGCTCGGCTTTTATGCTGCTGAACAACTACTAAACCTGAATCCGAAAAATTCAGAGGCTTACTTCTTGTTGTTAAACATGTACCTCTCAACGGAGAGATGGAAGGATGTTTCCAAGGTGAGAAAGTTAATGAAAGATGAAAAAATTGGAAAGCTAAAGGATTGGAGCTGGATCAGCATCAGGGACAAAGTTCATTCATTTAGAACAGGTGATCGGTTGAATCCTCCATATGAAAATATAGACAATTTCTTAAGGGATTTGGATGACAAAGCAAGTACTATGGGATTTGAGTTACAGACAACTTTGGAGCTGCGAACTGAAGAAGATGATGAAGCAGCTTTTCCTAGAGGTCGACACGGTGAGAAGTTGGCTGTTGCGTTTGGATTGCTGAGCACACCAAGTGCTGCACCCATCCGAGTTATTAAGAGTATTAGCATGTG
The DNA here is from genome assembly GCF_000393655.2 of Nicotiana sylvestris. NCBI lineage: Eukaryota > Viridiplantae > Streptophyta > Magnoliopsida > Solanales > Solanaceae > Nicotiana > Nicotiana sylvestris. Next base: position 142,445,416 of record NC_091060.1, read on the forward strand.
TAGAGATTGTCACAGCTTTATGAAATTCATCTCACAGCTAACTTCAAGAAAAATCCTCATTAGAGATAGTAAAAGGCTGCACAAATTTGTAAATGGACATTGTTCTTGTGGTGATTTTGGTAGTCTTGTTTAATTCTTTCTCAAAGCCTTGGCTTTCTTTACTTTCTTGATTATCAGTTTTCTTGTCAAGTTTCTGTTCTCTAATTCCACGCAATACCATAATGTCCTAAAGGTTCTTCATTGACTGATCAGTAGATCATGTAGCTTGTCATATGAAAGGAAAATCAGAAAACAAATAGTGGCTTATATTAATTTGGTTGGATTAATGTGGTGCGGCAGCAATACCAGCATATTGAGTTCGGTATTTTTTCTAAATTCCAATTGCTATTTCAGTTATACTCTGAGGTTTCTCGTGCCATCTTCTTTTTGTATGACATCTGAAACAAGGTTTTATTTTTGTTGTTTAGTAAAACCTGGGATTGCTATACTTTAGATGAAATTTTACGGAATTTTAAGACTGAAAATTTCAGAGGAAACACAGTACGAAACTTAAGAAGAATAAAAACTGGCGAGAAACTTTAGAACAACTCATATTGTTGATGTCCAGGTTGGAAAACACTTTTCGGAAAATGACTTAGTTGCTAAAGCTCAGGTGTCGGGCAGAACATGGCTTTCACAGCAGTTGCCTCAGCTGTTCACATAAATTTAATGAAACCAGAAAATAAAATTGCATGGTTTGCTAAGAACAATGGCACTATAAGATTGTTGAAAATGGAAATGTTGCGCAGAAGCTGGTCAAAGTTATCGACTTGACAAACTCTTCTCTAAAAGTGTTTATATGTTTACTTTTTGCTCTAAGATGATAGATCGTCACCACATAGAAATGATTAAAGATACAAAACCTGGGGAAAGCATGGGAGCTTTAGCCCTCACTTGGCTCAACTATAAAAAAGTACTCACTGCCTATCGTGGCTTCAAAGGTTAGATGTCAATCTATAAAAGTTTACAACATGCTGTAAACATCATACAAACACAAAAATACAAACAGATTCTCCTTAACACGAATATCATCTCTTTCTACTCCTTGTTTTTGTAACCCTTGATTTGCATGTTTCATCTGATGGCTTCCAGATAATATCCTCCAGATTGCCACAAAAGTTCTTGTAGAACTGTAAATCACGGTAGGTATCAGTCAAAGCACTTGCGTGTAGGCATGTTTGGATAAGAGAAGAAGCAAAGAGAATGGTTGGAATAAAGAATATCAATGTATATCCACAGGACAGAACTAACCTTAAGGAATTCACCAGCATCACCAGCTGCTTTCTGAACGTCTACCATGAAAAATGTCGGAGCAACCTCAAACACCTGATGAATAATAAACATTTAGCTACCAAACAAAGAGTGCCACACAAATTGAAACAACTTATGTAAGATGTAAACTTGCCTCCAGAATTACAGAGAAATGTGAAGTCTTGTTCGAGGACAGACCTTCTACCCTCATCTGCGACATACATGCACAAAAAAGACTAACCTTGAGGGTTCTCCAAGAAAACTGCAGCATAGAACTTAAGGAAAGGAACAATGACATAGGGAACCCAAGTGGTGAAACTCGAGATCCCCCTTATTAATAAGTAAAGGTATGGTCTACCTTAAAATTGCGGATATGGGTCTTGAAACCCATGGATTGGGCCACAACTTCCATACTTGATAAAACAACTTTTGCTGGTTTCTGCGTAAGAAATCGTGTTTGATGCTGCTTCATTGAATCCTGTAAAGCCAGCATCCACAATTCACTTATCTAAGTTGAAGACCAGCACCTTAATAATGACAAGAAACTAGGACCAGCACCTTATATATTTAACTAGTTGATAAATATGTTAATGGACACTATAATAATTATGATTCTATGAAAGAGAGGAACAATCAGAGCTCCATTGTAAATGGTCAATTTGGTATAAATTTCAGAACTTATACCTGCCCGCGATCAAACAATACAGATAAGTTCAATCCTTGAGAGAGAATAATAAGGTCAAAGGCATTTAGAGCCAGAGGCCCAGCATCCGCATTGTCACATTGCTCATTGGATCGCACCCCCTATAAGACATTGTAGGGTGCCATAAAAACAAGGGGAAAGCAAACAAAAACAACATAAACAGTCAATAATTAGAACAACCCAGGAATATATTTCATCATACCAAACACTCCCTAAAATCCCTACCAAATTGAAATTTCTTTGATTTTTTGGTCCATATCCTCTGCTTCTCCGAAGAAAAATTTCAGCAAGATTCGGGATAATGCAAAAAGTTATACCCGGGGCCTAGCTCAAGTGGCAAAGGGTGGTGGATTTGTGTCTTAGGTCACAGGTTCAAGCCCCCACATGCAAAGCAAAGCCTGGTATTTAAGTGGAGAAGGGTAGAGGGGCGGGCCCATCCACCGAGTTTCGAAGGTTGCGGTTGGTCCAAAGGATCGGCCCCAGACGGATTTCTCGGTCATCCAAAAAAAAAAAAAAAGCACCTTTATAAAACTATTTCCATCCTCAAAATACAAGTGTTAGCCCCAATATGTTTTATTACTCAACACTAAACAATTACATTCTCAACATAATGATAAGAGGACATTCCACTTTAGCAGTAAACAAGTACAAACTGATGCTTCAGGGAAGATCCTTACCAGCTTGCCACCAAGCAAGACCTGGCAAGATTTCACTTAAAATCCCAGTTAAACAGCAAAATGTTTTATATATCAAAAGCAGCAATTCAAAGCCTTACCAACCTCGGTATCATCAAAAGCTGCATTAATATCATCTAAATTGACATCTTCATACTCCATAGATTTGACAGGAACATAACCTTTTTTAAACCACTCATCATTACGGATATCTTCAATCCGAATACGCTGCACAGAATAGCAGGATATCAAAGAGTGGTAACATCGCAAAAAGACGTAAATTTTTGTAAAAGAACAAATTTCTCTTCATGATCAATATAACTGTATAATGCTTAAACCTCAATACAGCTACTTCACTCCAAGAACAACCCAAAAGTTATGAAGTCGAGTAAGAGAATATAACGATAATTTAAAGAATAAATAACTCAAGAAGCCATAAAAAATATTAGCATCTTACACACAGAACCTTTTAAAACGTTGCAACTTAGCACTTCTGTTAAACTTTAAAAACGAGCCAGTTAGTACTAAGGAGAATCCTATTTCCTCTTTCCTTGAAATGAACCCCCATCCATCTGCAATTGCCTACTATCCCAACAGTTCTCCTTCTTCCTTTCTTCTTCTCTTTCTCCTCTTGTATTCCTGAGTTGTTCTACGTTTATTGATATTTTAGTACTAAGATGAGAAGAATATGTAAAGGTAGAACAGGAATGCTAGACAAAGAAAGGGGGAATCATACAGAAAAAGGTTAAATGAACAAAATGGTTCAAACAGTTGGATTATGTCAGTGATGGTGATGATACAAAGAAAAAAGATGAAAGGTAAAACCCAAAAGGCAGAAGTTACTGGACGCTGCCTTGGTCCATGATAATGGAGATCATCATGAAGAACTGAAATTTCAGCACAAACAAGAAATATAAACAAAATGTGAAGCACTCTGCTTTTCCTTTTCTTTCATTCATTCACTTTCTCTTTCTACCTCCTTCCCTAGAACCAGCATAATTTGTCTATTTTTCTTCCATCTATTTTTTGTTAATTTTCTTCCATTCATTTTCAATGTACTTTCTGATTCAAAAGGCACAAAACAGTGGATTGACGCACCCTTAAACATACGAAGCTATGCATAACTTGCTTTAAGTCACATAGACACCTAGTACATATTTTTGACGCCATCTAGCTCTATAGTAATGGAAGTTGACTTATACCCAGAAGCATAGTGGGAGAGCGCCAAGGACAGCAATGTGGTTTCATTTGTGAGAGGGGGAAAGAAGAGAGGTGAAAAGGAAAAGGATTTACATTAAAATTCCTTTCTTGCTTTTATTTGACAAGTTTGCTAATACATACTAACAGACTGGATAAGTTGCAATCTTGTACAAATTCAATAGGTAAATTAATTTTTGACAGATAAGTTTCCGAAACAATATATGTTTATGGGCGCAATTTACCACATGTACGTTCCTGATTAAGTACTTACTGTTTGAGGATTTGGGTCTAAAATTCGAGAAATGAGTGATTTTGCTCCAACCGGAAACCAAGACGGGCAGGAGAACTCTGCTCTTTCAATCTGCAGAAAAAATATAAACATACATGTTGGTGATTAAAACTTTGCTACAAAATAATCTTCTTTTACTGTGATGAAATGTGAAAATGTCAGCATGATTATCATGTCACATTGCTCTGCAACCGCAGTAAGGAATTCCATTAAGTACACAATAGTGAAAATGCAAAGCTACTACCTTCGCGTACAGTGTAGTGAGATCAACCTCATCAAAGGGGAGATAACCTGCCATCAGAACATAAAGGATGACACCACAGGACCAGATATCTGCCACAGCACCGTCATAACCTTTGTGACTAAGAACCTAGTAAAAAGTTTCAATAGCAAGGACAAAAAGGGAATCTTAATCCATAATAATAAAAGTAAAGGATACACATTATCGATCGAACTACTCGTTCAAAGATATACTTGTACCAAAGGACTAGACTACTATAAGTAGGAACGGCAGGTGGTGCGGGGCGGGTTCTGTCTGAACCCGCAAAATTTAAACCCGCCCCACACTCCACCCTTATTCACCCGCCCCGCACCCGCAATTTTTTTTTTATTTATAAATTATTATTTTTTTAGAAAGCTAGACTTAAATCTGATTTTTTTAACAAAACAATTAATTATATCCAAATTGTTCTTAAATTCTCATATTTTGCCTCTATATCTAGTGGTTTTTCCTATAGAACAATTAAACTCCACCCTCAACTACGATTCTGTTTGTTGTTTTCTCAAATCTCACGTCTATTTGTGATTCTGCTAAGTAAAGCAATTGAGAGCAAAAGATTATTTTTAGGAAGACGTTGGAAATTTTTAGCAACGAGATGGTTTCTTTCAAATACCATCTGAAAGACGATTTGCAGCTTTTTTTTTTGGTAAAATGCAGCCTCAACAACTGAATGCCTAACATCTGTTGAAAGGGCGTTCATCAAAATTTCAAAAGCTAACATGTTGGTCAGAATAGTGACATTATTTCATACTTCTATTAAGCTTTCCAAAATAAGGAGGCTCAATTCATGAGTCAATCTTCTGTAATACTTTCTGCAAACCATCTAGGCAAACAAGAAACAAGCAGTGGATACGAAATCCGAAAAACAAGCAGCCCGAGAAGCTCCCGAATTCGATTAAAACGAAAATGTGTCGAATTAGTGATTGTGTGTGGAATTAGGATAATTTTATCATCATCTCTCAACTCCAATGTGGGACAAGGGTTTTAATATTTAGCCTTTATGTCTATTAGTTTAAAAAAATTAAATCCCCACCTGCGACCCGACCCGACCCGACCCACACCGCACCCGCACCGCCCCATTTCCATCCCTATAAGGAAGCTGTATAACTAACCTCTGGTGCAACATAGTTGGGGGTTCCACATGTTGTCTTAAGAATGTTGACTCCCTATTAGAACATTGTTGACAGCAGTTAGCAGCATAAAGACTTTTGCTAAAATTGTGAAGGTTTTATTTATAGAAAAAAGGGTAGAGCCTTGAGATCTTACCTCGCCGGGCGAAGCACTAAGTCCAAAATCTGATATTTTCAGATCTCCTTGGGAATCTAGCAGAAGATTTTCAGGCTGAGAAATTTCAAAAAGGTCAGACTTTTATTTAAATGCGTAATAATTTATTACTTTCTCAATTTGACATTTCTATCAACAAATACCTTCAAATCTCTATGATAGACTCCTTTGATGTGACAATAATCCACTCCATCAATCAATTGCTGAAAGTATCTACGGGACTCGGCTTCACTTAATCGCCCATGGTGAACCTACAAGTACATACCAAAGATCAGTCAAAGAAAAATATATGCTTAAGCAAAATTATCTGCAATATCTCTTTAGTCCATTTTAAAGTACGACTTACTATTTTATCAAACAGTTCACCGCCTGTAATAAATTCCAAGATAATATAGATCTTAGTGCGGGTTGCTATAACCTGACAGCAAAATTTATTTATATCAGCAGCATAGAGAATCTTCCAGATACCAATAACGGATAACCTAAAAGTGAAACAGACTATGAATTTCAGGAAACTAAAAGCCAAAGGCTCTTGCTTTTGGCACATGCCTCGTGTAATCGAACTACATATGGATGTCGGACAAGCTTCATTATCGATATCTCCCGCTTTATCTGCAAGATGACAATGCAGAAAGCTCTTATTAGAGAACAGAAAAATCAGTAGTATAACAGAAATTCTGTTGCCACAACACAAGTTTACAAAATTCAAATGTATATGTACGGAACGAAATGCTTTAGAAATTGACATTCGAAGAGAAGACTTGGACTATTCTAACTTTTTTTTTTAATGAAGTTGAACTCTTGAACTACGACAAATTCTAAGATTGTAGGACTGTTACCTAGCAGCACCGTGTATACATTCTCGAAAATAATCTATAAGCTAATCTGAATCTATTGATCAGATAAGGAAAATATATAGAAGTCTTCAAACTTGATTTGCTATCATATGAGAACTTCATTAAGCTGCTAAAGGTCTATTTCCTTCTTCAACCGAATTCACTCTTATGCTAACATTGTCCCCTCCATTGCTTTGCAGTCCACAAATTGCCGAAAATCACCATTCAATATGGCAGGGTCAGTCAAAATAACACCCTAAACAACTAAAAGCTTCTCTATGATGTCGAGAAACAATTAACTAAAATTTCAAGTACGTTTATTAATTGACTTAACACAACAACAACAACAACATCAACCCAGTGGAATGTTTATTAATTGACTTAAAAGGGAGAATCAACTTATTGCATTGATTCCATTAATCAAAAACCTAATTCATTAATTGATAAAATCAAAAGGCTACAACAAGTCGAGAAATTAATTAAAAAGTGCTAAATATAATTAATAGGAATAATCAGTCCACTTTCCAATTCAGTTACCACCCACACATTTCCAAACAAGGAAAAACACTTTGCACTTTAAATATGAAAAGAAAACTAAAAAAGAAAGAAGCTCCAGCTGGGTATTTTGGTTTTTGGAATTATTCTCAATTCAAAAATAGGGAGAAAAAAGAAAGAAGAAATATGGATAGACCTGGTCAACCATCTTGTGTTTGATGATAGTAGTACGATCAAGGACTTTCATAGCAACACTTTCACCAGTTTCCGTATTCTGTGCAAATTTAACTTTGGCAAATGTTCCTTCCCCTATCGTCCTCCCTACTTCATACTTGCCTAATTTCCTTATCACCATCTTCTCCTACCAACACGAGACCGTTTTTCTTCTTGTTCCAAATTTCTTCAACCCATTCTGGTTTTTCAGGAAAGCATATAGGGCTTGACAAACAAGATTTTGGCTTTTTTTCTTTCTTTGTCGCTTTTATTTGACTATGACTAATATATTTGCGATGGATGGATGGGATTAATTGGGAAGAATGGAATATGTAATTAACTGTGAAGAGTTGAAAATGAAAAGGAAGTTAGAGAATGGGAAAAAGGTGATTGGGGGATTTGAAAGTGGTTTTGTGGGGCTTTTTAGAGTATGTATTTGGGATTTCGTTTGGTAAAGTTGGAATGACAACCAGTTAATACAAGTAGCAGAACGCTCCAGTGGTTGAAAAGGAGAGATTTTTAGTGGGGAATGCCTCCCACTTGAAAATGATAACATGGGTTCACTAATTTTCAAGAATATAACATTGTTATACATAATTTGGGAAGTGGAGTATGGGTCCTGTGCTTCCACTTAACTCATAATTATCCCTCTTATCAGCAACAGGTATCAGTAACTCTATCAATCAAAATTTGGATAGATGAGAAATGTAATATTTTTTGCTTTTGAACTCGTTCTTACCCAATTCATTGACCACCAGGTCACATACTTGGAGGCTCAAAGATCAATTAAAGAGGTATATATTCATACCGAAAGATCTCCTTCATTTTTTAGAATCAAAGTCAAAATATCTAACTAAATGCCAATAAACTTTTGTCATTTCACCACACCCTTGAATAGGAGTAGGGTGGCAAACGAGCGGGTCGGGTCGGATATGAGTGGGTCGAAAACGAGTAATTTTAAAAACAGATAAATTATCCGATTCGTATTTGAGACGGATAAAAAACGGGCTATCCGACGGATAATAGGGATATCCATATTATCCATGGCTTCTTGAATATGATCACTTTTGGGAGAATTCCTGGTCTCCCAAACTTGAGGAACTCCCTGTTTGAGGCTTTACAAATGTAAAAGTCAAACACATTGGTTATTCATTTGGTTAGCCATTTTCTAAGTAGATAATATGGTTTTTATTCATATTCAGTCCGCTTTTAAAAAGTTCATTATCCAACACATTTTTTAATGAATAATATGAGTGGATAACTGTTTTCTTTTAACAATTTTGCCACTTCTAAATAGGAGTAATTATTTTAAACAAGAAACAACCTTTATTCTTTTTGTCCAATGGCTTCTTATTTTAAGAAAAACATGGTGAGTAATAGAATGGCGGAGGATCGGCGATCAATGCCAAGTTGCTTTTACAGAAGGTTTATAACTGTTTACAGCTGTTTTGGACCCTTCATTTTGTTAAAATACCAATATAGAATGGGGAATTCTTCTTTAATTAAAACTTAACAAAAGATGTAGACTTATGTAAATAGAAATGGTAAAAGGTGGGCGTTAAACAAATGCAATCTTGAGTACTTTGAATATCCTATATGTCAACTAATAAATAAACAAGTTAAAAAATATCTTGTCCATCCTATGCAAGATTTGTATTAGACTATTATATTATAGGAGTTTTGATACAATTATCCACAAAAATAAAATTATTTACCTTTGTCTACTCATTTGTTTTTCTACCCATAAATTAATTACATTTCCTACCCATAGTAGGTTTTGTGGGGAATTTTTTCTTTATTCTCCAATTCTTTTTTATTTCTATGCTTCTTTTCTTTTCTTTTTTATTTTTTTTCTTTTCTCCTTTTCTTTTTTCTCGTTTTCTTCTTATTTTTTTCTTTTTTCCTTTTCTAATTTCATTTAACTTCTTTTTTTTTATATTTTTTTTCTCTTCATAATTTAATTTCATTTACTGTTTTCACTATTTTTAATTATTCTTTTTTATATTATTACTAAAGAAAAATCAAATTGTGTACCAATTAAATGTAGCTAATACAACCAAAAAAATATTAACTAACATATGATACCAGTATAGTATATAGCTATATCAACAGGGTATACAATTGTACGCAAAGAGTTTAAAAAAAATTAATTCAATTATTAAACTGAAATAATATCAGTTGTCAATAAAAAATTTCAAAAAATTCTAAAAGGATCTAATTGTAAGAGTATACCGTTATATCATATATCATACTATAATATTATTATTTTTTCGCATTTTCAATTTGTCCCTCACGCTGGGTAAAAGCTTGAACTAAATTAAAAGGGAAAAGGCAAGTGATTTTACGTGTAATAAGTATACTATTATATAGTATATTGTATACTATTACAACATGCTGTTGCAGTATATTGTATATTGTTACAGTATACTATAATAGTATACTGTTGCAGTATACCTATATACTCCTATAGTATATTGTATACTATAACGGTATACTGTTAGGTATTGTGTTCTTCTTCGATTATTACAATATACCGTTGCAGTATATTGTAAACTATAAAGTATACCAAAATGGTATATTTGTATACTATTTGGGTATACAATATAAATCCGTCTTCTTCCCTGGTTCAACTATATTTCAACCCAAATTTCTAAAATTTGCTACAAAATCTCCACCAAATTGACTAAAACTTTAGCTACAACCTCCAATCAAACTTTTCAAACAAACCCATGCAGGATCGGATCAAAACAATTAAAAACTCAAATAAATCAAGTTATGAGTTTCAAGCTTCAAGGTCCTTCAATGGTGGATTTAAATTTTTTTACAATAAATCTCCAAAAACCATCATCAAAGGTACAATCTACACATCAAAAAATAATAGCTAACGAATTTCAACACTAAAACACCATAAAAAATCACATCTTGACATTTTGAACTTATGGGTTAACAACAAAAATTGATCCGTTCTTCATATGATCTAGTTTTGAATTGTGCCCTGTACTTTGGTGTTGGAAATTTGTTTTTGCGGGTCGACCCGATTGATGGGTGGATACTATATCAGCTCAGTTTCAACAGGGAATGGGAAAAACAAGAATAATATGAATAATGGGGATTTATTACGCACGAGGAAGCAAAAAGGGTGATGAGATTGGTGAATGTTGAGGAGCTAAAGTGGAAATTAGGTATGGAGAATACTGAGGTTATTGGATACAGTGAGCTGTTTAAAGCTTGTGAAAAAATGGGTGTGGCTAAAACGCGTGATAAGCGGGTAAATAGTTTGGAACGCATAGATAGGAATAGTAAATAGTTTGTATCTGACACTAAAAGATAAATAGTTTGAAATTAATGGGTATAAAGTGAGATTTTCTCTATATTATATTCTTTTAACTTCATTTGATTGTTCTTTTTCGCTATTGATTCCAATAACACTTGCGAATGTTAATATTTTTAATTTCAAAATCATACTAATCTTTTGTTTTGCACAAAGTCATAGATACTAAACACTCGAATTCAAACTCTTAATAATGTAGATTGAATTATAGCATTTTGACGTTCTTCTTGTTTACTAGAAAAGAAAATTATACTATTAATCAACGTTTCTTTATCTTTTCTTTTTCCTGATTGGCGTAGCTTTCTGTATTATATACACAGGAGTCCTGCGCAATTGGAGCCCCTAAGCAGTATTGGCTTTTAGTGGGCGTTTGGACATAAGAATTGTAAAATTTCAAAAAAAGGGTAAAAAAAAAAAAATCAAGTGAAAATAGTATATGAAATTTAGAGTTCTGTTTGGACATGAATATAATTTTGGATTGTTTTTTAAGTTTTGTGAGTGATCTGAGTGAAAATTGTGAAAAATAACTTTTTTGAGTTTTTTAAATTTTCGAAAAATTCTAAAATGCATCTTCAAAAAACTTTTATGAAGTATGAACAAACGCTGATTTGGAAAAAATGAATTTTTTTTGAAAAAATTTCTTATATCCAAATGGGCTCTTAATCTATATTTATTCCAACTCTTGACAAAATTGTTGTGATTGTAGTCGTGTAATTTGCTCATCAAAGGAAAAATAAGAGTTACAATATAAAATAAATAAATAAAAGTATTTCACTATAAGTACTTAAACTTTTAGACAAAGTGATGACATAATTCAATATAAAATCAGAGTGAACATGAGTTCTAAGTTCGATTGTTTCATCCATAGTAAATAAAAAGATACTTTGGTGTGTCTGTTCTTGTTTGGAGCGAAGAATGAATAAATTAAAAAACAAAATTTCCTTGTCCTTAAATGGAGGCTTGTTGTTATGGTAACACAATTGGACAGTGAGCTGAATAATTGAAAAGGCATAATTTCCTTGTCCCTATAGGAACCTTCTTATTATTGTGAAAGAGGGACACGTGTCCTTTGCTTCTCTTAAAACATCTTTGCTGTTCATATCTTACGGAAAATCCAAGAAGAGGAAGTACAAAAATTTGTCCCCCTTTCTCTTGCTAATACAAATCAAATTAACTTGTACTTCTATTGGTTATCATTTCTTCTTTATTAATTTTTGGGATACCTCTTAATTTCTAATTACAAGGTGACAGCTTGACATATTTTTCCTATGTAACGTCTTCACATTTGTTGAATTATGTATTCAATGCTTTCAGTATCTATTAGACTATTACCTAATCAATAGTAATCATTGTGAATTTGCGGTGTGTACTGGGTTAGTACTCATTATTTACAAAACTTTAAGATATATAATTTGCATTTTACTAAAATCTAAGTATATCACTGTTTACCCGTAAAATGATACGGTTAAATTTATACGTGGTTTATCGACAAGCGAATCGATTTGATCACAAAATAATAAATAAATTAAATAAGAATGTAAGACTTAGCGTTGAAATCAAGATAAGGCAGTAGAGAACTTGGATCCGGGAGCAGAGCTTCCGAAGGCAGTAATAATGTTATTAAGAAGCAAGAAAATAAAGTGTTGTTGAGCTTAGAACAGTACATAGCATAAGTTTGTCAGAAAATTCATGTCCTTACAATGGTTGTTGGAATCCTTATTTATAGTGGCACCTAGGGAACAAGGTCCTAGGATCAATCCCTTCTTAAATGATAATTACGGGGGCCATTGAAGAATGTGTAACGGCAGGCTATGAATGTCATATTCTATATAACGGATTATGTATTTAATACTGCAGAATATCTTCACTGAATACTATCAGGTGACATGTATTCATTTGCCCTCATGAGCAACATTCCCTTCGAGGGCTTCCCAGTGCCAGCCGAGACTGCTGGCCCCGGTCTTGACTTCCACTTCCTCTCGGAGTCCCCGATCGGAGAACAAGCAACAAAAAAGGCGACACTCCTCTACGGCCGAGGGTAAAAATAAAAGGTGAAGAGCATCGAGCCCGAGCCAGCCCAGACACCATGGTGATCGATGATGATGGAGGAGCCAATGAAGGGGCTTCTCTACATAGAGGACAATGACCTTCATCAGCTCAACAGACTGCTCAATCTGTTGAGCTAATTACACCAACCGAGGACGACGTCCAAGCGCTCTTGGGAGAGTGTGATAGAGTGGAAGATGCCAACTCTCGCTTCCGAGCCCTTGTCGCTGCTCCTGGTACCATGTTGCTGGGTACAGTGTCTTTTCTATCTTCGGTTGGCGAGCAAACAATAACTAGCACTGCCTTCACTACAACTGCTTCTCAATCTACAACGCAATAAACTTCATCTTCTTCTTCGCTTATCGTGTCTTCTCCACCAGCAACTGCTACATCATCTCCACTGTCCGCGAACACCCGAGAAGAGAATGTCCCCCATCTCTAGTCCCCAATCCATGGGAATTTGGGGCATAACTATTGCCCCCTTCCGAAGATCCTCAGAAGAGGAGGAGCATTTCCCTCTCAGTCTCTATCAGGTGCCGTCTGCTGTCCCGCCCAGTGGAACTTGCCAATTACCTGAAGCTTCTGGCTTCAGAGAAAGATAGGAATAAAATACAATCTCTCTCGGGAGAGTGTTGGTAAACAATGCCATGCACAATGCAATAGAAGTAAGATATCTTTTCCCTTTATTGTTCCTTGTATCTTTGTTATGACAAGATTTTTAATTTGAACTTTTGCTTTGCAGGTTAACTTCCTTGCTTCCGAGGGCCTTCAGAGGTTGATCCTTGATAAAGAAACACACACATCCAAGCGCGATCAATTGTTGGCCGTCTGCGATCAAATTGTTGCTCGCCTCCCTGCACTGGAAGCACAAACTTCTAAGGTCGTTGAGTTAGAGGCTCGGTTACAGCAAAGTGAACAAGAGCTGGTGACCCTCAATCAATAGGTCGTCCTGTAAAGGGTACAATTTGAAAAGTCCAAGGCAAAGTGGGTCGAGGTCCAAAATGTTGTTCTTGCTGCTGCCGATCGTGAGGCTACCTCTACTGAAAGACTGAATAATTTGGAGACAGCCTTGAACTCCAAAGCTGAAGAAATTGTTGCTGCTGTGGAAAAGCATGCCCCGTTGGAAGAGAGGCATAAGAGGGTCATAGATCATAATAAAATTTTTAACTCCACTATCTATGACCTTGATGTCATCCTCCAGGCCGCTAGATCTGAGCGGAATAACCTTTCAACCAAGGTTGCACTTAAGGAAGAACTTTAGCACCGAGCGGCTTTCCTCATTGTTGAAAAAATATATGCTATGTATAGTATGGGGAGAAGAACCTTGGAAGAGGCCAAAGTGGGCATCATTGATTTTGATGTCGGAATCACCAAGGCCCGTGAGCTGGAGTTAACTGCCCGAAGGGATCACCCGGTCCAACCTGATGCGACTGACTCTTCTAGTTCCCGTTCCGAGTTCTCAGGAACTGAAGAAGAACCTAAAGGGGATGATGGTGAAGGCCAAGATTTTGAGCCCACCTACTTCTCCTAGGGGTGCAAATACTTCTCTTCCCCTAGATTCCAGGGATGCAGTAGCTTAGCTTTTTGTTTTTTTTTTCACTTTGCTTTTCTTTTCCATACTTTTGTACTCGTGTTTATTGGCACATTTATTGTATATAGAAGTGCTTTGTCGTTTAAGTACTGCGCAAATTTTACTTTTTTGTGTTGAGTTATGCAAGGCTTTGGGTGTATTTTTCCCCGATAGTATTTGGATTTCGGGCATAGGTTCTTCTGAAATCGACCCTTTACTGTAAGGGTTTTATAAGAAAGGTCCTCTTATGTTTACAGTGCTTTAGAAGAGGACGTCTCATGTTCATTCTGGCACTAGCATTTGAAGTACTTGTTTAACTTTCAAATGATAAAATTAATTCATCGTTCAGATAAGAAACAAGATAAAAATAAAAGGACTTTACTTTATCCCTTCCATTTTCAAAAGTAAATAAGTTCATTGTACTAAAAAGAAATTGCCAATATTTATGGCTAATTTGTACAACTTGTTTCTACGGGGTTGGTCGCACAGTCCCCGGTACCAATGATAAAACTTTGTTACCGGATTCTGTAGTCCCAGTTGATGTGGCAGTCATCTTGCTGTATTCTCACATCATCCCCCCCCCCAGTATTCGAATGCGAATAATACGAATTTGAACACTGGAAGTCTTGCTTTTTTGAAAATTCCACTAGTGAATGATTGAATAATCTTTGGTTCGATAGCAAGTTTCGCTTCCCGTTAGGAATTTTGCAATATAGCTAAATATTACCTAACCACTCCCAGTGACTTGCACTCGTGAATGGCCAGGTAACCTTTGGCCCGATAGCAAGTTGTTTTCCCCGTAGGAACTTTGCTATCGAGCAAAAAACTATCTAACCGTCCCGTAGTGGCTCATTGCTTGCATGCCTTGTCATTTAAAGGTCTTATTTCTGCTGATGAAGCTTCTTTCGTTGTATGCTTTTCGTTGTTGCCTCGTTAAAAACCTTGCCAGAAAAAATCCAACTGGGATAAAAATTGGATAAAGGAAAAAGGGTGCAGCACATACTTTCAGTATAGGCGGTTGATGTTCTGCTAAAAACTGCATATATTTAACCATTATTGCTTTATAATCTAGTACTTTTAATTATCTTTTTAGTATTAATTATATTATTTTGTGCTTATTATTATATTTTAACTATGTAAGAATAAAGTGGTGTGAAGATGAAGAGATTTGGAGCAAAATTGATAAAATACAGAAGAAAAAAGAAGAAAAGAAAATAATTAAATAGGAAAAGACAAAGGGGGGGGGGGGACACCCTTTGGTGTTTTTCCCCCAAGTTGAAGACAAAAAAAAAGAAAAAAGAGGAATACAATTCAAATCAAATAGTGAAAGGATGCCGGAATCTTTACTGTTTTCTTCGCCAGGGCCAGCGTTAGGCGTTGGTCGAGACGCTGGAGGTGGGGGTTTTTCTATTTTGTCCAAGACAATGTTATTTCGGTCCTACACGACCCCAATTCGTTTAAAAAGGGTTCTAAACCTATTTTGGAGGGGAAGAACGTTTTTAGAGTAATTTTTGACGAAGCGAGAGCACAAAGCCGCCGTGGAGGCCGGATTTCATCTTTTCTTCCACCAAACTTAGTAATTTTTATGTTTCTTTGTATGATTTGTTGTTGGCTACCATGTCTATGTGGATCTACACTTTACGTTCTAGGATTGTGATTCTTTCATAACTATTGTTATTCGAATATGATTTTGATTTTTTGATTTGTTGTTTGGTTTATTTATAATCTTGCGCTTAATTATTTAATTGCTTGATCACTAATTTAATACTATCTACGAATCTAGAATTGAACTCGAAAGTGAGAATTCTAGATTGCACATAAGATTGAGTAGAGCATGTTTTTGAACCTGGCATCGGGGAACAGATTCGTGGTTAGGATAGACATATACTTGATTGCCTTGCTTGGTTGATTTATAGGAATTGCAAATGTTTTCTTGTTAGTTCTAATTTCATAGATATATAGGCGTAAGGTTATCTTAAATAGGCGAGTAAGAACTCGATAGATTCTTATGAGCAATGTAAACACGTGATTTTTGCCCAAAATGAGAATTATTCCAAAAAAAAAAATTCAAAAAAAAAATGATTTTTCTTTGGTGTACAATTTTGTGATATTTTGTGATATTTTGAATAATTATTTGTATTTGTCTGTGCGTGTTTATTTGCTAAATTAATAAAAAATACAAAAATATGTCGCATTTTGCATGTAGGATTTAATTCTACAATTGATAGTAATTAAATTTGTTTTACAAAAATTAAAAATTACAAAAATAGGCATCGTTTGCATTTTTAGCATTTAATGTCCAAATATACAATTTTATGCTTAATTAATACTTAATTGTGCGTTAATTGTTATTGGGAGTTAATTTGCGCTTTTATAACTTAATTTAGTTCTTAATAATAGTTTAAGTATTTTTATAATTTAGTTTTAGAGAAATAACAGAAGAAAGAGAGCGAAAATATAAAGAAAGTCGGAATTGGGCCTCTTCTTCGATTTCAAGCCATAGGCCCAAAAAATGGCCCAATCTTCCCTACAACCCAGTCCATTTCGAACTGGGTTGACCCAGTCCATAATCCAACACCCCTATTATTTTACAAACAAACAAATAAAAAAAAAAAATTAGAAGAGAAAACCCTAAAACTACTAAGTCATCCGCCACCCCCCCCCCTCCTCATTTTCCTTCTTCTTCCTCAAAACTTCAAAACACCCCATCCATGGCTGCCTACCCCCACAAACCCCAGCCTGCAACGTCGACCATCTTCCCCCACGAACACCCCCCACGTCGTCACACTCACACACACATACACAACCAAACGACACAACCACCACGATAGTCCATCGCCCCAGCGTTGTTTCTCCATTGACGAGCTCAAGCTCGACCATGGACTGCCCACTGCTTCATCGTCCAAACCACACCGTCGCCGCTGCTCCTCCTCACGTCCGAGCTGCTGCTGCGTCCATTTCAAGCTTCGATGTCAAGCAGTAGCGATGCTACTGCTTCAGTCCAGTCGAGTTCGTGATGGCTTCTTCATTAAGTTGCTGCTGCGTCAACTGCTCGTGCTACTGTCGCGGATGTTTCTTCTACTCCTTCTGCTCGCCGCAACTGTCTCCTCATCGTTCAAACGTGCCATTGTTGATCGTTTCTGCCCACGTTGCTTTTGCCGATGTTTCTTCTTCTCCCCGTCCTCCTCCTCGACGGACAGCTGCTGCCATGGTTGCCGCAGTTGCTGCTCCATTTGTTTTTGCTGCTCGTCGCAGCAATTCCCATCGCTGCTTCATGCCGCTTCATCGTCTTCGTCTTCGTCGTTGTTTTTGAATCGGTTAGTTGGTTTATGTTTCAAATTTTGTACATATTTTTTGTTTGATATTTGTCGGACCCATCTTTTCGATAAGGGGAGGCTATTCTTGAAAAGAATAGGTATATTCAACTAGTTATTTGAACTATTCAATAAGAAGATCGTTAAATAATTCGATTCTTGTTTTGTTTATCGTTGAAATCGTTTTTCTAGTTTGTTCATGTTCATGTGCTTTGTTAAAATTAATTTTCAGATTTCAAAATAGAAGTTTAATTAGTTGTTTTCATGTTTATTTCATGTTTGTATTATTGTTTAAGTGAATATTTGTTAGTTTAATATTTGTTAGATTCAAATTAAAATTTAATTAATTGTTTCTTCAATTTGTTTCATTGTATTTGATGTATTTTCCGGAAATTGTTAATATTGTTAAGTTCAAGTTTAAATTCATAATTGTTTCTTCTTAGTTTTTGTTTTGTCATTTGCCTAAAAGAATTTAGTTATAATAAGGGAAGTATGTTGGTTTTAGTCATTTGAATCCGTCGTTTTTATTTTTAGATTTAATTCATGTTCATATTATGTTTGTTTGATTTTGAATCCGAAATGTTTATAGTTTGATTTCTTGTTTACCATTTGTGATTATTTCTTGAATTGGTCTCATAATCTTGTTTAAAGTTTAATATAAGAATTGTTTGTTGTAATGTTGTTAGAGTGTATTTTAAGTTCAATATGATTGAATTTAGAAATCTAAATATACTTGTTTGTTGTTGTTGTTGAATCCGAAAATAGGATTGTTTGTTGCTAAAATATTGTTCAATCAAATTTTAGTTGTTCTTTGTTGTTCAATTTGTATTCATGTGATTTGTTGTTGAAATGTTGAAGAAATCATGTTCATGTGATTTGTTGTTGAAATGTTGTTAAAATCATGTTCATGTGATATTGTTGTTATGATGTTCATCCGTGTTCATATTGTTGTTTGAACATTGTTAGAAATTGATCATATTGTCTATATTTTGGTTAAGTTTGATTAATTGATATGTTATAGCTGATGGGTAGTTTGGTAAATTTGTAATACGTTCAGGGGTAGTTTGGTAATTTCAGTAAGGTCGGAAGGGATAGTTTAGGAATTGTACATTTTGTAATTGTTTATTTGAAGTATGGGGGACAAAATGAAATGGGGTGAGTTGTGATATGATTATTTAATATAAAGGGGGGACAAGATTTAATTTAAAGGGGAATCTTGCATTATTTTATGTTAGGCATGGGGGACAAAATATAATGGGGTAGTGTGATATATTTATTTAATGTAATGGGGATGAGTGGGAAGATAATGGGTTTGGTAGAGAAAGGGATTGATTTTAATTGATTAAAGGGTGGGGATTATATATATAGAAGTCTTGAAATCAGATAGACAGACAGAAAAAAAGAGAGATTAGAGAAAAAAAGGAGCTGAACATTTATTCCGAAAAAACATTGAAACTCTCAAGAAAAGAAAAACATACAAAGAAAAAATAAAAAAATAAAAGTTGAAAATTAGAAGAGAAAGTAGTACACACCTGATAAATATTCTGGTATACAGGTGTAGAAATTAAGGGTTGAAGGTTAACTAGCCTTTCAAAAATCTGAAAATTTCCCTTGGTTTCTGTCCGTTATTTTCGGCATTCCTGGATTTTATTTTGAATTTTTCAAAGCTGTCACTGGGATTTTCGTTGACTGGTTATTGCTGGTTATTGTTGTTGTTGCTGTGTTACGTATTACGTTGCTGACTTTCTTCTTCTTATATTGACAATATCAGGTACACAACTGTAATTTTGGCATTTTGTAAGCTGAAATGAAGAATGGAGTGTTAAATTTTTAATTTAGTTTAATTTAATTTTTTGTATTGTATTTAGGTTATTCATGTATTATTATTCTGTAAATCACTGTCATTTGGCATAACTAGGCATATTATAGCGACATATTAAATAACGCCTTAACCAGATTATTAGGAAATATATTTAAGCCTGATTATTAATTAAAACTGTTTAATAAAAAAAATAGAAGAAATAACGTAAAAAATGGCGTTATTGAATCAGTTTGGCAAAAATTAACTAAGTTCCTTATTCATAAGGTTTTTCGTCAACGATAAGTTAATCGGAATCATGTAGTCAATTTCAGTTAAAACATGAATTAGTTTGCGAACAAGTATTAGGACATGATGTGAATTAAAACAAAGTTAGTTAAGGTTAAATTGTTTAAATTTTTTAGAAATATGGTTTAGTAATCAAGTTTTTTTTTCTTTCTTTCAATTTTCAGTATTTGTAAATAATTAGTTTCAATAAGCTAAATAACGCCTTAACCAGATTATTAGGAAATATATTTAAGCCTGATTATTAATTAAAACTGTTTAATAATAAAAATAGAAGAAATAACGTAAAAAATGGCGTTATTGAATCAGTTTGGCAAAAATTAACTAAGTTCCTTATTCATAAGGTTTTTCGTCAACGATAAGTTAATCGGAATCATGTAGTCAATTTCAGTTAAAACATGAATTAGTTTGCGAACAAGTATTAGGACATGATGTGAATTAAAACAAAGTTAGTTAAGGTTAAATTGTTTAAATTTTTTAGAAATATGGTTTAGTAATCAAGTTTTTTTTCTTTCTTTCAATTTTCAGTATTTATAAATAATTAGTTTCAATAAGCTTAAGCCTTACTAACAATTTGAATTTTAATCCAACTATGGGATAATTAGTTTTTTTCTTATTTTTTTATTTTATTTTTCGACAATTCCATGTTGTATTTATGATTATAATTTTTATTACTTTCTGTTAATATTTGTTTTTCTCTTCTATTTAATATGTTATTTTCAAGAATGTAGATATTGATTTTATATTTATAGACAAACTTAGTAATAATAAAAAGGTAGTCATTAAAGGATATTCTTAAAATAAGGAAGGATTTCGCTAAAAATAAATAGATGTAAATAATACAAAAATTTACAGGATTCTCCAATCTCATTTATTTATTTAATTATTTTAAAAAAAATTACTTAGAATTTGGGATGGATTGTTTAGTGAATTTCACTTCCTTCCCCAAAGATAATGACGCGCTAGACTCTTTAGGCGCGATTTAATTAATTTTACCTTCTTAAACTCGGGTGCGCATTTCATGCGACCCAAATCTAAATCCTAAAACATTGAATAAAAATGTGTTCCGGATTGCGGGTGCATTTCATGTGACGTAATCCAAAGACATGTTTTAAACGATGTTCACAATTTTATTTTATTTTATTTTTTAAAAAAATATTAATAATAAAGTGGTAAAAAGTTAAGATTGGCACATCGGTTCATAATTGTATTAAAATCAGATAAATAAGTTAAATATGACAATTGAGCGACCGTGCTAGAACCACGGAACTCGGGAATGCCTACACCTTCCCCCGGGTTAACAGAATTCCTTATCCGGATTTCTGGTACGCAGACTGTAACATGGAGTCATTCTTTTCCTCGATTCGGGATTAAAATTGGTGACTTGGGACACCCTAAATCTCCCAAGTGGCGACTCTGAAATAAATAAACCAATCCCGTTTCGATTGTCCTTTAATTGGAAAAACTCCCTTGCACCCTCGCGGGTGCAGAAAAAGGAGGTGTGACATCTCTGGCGACTCTGCTGGGAACGGGGACTGCGGACCCAGAATCTCTGGTTCAGGGTTCAGAATTCGAGCTTTGAATAATTGTTGTATTTGGCTTCGTTTGATTTTGTTACATGATCTGTGCTTAATGTGCTAATTAACTGCTTTTACCGCTTTGATCTTATGTGAACTGTATATAAGCTGTGCCGAAACCCATCTCCTCTCTGAGTCTTCTAAATCATGAAGAAGGGTGCACTTCGTGTGACTTCTTTTCTGTATAGTGTCTAAATTCCCAATTTAGAACGAGGTTGGATAAGTTGCAAAGCCGGTGAAACTTCTGTATTCCCGGTACGCTGCCTCCCCCTCGGCTCGAGCTGTCCGCTCGGGTAAGCCAGGTCTAGAACAAACACCCAAGTTCTGAACCTAGAATAACTCAGCTTCATGCCGGATCCCTAATAGGAACGCTTATTTGCATCATGTGCATTTTGACTTAGGGGACTCAACACAGGGGTTGAGTCCGTCTAGGGCTAGCAACCTGAAATAAAGACCATCCTGATGCATCTTATTTGTTTTATGTGCATTTATTTGCTCGGTCTTGCATGTTGACCGGCTTCTGAGTCTCGGGAGTGTAAAATAATAATAATAATAATAATTTAAAATAAAATAAAATAAAAATAGCAAGTGGAGAGTTAGATGATTAATTTAGAAAAATCAGTGTCCAAGTACTGTCGAAATGCTGCCGAAATTTTGTTTTTTTAAAAAAAAACATATATATTTTTACTTTTAGAATTGTTTGTTTGCCTAGAAAGCAGAAAGTGTGTAGGAATAAGTCTTTTATTTTAATTTGCTTTATTTTCAAAAAAAAAAAATGAAAAAGGAAAATAGTTTTTTTTGCTATAAAAGAAAAAGGAAAAAATTTGTTTGTTTTCAAAAATTAGTTAGTTTATAGTCTGAACTACGCGGGTCTGATTCTCACCGGATGTGAGATCAGAGGCAAACCTCTTTGGTTTCGGCTCACCGTATTAAAAAAAATCCAAAAATATTTAACATTACTCACTTCTTTAGAAAGTTTTTCTTTTAAACCTCAATTTTTTTTTTAAAAAGAATAATAATAATATTTCCTTTTAATCTCAAAATCCCAATTATTTGTTTAAAAGATATTCAAAAGAAAATTCAAAAATATTTTTTTTCTGTAGTATTTCTTTCATAAATTCAGAATAATAGTTCAAAAATATTTCCTTTCTCCTTAAAAGTTTTTTTTTCAAAAAAAAAAAAAAAATTAAAATCCAAAAAATATTTCTTTAGAATATAGATAGTTTTTAAGTCAAATAAAAGTTTTTCCTTCTTTAATCACTATAATAAATGTGCAGGATGAGCACAAGTCAAAATGAACCATTCTCAGTCTGTAGCGAGGTCCCTTTGCAACTCCACATGTGGTGGAATGATATGGGAAAAGATAGTATAAAGATAGTGGAAAGAGTTTTGGGAGGTTTTGTCGATCTGTTGAATATCAAGCCAAGGACAGATATCATCGAGGCTCTAATACCGTTCTGGGACCCAACCCGCAACGTGTTCCGTTTTGCTGACTTTGAACTTTCACCTACACTAGAGGAAGTCGCCGGATATGCGGGGTTGAATGGGAAACTAAGAGGGCAGTATTTACTTTCACCAAGACCAGTATCTCCGCACGCGTTCTTGGATTTGCTAAGCATTAGTCGGAAGGTGCAGAATGATGATTTGTCGAAGGGATGTTGTACTCTCCAATTCTTGTATCAACGGTACGGAATTCCTCAGGGTTTGGAAGAACCAAACCTCGGATTAATTCACACTGGGAACAGAATCAAGTGGGAAGCAAGACGTACTTTGGCATTTATCACAACATTTCTGGGAGTTGTGGTCTGTCCCCGCAAAGATAAAAAAATAGAGATAGGCCTTGTAGGGATGGCCGATGTTGCAATCAAAAGAACCGACAGTACTGTGGTTCCTTTGATTTTGTCCGAAATCTACCGAGCTTTAACTATATGCCGAGAAGGAGGCAAGTTCTTTCAGGGATGCAATCTGTTACTCCAGCTGTGGATGCAAGAACACCTCCATCACCGAGTGGGATACATGAACCACGGGTTGACTGAGAGAAACTGCATTAGCGGCTTTGAGAAACGAATGACAGGCGTCATATTTCCCGAAGGCGTCGAAGCATGGCTTGCACAATTGAGGTCAACAACAGCCGACCAAGTTGAATGGGCATTTGGGTGGTTGAATGATACTGAGGTAATATACATGGCGGCCGAGGAATGTCATGTTCTTTTGATGGGACTTCGTAGCATCCAGCCATATGCTCCTCATCGGGTACTGCGCCAACTAGGAAGATTTCAGGTAATTCCCACTGATGAGGATCTAAGCAAGCACGCCATTGAGTTGAGTCCAGGAGTCGTGTTCCCCGAAGGAAAAATTAGAAAGTTGTGGCACGAATGTAGATTCCTTGAACCCAAGACTATGGTTCGAGAGCTGGCTAAGGGTGAGGTAGACCCAAAATACGATGTTTGGTTCGGGAAAAGGTTCCAGATTCGTCAGAGGCCTGCCAAAAGAGCTCACGTCCAACAATTTACGGATGATTCGCAGGAACAGTGGGGCTGGTTAGTGAGAGAGGAAGGCTACCGGGTTGAAATCGGGAAGCTGAAGCGACAAATTGAAAGGCTTATGTTTG
Source organism: Nicotiana sylvestris (assembly GCF_000393655.2). NCBI lineage: Eukaryota > Viridiplantae > Streptophyta > Magnoliopsida > Solanales > Solanaceae > Nicotiana > Nicotiana sylvestris. The sequence continues at coordinate 142,469,233 of NC_091060.1, forward strand.
AAAACAACGTTCAAGTAGCCTCAGAGCAGGGTGAGAAGAACAAATTAGCCAAAGAAAACCAGGCACTGAAAGCCCGAATTCGCCAAGTCAGTAAGAGTGATAGCGACCGACAGAAACGTCGCTCTGATGAAAGGTTGATAGCGGAATTGAGAAATCAAGTCAGCCAAAGCCGAGAAGACTTGGAGAGATCCCAGGCTTGTATAACAAGAATGCGGGTCAGGTGGGCCACAGTTACAACATCACGGAGAGAGCACCTATGGCAAGTAAAAAGGGACTACGAAATGAGTGTTGCGACATTGAGAGAGATAAACTCCATTCTCAATAATCGGGTCCTCAAACAAGCCCAGGATGCTAGAACAGATAGAGAACGCTGCTATGAGTCGATAGCCCGGATGGAAGAACAAATGGAGAGGTTCCAAGAGCAGCTCATTGACAATACTCGAATATTGGGACTAAAGAATCAACGGATAGAACAGCTGTGCATAGAGAGGGATAGAATCAGGGGTAGGATCAATGATATAGGGCGCTATATCACCACGAAGTGCCTAACATGTGAAGAGATGCCTCGTGATATCCTTTTTGCCTCAATCATGGGTTATGTCCATCAGATCATGGAGGAACTAAAAAGCTTGCAAAGAAGCCTGGCCCCCAAGCCCGCGGAAAGGCCGAATGATGCCTCGCGGGCACCAAAATTCAAAGCTTTAATGTATCCCTAGTTCAATCTTGCACTTGTTTGTTTTTCGAGTCTGTTGTCTACCCATATGTTTTTTCCTTTTCTTCAAACATTCTCAAAAATATATATATATATATATATATATATATATATATATATATATATATATATATATGAAGTCTGTATTTTTTTTGTGATGGCTTGTAATAGCATTATTTTGAGTAATAAAAAAAATTATCTTATCTGCACGAACTACGCTTGGTCTGATTCGTGCGGGGTCACGATACGTAGACAATCTCTATAGGATTCGACCGTAATTTAAAAAAAAAAGAAGAATATATATTTATATATATATATATATATATATATATATATATTTGTCAGAGCAAAAATAAGTCGGGATGATGCATGCGGTCAGAGCAAAAGCATGTTAGAAATGATTAACTGCCTAGGAGCATTGCATCCCCATAACGTGCAATTACAATATCTGTTAAGACTCTAACACTGACAAGTTTGTTGTTTTTCCAATCAATATCAGTTAGTTGTTAGAGCGTACTGGCACCGTACCATTATCAAACAAGATCAAAAGGTCCTATACCAGAAAGCATGACTGGGTCAGACAACAGCGTTGAGTCAGAAAAAACGGCCAATCAGATGCTGAAGGAAGCCCTGGAGAAAATGGAAAAAATGAGGCTAGAAATGAATGAAATGCAGATAGCCTTAGCTAGAGCCCAGAAGGGGCAAGAACTACCCGTTACTCCTACCCTCCAACCAACACACACGCCGGAATACCCCTCTCCCGGTCCTTCAACAAGTTTCCCAAGCCATCACTATTATCAGGGAAGAGAGGCTTATGATTCCCAAGCTCCACCACCCACTCAAAACCCTCCTCCACCAAATGTTCCCGTCTTTGTGGCACCTCCCCCAGCCCCATTGCACAGATCATCTAGTGAGCCACTGTTTCAGGCTCACGATACACAATATTACCCCCCTGAACTCACATTCAAAGCACCCGAGCCACATACCTATAATCCCCACTTTGAGGTCCCGGCGGAGATTGAAAAGCCGGCTAAGAGCCCAGAGCAGGACGAGGTGATGCGGAAATTTAAAAGCCTGGAGCAATCCTTCAGGAACATACACGGGTTAGGTAACCAGGTCAGCGTGGCTTACAAGGATCTATGCCCTTTCCCTGACGTTCAATTACCAGCAGGGTTCAAGATGCCCAAGTTCGATTTATACGAAGGGCATGGTGATCCTATGGCACATCTACGGGGTTTTTGTAGCAAAATGAGGGGAGCAGGGGGCAAAGATGAGCTATTAATAGCTTACTTTGGCCAGAGTTTGAGCGGGTCGGCATTAGAGTGGTATACAAGACAAGATCCGAGCAGGTGGTACACCTGGGATGACTTGGCACAGGCTTTCGCAGGACATTTCCAATACAACCTTGAGATAGTCCCAGACCGTCTCACATTGCTAAAGCTCGAGAAGAAACCCGGAGAGAGCTTCCGGGAATTTGGGTTCCGATGGAGAGAACAGGCAGCCAGAGTTGATCCCCCAATGAGAGAAGGAGAAATGGTGGATTACTTCTTACAAACTCTCGAGCCAACTTACTTTGGTCACTTGGTGACGTCAGTTGGCAAATCATTTAATGAAGTGGTGAAAATGGGAGGTATGATAGAAGAGGGACTTAAGTCCAATAAGATCCTGAGTTATTCGGCAATTAAGGCAACAACTCAGGCCATTCAGAGCGGCACGGGAGGTGCGCTAGGGAAGAAAAGGAGAGAGGAGGTCACGACATTAGAGGCCGACAATTGGTCCAGATCTAGAGGTCCTTCCCCTCATTACCAACCCAGACCCCATCGTCTAAACTACCCACACATTCCAAATTACCCTCCACAACCCTACTACCAACCACAAGAACAACATTTCACCGTCCATCAAGCCCAGACATACACCCAACCTCCGGTTCGCCCACAATGGCGCGCGCCGGTTCCCCACAATACATACCCACCTCCACATAACACATACCCACCACCACAAAACACCTATCCACCACCAAGAGCCTACAGGAACCCTCCAGGGATGGGTTTCAGGGGAAATCCGGCCGCCAGAAATGAAAGATTGCAGAGGCAAAGAACTTTTACTGAGTTGGGGGAAACTTATATTGCCTTGTTCCACAAATTGAGGCAGTTGGGTTTATTAAATCCTGTTGAGCCTAGATTACCAAATCCCTTACCCCAAAATATGGATCACTCGGTAAGATGTGAATATTGTTCGGGAGCTCCCGGACATGATACCGAGAAATGTTGGAGGCTGAAACATGCAATACAAGATCTTATTGATACCAACAAGATCGAGGTACAGGCACCGGAGGCACCTAACATTAACCAGAACCCATTGCCAAAGCACCCTGAAGCCCACATGATCGAGCTTGTGCACGAAGTAGGGGAGCCGAAGAAACCCCCACAGACAGTGATGATGATCCGTGCCACTCCAAAAGAAAAATCGATCAATGAGGAAGCAGGGGTACAGTTGAAGGGGGAAGATGTCAAGCCAGTGGTGATATTGGGGAAGAATCCATCTGCCGCTACAAGGAAACCAGAACCAGCCAAGTTGGTAATAACGGGAGCATCATCTGCACCCGTGGTTGTTGTGAAGGGGGTCTGCAGGGAACCGGTCATCATAAAACCAGTAGTCCAAACACCAGTGATTGATAGCAAGGCTGTGCCTTGGAAGTATGAGAAGGCAGTGGTGATGTACAAGGGACAACAAGTGGAGGAGAATAGTTGTGAGGCGCAGGGACTGACTCGATCAGGACGGTGTTTTGCTCCGGCGGAGTTGAGAAGACCCAATCCAGCTGCAACAAAGAAACCTGTGTCAGAAGAAGAAGCTGAGGATTTCTTAAAGAAGATGAAAGTGCAGGATTACTCCGTGGTCGAACAGTTGAAGAAAACACCGGCCCAGATCTCACTGCTATCATTATTAATCCATTCGGATGAACATCGTCGGGCCCTGATGAAGATACTGAATGAAGCTCATGTGCCCAATGAGATTTCTGTAAATCACCTGGAAACGATTGCCAACAAAATTTTCGAGGTGAACAGGGTAACATTTTCAGATGATGATCTGCCAGTGGAGGGCACGGAGCATAATAAAGCTCTCTACCTAACTGTCAAATGTGAAGATTCGGCAGTTACTCGGGCATTAGTGGATAACGGCTCAAGTGCCAATATTTGTCCATTATCCACCCTGAACCAATTGAAGATCGACCACGGAAGAATCCACAAGAATAGCATTTGCGTCCGAGGATTTGACGGAAATGGAACAGCCACCGTGGGGGATATTGTACTTGAGTTGACCATCGGTCCAGTCCAGTTTACCATGGAATTCCAGGTATTAGATGCTACGGTATCTTATAACCTTCTGTTGGGACGACCGTGGATCCATGCAGCCAAAGCAGTGCCATCCACCTTGCATCAGATGGTCAAGTTCGAGTGGGATAGACAAGAGGTCGTGTTGCACGGCGAGGACACTGCGTGCACCGTAGGAGGCGCCATTGTACCCTTCATAGAGACCAATGATGACAAAGGTCCCTGGGTCTACCAGATTTTTGATGCAGTGTCGGCAAACAAGATCCCCGAGGGTGAAATCATTCAGCATCCTAGGATAGCTTCCGCAACGGTTATGATGGTTTCAGAAATGCTGGGTAATGGGTTTATGCCAGGAAAAGGCTTGGGAGCTGAACTTCAGGGAATTGTTCAACCTGTTTCCTTGCCCAAGAATTTGGAGACCTTTGGGTTGGGGTTCAAACCGACTGCGGCAGATGTAAAACGAGCGCGGAAAATGAAGAAGAAAGTTTGGTTTCTTCCCAAACCTGTGCCACGTCTCTCAAGATCTTTTGTTAGAGCAAGCGCCAAGGGGTCACCGGTCCCGAAAGTTCTCGGGCCATTGATTGGGATTGACGGGGATCTGAATCAGAGCTTCGAAAGATTGTTCACTGATGTCAATATGGTAGAAGTCGGAGAGGGTTCCAGCGGAACAGACATACAGTTTATGGGGCCTGAGGCCAAAACCAACAATTGGACGGTTACTCCTCTTCCTACTCGGGGAGAGTCCTGGTAGTAGGCTTTGATTTTTGCTTTCTTATTTTTCGGATTATTCAGGGTGTAATCCAAATCTTATTTTGTCTTGTAAAAGTGTGAACCCTGTTACCCCGCATTTTAATAAAATTCTTTTCTTGTCTCATTTTAATTTTGTTTTATTCTTTTCTCTTTCTGAACAGTTCTCTTTTTACTGGTTCTAATGACATGGCATGCACGACGGATCTTCGACCTAGTCTAATAAATCAATCTGACTCTGATTTAATGATACAAGAGATCGATTATGACGATGAGTCTGAATATGATGAGGATAAAGCCTTCGAAGAAATAAACCGAGAACTATGCCAATTTGAAGAGAAACCCAAGCCTAATCTGAATGACACCGAGGCTGTAAATCTAGGGGATGCGGATAATGTCCGAGAAACCAAAATCAGCATCCACATTGAGCCTGGCATCAGGGAAGAATTAATCAAAGCACTCATTGAGTTTAAAGATATTTTTGCATGGTCGTATGACGACATGCCGGGTTTAAGCACCAAGCTAGTGGTTCACAAATTGCCCATTGACCCGGCATGCCTTCCCGTCAAGCAGAAACTGAGGAAGTTCAAGACAGATATGAGTGTGAAGATTAAAGAAGAAGTAACCAAGCAGCTGCAAGCAAAGGTTATTCGGGTCTCTCGATATCCTGATTGGTTGGCTAATGTGGTGCCAGTACCAAAGAAAGATGGGAAGATCAGGGTATGCGTCGACTACCGTAATCTGAACAGGGCAAGCCCAAAGGATAACTTTCCATTGCCCAATATCCATATCTTGATCGACAATTGCGCCGGGCGAGAAATCGGCTCCTTTGTGGATTGCTACGCTGGGTATCATCAGATTTTGATGGATGAAGAAGATGCAGAGAAAACAGCTTTCATTACGCCATGGGGGACTTATTGTTATCGGGTAATGCCATTCGGTTTGAAGAACGCTGGGGCAACGTACATGAGAGCAATGACTACTGTGTTCCATGATATGATACACAAAGAGATCGAAGTGTACGTAGATGATGTGATCATCAAATCCAAGCGTCAGGAAGACCACGTAGCAGACCTTAGGAAGTTTTTCCAAAGACTTCGAAGGTACGACATTAAGCTCAACCCAGCCAAATGTGCATTTGGTGTTCCATCTGGAAAGCTGTTAGGATTTATCGTCAGTCGGCGAGGCATTGAGTTGGATCCGTCAAAGATCAAATCCATCCAGGAATTGCCGCCACCGAGGAACAAAACAGAAGTAATGAGTCTGTTGGGAAGGTTGAACTATATCAGCAGATTCATCGCTCAGCTCACAACAACTTGTGAACCCATCTTTCGATTGCTGAGGAAAGATGCCGCGATAGAATGGACGGCAGAATGTCAGGAGGCATTTGACCAGATCAAAGGTTATTTATCCAATCCACCTGTATTGGTTCCACCTGAGTCGGGGAGGCCATTAATCCTTTATCTAACGGTCCTGGATCATTCGTTTGGTTGCGTGTTGGGTCAACACGACATCACAGGAAGAAAAGAGCAAGCCATCTATTATCTCAGCAAGAAGTTTACAGTCTATGAGAATAAGTACACTCAACTTGAGAAGACATGTTGTGCTCTAACTTGGGTAGCACAGAAGTTTAAGCATTATCTGTCGTCACATACTACTTACCTTATTTCACGTCTGGATCCATTAAAGTATATTTTCCAGAAGCCTATGCCCACAGGAAGATTGGCAAAATGGCAGATATTACTCACAGAGTTCGACATTGTCTATGTGACGAGGACGGCCATGAAAGCTCAAGCATTGGCCGATCACTTGGCTGAGAATCCTATTGATGAAGAATACGAGCCTTTGAGGACGTATTTTCCTGATGAAGAAGTGATACATATAGAGGAGTTAGAACTGAATGAGGAACCAGGGTGGAAGCTTTTCTTTGACGGGGCTGCTAATGCAAAAGGAGTTGGAGTAGGAGCAGTACTTATTTCAGAAACAGGACATCACTATCCTGTTACAGCTCAGCTACGTTTCTATTGTACCAACAACATGGCTGAATATGAGGCATGTATTTTGGGCCTACGATTGGCTGCAGACATGGATGTTCAGGACGTCTTGGTCTTGGGAGACTCGGACCTCCTAGTACATCAGATCCAGGGTGAATGGGAAACACGGGATTTGAAGCTTATACCATATCGACAATGTTTGCACGATCTGAGCAAGCGATTTCGATCAGTGGAGTTCAGACACATCCCGAGAGTTCACAATGAGGTTGCCGATGCTTTGGCCACTTTAGCATCGATGTTGCACCATCCAGACAAAATCCATGTTGACCCATTGTATATTCAGGTTCGTAATCAGCATGCCTACTGCAACATAATAGAAGAAGAAATGGATGGCGAGCCATGGTTTTATGATATCAAGGAATACCTCAGGATGGGAATATACCCGGAGCAGGCAACCGGAGATCAAAAGAGAGCCATTCGACGACTGGCAAATGGATTTTTCCTCAGTGGAGGAATGTTGTACAAAAGAACCCCAGATCTGGGATTGCTGAGATGTATTGATGCAGGTCAAGCCACGATAGTGATGACAGAGGTACATGCTGGAGTCTGTGGGCCCCATATGAGCGGATATGTGTTGGCAAAGAAGATTCTGCGAGCGGGATATTATTGGCTCACTATGGAGCATGATTGTATCAGTTTCGTACGAAAATGCCATCAGTGTCAGATACACGGAGATCTGATTCATTCTCCACCAACGGAATTGCACACAATGTCCGCACCATGGCCATTTGTAGCATGGGGCATGGATGTCATTGGGCCTATCGAGCCGGCAGCTTCGAACGGTCACAGGTTCATTCTGGTAGCCATCGATTATTTCACTAAGTGGGTTGAAGCCAAAACTTTCAAGTCTGTAACCAAGAAGGCAGTGGTGGATTTCGTCCATTCCCATATCATTTGTAGATTTGGGATCCCAAAAATAATAATCACGGACAATGGTGCTAATCTTAACAGCAACTTGATGAGAGAAGTATGTGAACAGTTTAAGATTACACACCGTAATTCCACCCCGTATCGGCCCAAGGCGAATGGAGCAGTTGAGGCAGCCAACAAAAATATAAAGAAGATATTGAGGAAAATGATTGAAGGATCCAGACAATGGCATGAAAAGCTACCATTTGCGTTGTTAGGATACCGCACTACTGTTCGTACTTCAATAGGTGCGACTCCTTATTTGTTGGTATACGGAACCGAAGCAGTAATACCAGCAGAAGTTGAAATTCCTTCCCTTCGAATTATCGCTGAGGCCGGGATTGACGATGATGAATGGGTCAAAGCCCGACTAGAGCAGCTGAGTTTAATGGATGAAAAAAGATTGGCAGCAGTATGTCATGGCCAGTTATATCAGAAGAGAATGGCAAGAGCATACAATAAGAAGGTGCGCCCCAGGAAATTTGAAGTAGGGCAACAAGTATTGAAACGGATCCTCCCACATCAGATTGAGGCAAAAGGCAAGTTCGCCCCGAATTGGCAAGGGCCGTATATTGTGACCAGAGTATTATCCAACGGCGCTTTGCGTCTGACAGATGTTGAAGGAAGATGCGTCGACATGGCTATCAATTCTGATGCAGTCAAAAGATATTATGTGTAATTTCTTTTGTTGTTTATTTGTTTGTTTGTACTTAGTGCTTATCGGATAATGAAATGACGGAGGCAATTCTTTCTTCTATCCAAACACTTTTAACCTTTGCTTTACCCCTTTGAGCCATACTTATCTTTTTATACCCCTCTCTTGGAATCATTAATGAAAAAATGTATGAAAAAAAAAACTTTTTTTTTTGAAGGTCGCAAGAAAACAAAGGAGTCAGTGAACTACGTTCGACCTGATTCCTCAACGAGGATACGTAGGCGCCTCACGGCTCGGTCATAAGGTAAAAAAAAAAAAGGAAAAAAAAAATCAAAAGAAAAATCCCCCAAGCAAGAAAACTGGGGCAGAAATTATGTTTCTAAATTTTGAAAAAAAAAGAGTTTGATTCCAAGAGTTGTAATACTTTACCCATCAAAGTTATTTTGAATTTTATATCCTTTTCTTCTAAAACCTATATTGATGTCCAAAAAAGACCTCCCGATCAGTATCCGAGAGGTGTTAAGACAGGCAAATGAAAACCAAGAATAAAACGCCGATCCTCGACTGCATGAGGATCATGAGTTGAAAGAATTGATAGCCATAAGAATTCCCAGCAGAGAAAAATCTTATCGGCAACACTCCAATTCCAAACTGAGAAAATAAGATAAGAGAGTCTTATCGGCGAAAACCTTCACAGGCACCATAAGGCGACGTAAGCTGAGAAATAAAAAATGAGAGAGTCTTATCGGTGAAAACCTTCACAGGCACCATAAGGCGATGAGAGTTGTGAGAAATGAGAGAGCCTTGTTAGTGAAAACCCCGCGAAGGGCACTATAAGGCGACAAGATAGATTGACGGAAAAGATCCGCATTTTGCGAAGAATTGGGCACCTATTTATCCCCAGCAAGTGAAGACATCAGAAAGTTTGATCGACACAAATAGACTGGGTTGATTAATCTGGAATGCACAACATGATCATTGGAATCGGTTATATCACCCAGATAAGTTCATTTTTTTCCATCATTTGTTCAGAAAGATTTTCTCATTTTTCTATCTTTTCATTTCTTTGTTTAAAAGAATTTTTCTAGAAATTTATGTTTTAAGAAAGGTCTTTCAGAGCTTACTACCAGTTGCCAAAATGGTACAACATAAAATGTGAAAAGGGCAATCCAGAGACAAGGCAATAAGACAAAAGACGTTGATTGCCAGGCCGAATAATACTGTCCTAAAATGGCAAGGAAAGTACGGGGAAGAGCCGGAAAAAAAAAATACATGTTGAGGAAATTGTGGGCCAAGTTCCAAGACGATCCCCAGAGGACTCCGACCGAATATCGACCAAGCTCCGAGGTGGTCGGACAACACAAAATGGGAAGGGAAGAAAGGAAAATCCATCTTCGGCAAAATAACCTCCAGAAATTTTTGAGATACAAAATGGTGAAGGGATAAATGGAAAAACCATCCCCAGCAGAATGTTATCCCCAGCAAATAACATCATCCCCAACAAGTTTTGAGAACGCCGAACAGGAATAAGGGAAAGGGAACAATCATCCCCATCAGGAGTGACATGACCACTCGCCATATTTCATTCAAAAAAAAAAAAACTAACTAAATTTTCTTTGATTTGAACAGGAAAATAAAGTGTTGATGATGGCCTAAAGATACGCCATAAGAAAGATCGCCAGAATTGGGGCAGAAAATTTTCTGCCACAAGTGGAAATTTTCTCGGAGAATCGAGGAAACAAATTCAAATTATTCTTTACCAATTAGGCGCCCACCAGTATAATGCGGGAATACATTTTATGTTTTCATTTCATGTTCTAGGTCGCCAACCAGTATAATGCGGGTATGCATTTATGTTTTCATTTCATGTTCTAGGTCGCCCACCGGTATAATACGGGTATGCATTTCTCTTTTCATTTCATGTTCTAGGTCGCCCACCAGTATAATACGGGTATTCATTTCTCTTTTCATTTCATGTTCTAGGTCGCCCACCAGTATAATGCGGGTATACATTTATGTTTTCATTTCATGTTCTAGGTCGCCCACCAGTATAATGCGGGTATGCATTTATGTTTTCATTTCATGTTCTAGGTCGCCCACCAGTATAATGCGGGTATTCATTTCTCTTTTCATTTCATGTTCTAGGTCGCCCACCAGTATAATGCGGGTATGCATTTATGTTTTCATTTCATGTTCTAGGTCGCCCACCAGTATAATGCGGGTATTCATTTCTCTTTTCATTTCATGTTCTAGGTCGCCCACCAGTATAATGCGGGTATGCATTTATGTTTTCATTTCATGTTCTAGGTCACCCACCAGTATAATGCGGGTATTCATTTCTCTTTTCATTTCATGTTCTAGGTCGCCCACCAGTATAATGCGGGTATGCATTTATGTTTTCATTTCATGTTCTAGGTCGCCCACCAGTATAATGCGGGTATGCATTTATGTTTTCATTTCATGTTCTAGGTCGCCCACCAGTATAATGCGGGTATGCATTTATGTTTTCATTTCATGTTCTAGGTCGCCCACCAGTATAATGCGGGTATGCATTTATGTTTTCATTTCATGTTCTAGGTCGCCCACCAGTATAATGCGGGTATGCATTTATGTTTTCATTTCATGTTCTAGGTCGCCCACCAGTATAATGCGGGTATGCATTTATGTTTTCATTTCATGTTCTAGGTCGCCCACCAGTATAATGCGGGTATGCATTTATGTTTTCATTTCATGTTCTAGGTCGCCCACCAGTATAATGCGGGTATGAAAAATGGTGTGTGAACATTAAATCATGCCCATCCTAATGAATCTGATGAAGATAATCGTGTCCCCGGAGGAACCGCCAAAAAGCTTAATGAAAAAAGTCATGTCCCCAGCGGACCGAACAAAATGATGAAAACTGGTATTCAAAAAAAAAGCCAAGGGCCAGAAGTCTTGGTAAAAAGGCACCAGAGGAAACACAAACCGACAAAAAGCAAGGCAACCGGAGCAAGGGGGAAAATAGATAAGATTCTGTAATTTCTAGCTTAGTCTAGCTTCTTATTTTTTAAGCATGGTGTAATAAGGAGGTCAGCAAACAGTAAAAGTAGCATGCAACAGCAGTAACATTGCAGTCCCATGGTAGTCCCAGCTACCAAGACTTCCCGAACTACATTGACCTGATTCCTGTTTAGCCCAGGATATGTAGGAAACCTTTGAAGCAAAGGTTCGGTCAAATCTTTTTCAAAAATGCTTCACACGGAGTACTCGGATGGGCAAAAATCGCTCGCTTTATCTTTGCACGAAAACCCTTCGTGTCTTCGGGCAAAGAGGGGCAGCTGTAAGCACGTGATTTTTGCCCAATATGAGAATTACTCCCAAAAAATTCAAAAATAAAATGATTTTTCTTTGGTGTGCAATTTTGTGATATTTTGAATAATTATTTGTATTTGTCTGTGCGTGTTTATTTGCTAAATTAATAAAAAATACAAAAATATGTCGCATTTTGCATGTAGGATTTAATTCTACAATTGTTAGTAATTAAATTTGTTTTACAAAAATTAAAAATTACAAAAATAGGCATCGTTTGCATTTTTAGCATTTAATGTCCAAATATACAATTTTATGCTTAATTAATACTTAATTGTGCGTTAATTATTATTGGGAGTTAATTTGCGCTTTTATAACTTAATTTAGTTCTTAATAATAGTTTAAGTATTTTTATAATTTAGTTTTAGAGAAATAACAGAAGAAAGAGAGCGAAAATATAAAGAAAGTCGGAATTGGGCCTCTTCTTCGATTTCAAGCCATAGGCCCAAAAAATGGCCAAATCTTCCCTACAACCCAGTCCATTTCGAACTGGGTTGACCCAGTCCATAATCCAACACCCCTATTATTTTACAAACAAACAAATAAAAAAAAAATTAGAAGAGAAAACCCTAAAACTACTAAGTCATCCGCCACCCCCCCTCCTCATTTTCCTTCTTCTTCCTCAAAACTTCAAAACACCCCATCCATGGCTGCCTACCCCCACAAACCCCAGCCTGCAACGTCGACCATCTTCCCCCACGAACACCCCCCCACGTCGTCACACTCACACACACATACACAACCAAACGACACAACCACCACGATAGTCCATCGCCCCAGCGTTGTTTCTCCATTGACGAGCTCAAGCTCGACCATGGACTGCCCACTGCTTCATCGTCCAAACCACACCGTCGCCGCTGCTCCTCCTCACGTCTGAGCTGCTGCTGCGTCCATTTCAAGCTTCGATGTCAAGCAGTAGCGATGCTACTGCTTCAGTCCAGTCGAGTTCGTGATGGCTTCTTCATTAAGTTGCTGCTGCGTCAACTGCTCGTGCTACTGTCGCGGATGTTTCTTCTACTCCTTCTGCTCGCCGTAACTGTCTCCTCATCGTTCAAACGTGCCATTGTTGATCGTTTCTGCCCACGTTTCTTCTGCCGATGTTTCTTCTTCTCCCCGTCGTCCTCCTTGACGGACAGCTGCTGCCATGGTTGCCGCAGTTGCTGCTCCATTTGTTGCTGCTGCTCGTCGCAGCAATTCCCATCGCTGCTTCATGCCGCTTCATCGTCTTCGTCTTCGTCGTTGTTTTTGAATCGGTTAGTTGGTTTATGTTTCAAATTTTGTACATATTTTTTGTTTGATATTTGTCGGACCCAAAATCGTTAAATGATTCGATTCTTGTTTTGTTTATCGTTGAAATCGTTTTTCTAGTTTGTTCATGTTCATGTGCTTTGTTAAAATTAATTTTCAGATTTCAAAATAGAAGTTTAATTAGTTGTTTTCATATTTATTTCATGTTTGTATTATTGTTTAAGTGAATATTTGTTAGTTTAATATTTGTTAGATTCAAATTAAAATTTAATTAATTGTTTCTTCAATTTGTTTCATTGTATTTGATGTATTTTCCGGAAATTGTTAATATTGTTAAGTTCAAGTTTAAATTCATAATTGTTTCTTCTTAGTTTTTGTTTTGTCATTTGCCTAAAAGAATTTAGTTATAATAAGGGAAGTATGTTGGTTTTAGTCATTTGAATCCGTCGTTTTTATTTTTAGATTTAATTCATGTTCATATTATGTTTGTTTGATTTTGAATCCGAAATGTTTATAGTTTGATTTCTTGTTTACCATTTGTGATTATTTTCTTGAATTGGTCTCATAATCTTGTTTAAAGTTTAATATAAGAATTGTTTGTTGTAATGTTGTTAGAGTGTATTTTAAGTTCAATATGATTGAATTTAGAAATCTAAATATACTTGTTTGTTGTTGTTGTTGAATCCGAAAATAGGATTGTTTGTTGCTAAAATATTGTTCAATCAAATTTTAGTTGTTCTTTGTTGTTCAATTTGTATTCATGTGATTTGTTGTTGAAATGTTGAAGAAATCATGTTCATGTGATTTGTTGTTGAAATGTTGTTAAAATCATGTTCATGTGATATTGTTGTTATGATGTTCATCCGTGTTCATATTGTTGTTTGAACATTGTTAGAAATTGATCATATTGTCTATATTTTGGTTAAGTTTGATTAATTGATGTGTTATAGCTGATGGGTAGTTTGGTAAATTTGTAATACGTTCAGGGGTAGTTTGGTAATTTCAGTAAGGTCGGAAGGGGTAGTTTAGGAATTGTACATTTTGTAATTGTTTATTTGAAGCATGGGGGACAAAATGAAATGGGGTGGGTTGTGATATGATTATTTAATATAAAGGGGGGGACAAGATTTAATTTAAAGGGGAATCTTGCATTATTTTATGTTAGGCATGGGGGACAAAATATAATGGGGTGGTGTGATATATTTATTTAATGTAATGGGGATGAGTGGGAAGATAATGGGTTTGGTAGAGAAAAGGATTGATTTTAATTGATTAAAGGGTGGGGATTATATATATAGAAGTCTTGAAATCAGATAGACAGACAGAAAAAAAGAGAGATTAGAGAAAAAAAGGAGCTGAACATTTATTCCGAAAAAACATTGAAACTCTCAAGAAAAGAAAAACATACAAAAAAAAATAAAAAATAAAAAGTTGAAAATTAGAAGAGAAAGTAGTACACACCTGATAAATATTCTGGTATACAGGTGTAGAAATTAAGGGTTGAAGATTAACTAGCCTTTCAAAAATCTGAAAATTTCCCTTGGTTTCTGTCCGTTATTTTCGGCATTCCTGGATTTTATTTTGAATTTTTCAAAGCTGTCACTGGGATTTTCGTTGACTGGTTATTGCTGGTTATTGTTGCTGTTGCTGTGTTACGTATTACGTTGCTGACTTTCTTCTTCTTATATTGACAATATCAGGTACACAACTGTAATTTTGGCATTTTGTAAGCTGAAATGAAGAATGGAGTGTTAAATTTTTAATTTAGTTTAATTTAATTTTTTGTATTGTATTTAGGTTATTCATGTATTATTATTCTGTAAATCACTGTCATTTGGCATAACTAGGCATATTATAGCGACATATTAAATAACGCCTTAACCAGATTATTAGGAAATATATTTAAGCCTGATTATTAATTAAAACTGTTTAATAAAAAAAATAGAAGAAATAACGTAAAAAATGGCGTTATTGAATCAGTTTGGCAAAAATTAACTAAGTTCCTTATTCATAAGGTTTTTCGTCAACGATAAGTTAATCGGAATCATGTAGTCAATTTCAGTTAAAACATGAATTAGTTTGCGAACAAGTATTAGGACATGATGTGAATTAAAACAAAGTTAGTTAAGGTTAAATTGTTTAAATTTTTTAGAAATATGGTTTAGTAATCAAGTTTTTTTTTCTTTCTTTCAATTTTCAGTATTTGTAAATAATTAGTTTCAATAAGCTAAATAACGCCTTAACCAGATTATTAGGAAATATATTTAAGCCTGATTATTAATTAAAACTGTTTAATAATAAAAATAGAAGAAATAACGTAAAAAATGGCGTTATTGAATCAGTTTGGCAAAAATTAACTAAGTTCCTTATTCATAAGGTTTTTCGTCAACGATAAGTTAATCGGAATCATGTAGTCAATTTCAGTTAAAACATGAATTAGTTTGCGAACAAGTATTAGGACATGATGTGAATTAAAACAAAGTTAGTTAAGGTTAAATTGTTTAAATTTTTTAGAAATATGGTTTAGTAATCAAGTTTTTTTTTCTTTCTTTCAATTTTCAGTATTTGTAAATAATTAGTTTCAATAAGCTTAAGTCTTACTAACAATTTAAATTTTAATCCAACTATGGGATAATTAGTTTTTTTCTTATTTTTTTTATTTTATTTTTCGACAATTCCATGTTGTATTTATGATTATAATTTTTATTACTTTCTGTTAATATTTGTTTTTCTCTTCTATTTAATATGTTATTTTCAAGAATGTAGATATTGATTTTATATTTATAGACAAACTTAGTAATAATAAAAAGGTAGTCATTAAAGGATATTCTTAAAATAAGGAAGGATTTCGCTAAAAATAAATAGATGTAAATAATACAAAAATTTACAGGATTCTCCAATCTCATTTATTTATTTAATTATTTTAAAAAAAATTACTTAGAATTTGGGATGGATTGTTTAGTGAATTTCACTTCCTTCCCCAAAGATAATGACGCGCTAGACTCTTTAGGCGCGATTTGATTAATTTTACCTTCTTAAACTCGGGTGCGCATTTCATGCGACCCAAATCTAAATCCTAAAACATTGAATAAAAATGTGTTCCGGATTGCGGGTGCATTTCATGTGACGTAATCCAAAGACATGTTTTAAACGATGTTCACAATTTTATTTTATTTTTTTTAAAAAAATATTAATAATAAAGTGGTAAAAAGTTAAGATTGGCACATCGGTTCATAATTGTATTAAAATCAGATAAATAAGTTAAATATGACAATTGAGCGACCGTGCTAGAACCACGGAACTCGGGAATGCCTAACACCTTCCCCGGGTTAACAGAATTCCTTATCCGGATTTCTGGTACGCAGACTGTAACATGGAGTCATTCTTTTCCTCGATTCGGGATTAAAATTGGTGACTTGGGACACCCTAAATCTCCCAAGTGGCGACTCTGAAATAAATAAACCAATCCCGTTTCGATTGTCCTTTAATTGGAAAAACTCCCTTGCACCCTCGCGGGTGCGGAAAAAGGAGGTGTGACAAGCAATATTAACCCTGTCAACCAATAAACCAGATAAATTAATTTGTTAATTCAATTGAAGAATACAATAGAAATATTAGATAGCCCACAACTCTGGATTGTTTTCATTACATTGATAACATAAAAATCTTATCTTCCTTTGTTCAGAGTTCATTAATTATTTTTTTTTAGTTTAAATAGTTTAGCATCACTACTTTTGAGTTCAATTCATGTTTAGATAATTAGGATAGTTTAATCTAATTAATAGTTGATAATAAGTCCTCGTGGGTTTGACACTCTATCTTATCACTTTATTACTTGATGACCGTGTATACTTGCGTGTGCATTTATCCGCAATAGTGGTGCTCATCAGCAATAATATCTTTTGAGGTGGCCACATTCTAGTTGCTCGGCAACTTTAATCCGTCCTAATTTTCCAATTCGTATGACCCTGTTCCGGTGACAGCTCAAACCTGATAGAAGCCTTCACATGTCGGACCTAGCTTTCCTGCATTGAGCTCTCGGGTGTTTTGAGTTACTTTCCTTAAAACCAAGTCTCGTACTTTGAAATAATGGAGGTTGACTCTTCGATTGTAATGTCTTTCCGTTCTCTGATTTTGGGCTGGCATCCTTATATGCACCAAGTCCTTACGTTCGTCGAGCAGCTCCAATCTGACCAATAATGCTTTGTAGTTTGTCTCTTCATCTGCCCGAAAATATCAGGGTAGGTTCTCCTACTTCTACCGAGATCAAGGCTTCTGCTCCGTATACAAGAGAAAAAAGAGTCTCCCCCGTGCTTGATTTGTTCATTGTTCGATACGCCCATAGTACTCCTGGCAGCTTTTCGGGCCATTTGCCTTTGACTGCTTCCAATCTCTTTTTGAGATTTTGGATTATCACCTTGTTTGTTGATTCTGCTTGACCTTTTGCGCTGTGGTGGTAAGTTGATGATGTGATTTTTTTGACTTTTAGATCTTCAAGGAATTTTGTGACCTTTGCGCCTATAAATTGTGGCCCGTTGTCGCAGGCTATCTCTTTTGGTATCCCGAACCTACAAATTATGTTCTCCCACGGGAAATCTACCACTTTGCGCATGTTGATTTTCTAGTAAGGACCCGTTTAAATCCACGTAGAAAAGTAGTCCGCTAAAATCAAAAGAAATCTTACCTTACCAGGGGTCGGCGACAGCGGTCCGACTATGCCTATTCCCCACTTCATGAATGGCTAAGGTGATAAAACCGAGTGCAATAACTCTACCAGTTGGTGCATCAACGGTGCATAACATTGACACTTATCATATTTTCGAACATATTCCTTAGCGTCTTGTTCCATTCGGGACCAGTAGTATCCTGGCCTAACCAACTTTAATACCAAGGAGTCTGCACTCGAGTGGTTTTTGCAAATCCCTTCATGAACTTCTCTCATGACGTAATTAACTTCGGAGGCTCCCAAATATCGGGCCAACGGGCCTTGAAAATATTTTCTATACAATTGACCTCCCTTGAAGCAGTATCGGGCTGCTTTAGTGCGTAGCGCTCGGGATTCCTTGGGATATTTGGGTAACTTTCCGTGCTCGAGATAGTCAATGATCCCATTCCTCTAGTCCCAAACCAAATTGGTCGCGTTCACTTTATAGTATCCATCCATGTCCAATACCAAATGCATAAGCTGCACGACCGTAACGAAGTCCAATCCCATCTATTCTGTGGACGATCCCAGGTTGGCTAATGCATTTGCTTCCGTGTTTTCTCCCATTGGAATGTGGGTAATTGACCATTCCCTGAAATGTGTGAGCAAAGCCTAGACTTTCATTACATATTGTTACATGCGCTCCTCCTTGGATTTGAAGATTCCATGGACCTGATTTACTACCAGTTGGGAATCACACTTGATTTCTATGACCTCAAAGTCCAGTCCTCGGGCCAACTCCAATCCTGTAATCAAATCCTCATACTCGACTTCATTATTATTCAGAGATACAGTTCTTATGGCTTGCCTTAGGATTTCTCCCGAAAGTGTGATTAATACTACACTGTGCCCAGACCCTTTCATATTGGAAGCTTCGTCCGTGAACAAGGTCCAAACTCCCAATGTCGATTCTGACACCACTACTACTTCTTTGGTAGCCAAAGGCAGCAGTCATGGACTGAAATCAGCCACAAAGTTGGCCAAATCTTGTGACTTAATCGCAGTTCTAGGTTTATACTATATGTCAAATTTACTCATTTCGACTGCCCACTTGTCCAGTCGACCTGAAAGTTCAGGTTTGTGAAGGATATTCCGCAGGGGAAAGGTTGTCACCACTGCTATCGGATGACATTGGAAATAAAGACTAAGCTTTCTAGCGGCGACTACGAGAGCTAAGGCCAATTTTTCAAGATATGGGTAGCCACTTTCCGCTCTCGTTATAATTTTACTAACATAATAGATAGGAAATTGCATACCTCCATCCTCACGGGCTAAAATGGCACTTACTGCTACCTCTGAGACCGGTAAGTAAATCGACAACTGTTCGCCTTCCTCCGATTTTGATAATAATGGAGGGCTCGATAAATACCTTTTCAAATCCTTTAGAGCCTACTGGCATTCCGGAGTCCATTCGAAGTTATTTTTCTTTTTGAGAAGTGAAAACATTTCTTCGAATACCTAGAAATAAATCTGCTTAAAGCGACCAGTCTTCCTGTCAACCTTTGAACCTCTTTCACGGTTGACAGCTGGTCAGGGATGTCCTCGATGGCTTTAATTTTATCAGGATTGACTTCAATCCCTCTTTGTGACACCAGGAACCCAAAAAACTTACCGGAACTGACTCTGAATGTGCACTTTTGGGCTTAAGATTTATGTTGTACTTCCTTAGGATGTCAAAAGGTTTCTTGCAGGTGTTTAAGATGATCACGTGCATTCCAAAACTTAATCAGCATATCATCTATGTAAACTTCCATGGTTTTTCTTATTTGTTTCTCAAACATTCTATTTACAAGCCTCTGATAAGTGGCTCCGGCGTTCTTAAGCCCAAAATGCATCACATTATAGTAATATGTGCCAAAGTTCGCTATGAACGAAGTTTTTTCCTAATCCTCCGAGTTCATCTTGATTTAGTTGTACCCGGAGTAAGCATCGAGGAAACTCATCAACTTGTGCCCGGTCGTCACATCAGTCATTTGATTAAAGTTTAGCAATAGGAACGAGTCTTTTGGGCACGCCTTATTTAGATCCTTATAGTCTACGCACATGTGAAATTTATTCTTCTTCTTTGGAACTACCACTATGTTAGCAAGTAGTCAAGATAATTTACCTCTCGGATTGAATCGATATCAAGCAAACGAGTTACCTCTTCTTTGACAAATTTGTTTCTGACCTCGGCAATAGGGCATTTTTTCTGGCTCACCGGAAGGATGTTAGGATCTAGGCTTAGTTTATGCATGACTACGTTTGGCAGGATATGTCGCGCCCCTTTTTTTCTCGCAAAATCGGGTTTCGACATTGACAACTCTTTTAAGGAAGGGTTTTAAAAGAGAAAGTCGCCACCTAACGCATTAAGGTTCTTAGGGCACCTATTTGCAGATAACTCTGGATTAACTAGTTGTGTCACCAAAGATCATGTAAGGGCTCAAATTACCTTGAGAAGAAGGTGTTAGGCACTCCTTGAGGTCCACAACAGTGGATCCCAGCCGAACTTGAATTATATGAATTAGTCTAAGAGAAGGACAAATAAATGATTGATTTTAAAACAAAGATGGGGGGATCCTAAGTTTTTTAGCCTAAAGGATCACCCCGTGCAACATAAATAATACTTCGTAACTCCCTCGAGATAGGGTGTTACTCATATTATTCAGCGGGCACAAACTATCATCTCCTGCTACCCGATTACTAACTTTAAGTTGTTTACCTAAAGTGCACTAGTCAATTCCAAGTCGTATCCTACGCGTACACTACCCGCCCCATGCCTATTGTCCAGGAGGCATTTGGACATCTATCTCAGGGTGGTTCTATACTTTAACTTAGGTTTCTCAAAAATGAAAAATACTAGGCGACAAAACTTTTTGAACTTTCACTTATAAGCAAATAAGGGCTCAAGTTGGCCTCCGCACTTAGACAACAAATGCACGCAAAACCTGATTAACGAAGATAGCTATAAATTTTAACAAGTTAAAGTTACATAAACCTATAGGCAGGATCTCTATGTGAATTTGGATTTAATGAGCGGGCAGTTTACAATCTCTGAAACCTACATGGTTGCCTACTGATTACAGGTATAAGATATTAAACCTATAGACATGATATCTAGGCATTTTATGCAGTAACTAATAATGGTAATCACAGGATTATGTTCAGAATTGGTTAATTGAGTCATATATGCATGGTTTCTAGTGATGATAATTAGCACAACATTGAAGAATATTAAAGAAACGAGTAGGACAATTAATCAAACTGATTCAAACCCTGTAGGCATGAGTTCTATAATTGAAACTGATTTTAGATCCTATAGGCGTGATTTCTAATAAGTAGGTATAGAACATATTTTAACCAAATGAAGAATCTATAAGCAGGATGGATAACATATAAGAATTGAACATTTTGAGCATAACAATATACCTATACGCAAGATTTCTACAATACCTGAAAAGTAACACGTTTTGAGCAAAGATAATAACTAACTAATGAACGTGTTTGAACATAATAACATATGTTAACTAACTAATGAACCTATAGTAGGACCTCTACCCATTTTAGTGCAAATATAGGATAAAAGCCCCTTCCCCAATTTCACTAATACCCCAAAATGTTATTACCAAAATTATTACAAACCCAGAATGAATAGAATAAATTACAAAGTAGAATAGCTATAGGGAGCCTATAGCAGGCCCAAAGGTACACCTGGTCAGGCCAGGCCTTCATTCTCACAGTTCACAATAGCCCCAAAATCATATGTTCATGGACATAAGGCAGCCAAGACTTGAGGGATTCCCCCAATGGTCTAAAAACAGAGTTGAGCATATAGAACCAAGACCCTAGTGTATCAGAGTTCCCAAGGGCTTCAAGAACCCCGGGCAGTACTCACACTAGGGAGGTTAACAGAGATAACTCAAAGGAGAAACTAAGGACCAAGCCCTAGTGTGTCAGAATTTAAAAGGGTCTCAAATGAACCCTGAGCAGTGTTCACACTAGGGAGGTCAAAGGACAGAACCTAAGTAGCCTTGGCTTTCAGCCGGCTAAGAATGAGATTCAAAGAACTTAGGTGACAGGTGAAAGAAAGGACCAAAATTGAGAAATAGGAATTGAAGAGTTTAAACAGACACAACCAAATTGAGCAAGCCAGGCAGATAGTTGATTAAAAGAACAAGCTTAATGTAAACTGAGAAACGGGTTCAACACTTAGCACAGAAGCAGTCACATGCTAAAAGAAAAATTTGAGACATGATTAACAAAGATTACTGTTCACAGGTGCAAAATAGGTCGAAACATAGTTGAATTATGCTAAATACACAACCTAGTATTATCAAGAGAACAGGACAACATTGTGATGAGCCAAATAATCATAGAGAGAACATGGTATCATATTAGCAAAAGGGTGAGGTTACAATCATAAATTAGGACACATATGCAAGCTATTACTCAGAATAGAAGGTAAAATCATGTCAAATAGCAAGCATAGGCATTCAAGCATTGTTATAGTAGTCTAATTAGCAAAAGATGATCCAGTTTGTATCAAAGGTTTAGCCTAATATCTCAAAGTACTGATTCAAACATGATGAGACAACTATTCCAAATCACAAGCAACTACTAGAGGGATATTTGAGTAACACCATAGCAGAAGGCAAATTATGACTAACAATGAAGGCCATAATACAGGTTACACAAATGTGAGGCATCCATTAGAGGGATTCAAGACAAATTAAGTAAGCATGTTCATGAGCATTCAAGAGTTTAACATACTAACTGAATAAACCTCAAGAGAGTCCAGATTAATTAGGCTAGGAATAAATAACTTCAGAACTGGTAGCATTAGGACCAGTTAAGTGTTAGAGAGACTAAAACATGTGGAGTTGATAGAACAATACCTAACGGAACTCAGAAACATATTGAACCATAGATTCATAAGTAAGAACACATGCAATTCAAAGACATGTAATAATGAAATTTCTAAAGTCAAGTGACTCACCAGTTAAGCAAAAATGCACAAAAATAAGAGAAATCCACAATATTCTGAGTAGCAAGATCCTAGAACTAAATGGCCTTCGCTTCCAGCCGGTCAAAGTCAGAATATAGAATGTAAATCAGAGTAAAGCTTTATATTTAGTGAAGCTACCGAGTTCCAGAAAGTCTGTGTAAAGGGAATGGGGGAAGGGATTTATATAGTGATAGAAATTAACAAGTAAACATGAAAAACAAATTATTTAGACACAAATAAGGAAAAAATAATCTGGAATCAATAAAAATCTGTTTTAGAGCACAAATCAAAGGGGTTCAGTAAATCAATAAAGAAAACATACAAATAACACCAAAAGTACCAAAATCATTTAGAGTCAAATTTAAGGCAAAGAATAAAGTAGAAAATAGGAAAACATAAGAAAAAAGAGTAGTCAAACATAGAAAAGGAAAGTATCAGTTAAGAATCGGTAAGGAACAAAGGAAAACTCAAACCCTAGTTGGCAGAAATCAAATATTGGCCGAAATCTCGGCTAATCAGACCCATATAGCCATGGTCGTGAAGTATATGGACGAGATTCATGTCCAGATTCAAGCGGTCAAAAGGGAAATGGCCGAAATCCGGGATATAGTACTTGCCATGTTTAGGCAAGTACAAGGAGATAACATATATTCGTAGGAGATGGCGATATAACACATAAAAGGTAAGAGAATCATGGAAAAATCCATGGTCGAGACGGATTCAGAGAGGTTTTTTGAGAGGCGGCTAGGGTTTCTGAGAGAGAGAGAGAGAAAGAGGTGTTTGAAGGCAGTGGTTGAAGAGAAATAGGGATTAAGGCTTAGGGTGAGGGTATATAAGGAAATGGGGGAGGGGGGAGGTGCTGTGAGCCGTTGATCACTTTTGATCAACGACCAGGATTTGAAGAGAGTTGGGTCGGTTTTGGACTGAGTTGGGTTGCTTAGGATTGGGCTGGGGTTATTGGGCTAGTGTATTAGGTAATTGGGCTGGGGGTTGGTCCGAAAATAGGTAGAATTTAGGTTAGTCTTTAAATACCCAATATTTAATAAATAAATAATTTATAAAAGCAATTAATAAATAAAAAAATATCATTTGTGCACTAAAATTATTAAAAATAATTAATTAACATTATAAAAATATAAAAATTCATTTTCTGCATAAATAATGTAATTATACATTAATATGGGTTATTTTTACAAAAATGTGCAATTAGCCCTAAAAATGAAAATGTAATTATAAAAAATACACTAAAAATATTTAAAACCTTAGGTATAAATGATAAGTTAAGATAATTAAATCATCATAAAATAATTTGGAAGATAATTATTGGATATTTATATATAATAAAAATGTAGAAATAAATTGGTTTAAAGTCTTTAAAAATTATGAAAAATTATAAAAAAAATATTTGTGTATTCTTATAAATCAAATGATGATGCATATGAACTATCTTGAAAGTATATGTATATATATTTAAAATATGAAGAAAAAATTGGGTATCAGCAGGATACCTGTCATATCTGCATGCGACCACGCAAAACAGTCAACGTTAATTAAGAAATTCAATAAATCTTGACCTGAACTTGGGGTTTAGTCCTGTCCCTAAGTGGAATTTCCTCTCCAAGAATTTCTCAAAATGATGCGACTTGCTCGAGTTCCTCCGCTGTAGATTTGGTTGCGTCCGTCTCTTCTGGTACTTGAAAATGTTTTGGTACCTGATAGGATTCAGACGACTCCTCCCCCTGTTAACTTTGTTTTGCTCGAAAGCAGGCGCCGGTTCCTGTAATTGCTATGACACATGCTCATTCCCTTTGCTACTGGAAACTGAGATCATGTTCATCTCCCTTGCTGCTGGATGATCACCCCTTATCTGTTTAATTCCCTCCGGCGCTGGGAATTTCAAGAGTTGATGATATGTTGACGGTACAACCTTCATCTCATGCAGCCTTGGTCTCCCAAGAATGATATTGTAACTTATATCGCCATCTTCTACTTCGAAAGGGTCATCTTCATTACCTCTTCGACATTCATGGGCAATAGGATTTCCTATCAGGTTGTTACACTTGCTAAATTGAACCCGGCGAGGAGATGTGTGGCTGGAATTATACTTCTGGTTAGTTTAGCTTGTTCTCGCACTCTCTATTAAATAACATTGGTTGAACTCCCTGGGTCCACCAAAACGCGTTTAATCTTAAAGTCTAAAAAATTAAGAGAGATTATCATGGCACCGTTGTGTTGAAGTAGGAGTCCATCTGCATCCCCCTTCGTGAAGGTGATGTCATTTTCAGCGACTTCCCAGAGTCTCTTGCTATGGGTTACCAATACCTTCGTCTTTTTCACTACCAAAAAAGTTACATCATTAATCTCGTTCCCCCTGAAAATCATGTTGATCGTCAAACGAGGGGGATCTTCTCTCGCTTTTGAGGGTTCCACGTTATCCCGATTGCGACAGTAGTTGTTTTGGCCCGGTTGCTTAAGAATTCTCTGAGATGGCCTTTTTTCAACAATGTCAAACCTCCTAACGTAGATATAGACAGTCCCCAGTCCGGTGGCCGTTAGTCCAATGGTGCTCACACCATAAATCAGATCTCATTAGCTTCGGGAACCGTTTTTCCTTAGTGTTCCTCAAAGCCGACACTAATTCCACCACGCTGACGTTGAAGTTGTATTCGGATAACCTGGGGTAGGTGGAGTCTCGGGAGTCGATTCCTCTTTGTCCTACAATGATCTGCTATTCTGGCCACGATCAGCTCTCCTATTGGTGGTGAATCTATCCACCGACCAAAAACCTCTGCAGTGTCCTTCGGCCCTTTCATAGGGCAAAAACCGACCTCTAGAATACCGTCGATTTGTGTCAAAATCATCCATTGATTTCTCCTTATTATTCTCTCAGTCCCGACACTTGGTTGGTGCCAAGAAACCGAGCTGGTCATCCTCAATTCTTATCTTTGACTCATATCACTTGTGAATATGCACCCATATTGTTGCCTGGAATTCGATCAGACTTTCTTTCAATTTTCGGGAAGCGTCAGAGCTTCTCGGATTCAACCCTTTAGTAAATGCTTTAGCTTCACATTCGTCCGGTATGGCCGGTAACATCATCCTTTCTTTCTGGAATCTAGTCACGAATTCCCACAGCAATTCGGACTCTCCTTGTGCAATCCTATATATGTCGTCCTTTCGGACTTGTACCTTCCTGGCCCCAGCATAGGCCTTGATAAAAGAATCCGCGAGCATCTCAAAGGAATCTATTGAGTGCTGGATAAAAGCGAATACCATGTTAGGGCCTCTTTCGTGAGGGTCTCCCCGAATTTCTTCAGTAAGACTGACTCAATCTCGTGCGGAGCTAAGTCCTTTCCCTTCACTGCCGTTGTGCAGGTGGTGATGTGCTCCTGAGGATCTGAAGTCCCATCATATTTCGGCACATCTGGTATCTTGAATCGCTTCCGGACCAACTCTAGTGCCATGCTATGTTTGAACGAAAACAGTGTATTTCTTTGGATTTGATCCTTTCAATATTGGCGGTGCACCTAGAATTTGATCCATTCGGGCATTTATTTCCCTCATAAACCGCATAAGTTTGGTTTAAAGCGATCATTCTCATTGTTGTTACCGGATCTGCTACCATTCCCTCCGGCCCTATCGAAGCCGACTTCACCCCTAGGGGTGTTGTTGTCAACCCTCTGCGTTGTTTGGTTTGCGGGAGCACCAGGAGGAACTTGACCTCGTCCATTCGCATTGTTGGAAGCACACAACAACGCCTGCCTCAACTCCGTCATGACCTGATCATGCCGTGAGATGTGGTTGATCACGCCCAACTATGCCTTATAAAAAGGACAAAGCGGTCGTTGCAAATATAATCCAGTTTACAAGTACGGAGTCAAATCCCACAGAGAACTAAGGCTTAGCTACAGTTATTTAATATTGCTAAGAAGACAAGCTCGAATAATTCCTATGTTATAAGTATTAAGATTCTTGTGTTTAACTAATTAACTAACAAATTAAAATAGTAAATTAACAACTAAAGATACTAAGGGTTGGAGAAAAGATTAAGGAGGTCTAGAGTTATCATTTCCCCTATTGTCAGAATCCTTCCTGCTATGTTTGCTATAAATTTGCCTAAGTCTTCTCTATCGATCATGAGCACTCTGATTGTCGTAACTCTCTCCGAGTAATTACAACAATATACTAGACATGCTCTCCCGAATTACGCTAGCTAGCTTTTAAGTACAACTCACTTAGATCGCACTCAAAGTTTCGTTATCCCTAATCCCACCTTTAAACCCTTCGTATTGATCCCTCATATACGTTAGGAGTGATGATGTTCAATAACTACCTAAATATACACTCTCTTCCGAGTAATGCACACTAAATAGAAAGAGCTAATTGAGGGCCCTTCAATCAACAACAATAAGCATATAGTTGAACAAATAGAGATAATACAACGACAAGTCTATATTAACATAACGAAAAAATCATCCTTCAACAGGTTTCGTCAAAACCCTAGATAACAAATTAGTTATTCATAATAGTATGCATAACTACTGTCACACCTCCTTTTTACCTACACCCGCAAGGGCATAAGGGAGTTTTTCCAATTAAAGGACAATCGAAACGGGATTTATTATTAAAGATTTAGAGTCGCCACTTGGGAGATTTATGGTGTCCCAAGTCACCGGTTGAATCCCGAATCGAGGAAAAGATTGACTTTGTATTACAGTCCGCAAACCAGAAATCTGAGTAAGGAATTCTGTTAACCCGGGAGAAAGTGTTAGGCATTCCCGAGTTCCGTGGTTCTAGCATGGTCGCTCAGCTGTTATATTTGGCTTAAATTATCTGATTTTAACAATTATGAACATATGTGCAAATTTTAACCTTAACCGCTTTTATTCATTTTTAAAGAAAATTGCAACGTCATTAAAACAAATTTTGAACCACGTCACATAAATGCCCCCGTGGTTTTTGGACATACTTTAACATCGTTGGGATTTGGATTTGGGTCACATAAATTCGTACCCGAGTTTAGGGAGGTAATGTTATTAAAATACGCGCCTAAAGAGACTAACGCATTATTATTTTGGGGAAGGCCGTGAAATTCGCTAAACGGTCCGTCCCGAAATCTAAGTATTTTAATATATACAATTATCGAGGGCCCCGCAATTTATGTGTTTTGTTTAGCGAGGCTCATCCCGTTTTATTATTTTAAAGTGCAAACCTAGAGCAATCTATAGTTTTCTACTTAATTTGTCTCTAAAATAAAAGAAAGGCCCTAATTAATTTGTTACTGGACTGATGCAAACTAAGTAATATTTTTGCACCAACATCCGACCATTGGGCTCCGATGTGAGCCCAGCAGAGGGAATTTAAAACCAGATATACACCATAAAATCGGCCAAAACAGACCTTGGCCCAGGCCTAAATGAGAAAGAGGCCAAAACTGGTATGGGCCATGCATCAATTATCCTGAGGCCCAAACGTTTAGGGACTAGTCTGTTAAGCCCTGTCTTTTACACTAAATGAAATTTCAATTTAATTAAGAACACAAATCTGATGAATCTACTACTAAAATTAACTAGCCAGTAAAATAAATTCAATGCATTAAACATGAGTTGGAAAGCAACTGATTTAAGATTTCATGACCCACGTAAACTGCCAATGATCACAATTTCAAACATGGTGCATACTAATTCAAATTCCAAATTGCCTACTATGACTCATTTTTATTAAAATGTTGATTCATGAACTTTGATTAAACACTAACGTGACCACATATGAGAATTGAAACTCGAGAATTAAGGATGCCGGACGAAAATGGATTGCCTAAATTAACCTTACGAATTACATATGTCATATCTACTTTTATCTTTCTGATTTCAAACCCGCACACAACCACTCAAATTCAGAATTATAGATTAACTCACATCATCACTACTAAATATAAAGCTCCCATTATCAGAAGAAGTATCACACTACTTTAAAAGTCTACAGCCTAATTAATCACAGCTTGAGAATACCATTTATACAGATCTAGGAAACTCGGAAATTAACTAAACTAATAGAAACTATTCTGTTAGTCCAGCATGGAACTATTACAACGAATACTCAACTAAACTCATATGCATTTCTAAATATCTAGCACACACTTAATGGTTCAAATGCACAAACTTATAATTAACAGTCCATCAGTACGGTTATTACAGTATAATGAAAGCAGTAAATCAACAATAGGCCTCCACTTCATTCATTTTCAATTGTATATTTTCATACATCGAGTTTCAGGACATGTACCTGGTATGTAGAACAGAAAAATGGGGTAAGCAATCAGCAACAACAAACAGCAAAATACAGCAGCAGAAAGCCCAACACAGTAGCTTCAACACCTCAATCCAGAAATCCCAGCAACACGGAGAAAACCAGTAAAAATGGAGAAGAAAAATAGTCCGGAAATCTCTCTTTGTTTTCTCTTTCTAGCTTTGAACTCTCTCTGGTGTTCTTCCGCTCTCAATATTTCAGAAAATTTGGTTCTATCTTTTTTACTCTCTCCAAAATGAATTATGGCCCTGTATATCCAGTGTATCCAGAGTGTATATTGAGTGTATACCGCTCTCTCCGCCCCCTTCTTTTTTCTTCTCTCTCTTCTTTTTTTTTTCCTCCTATTTATAGCAAAATTTATGAAATTTTTGTGATTTTTTTTATTTTATTATTTTTTAATTAAAAGAAATCTCACTTACAAATTGCTTTTATTTTTTTATAAAAAGAAATCCCACCTTTATTTACTTTTATTTTTTTAAATTCCACTTTAATTACTTTTATCTTATTTAAAATCTCACTTTATTTACTTTTTAAAAGAGAATTCCACTTTATTTAACTTTTCTTAAAAAACAATCCACTTTCTTTTGCTTTTCTTTTAAAAATGTTACTTTCTTTTACTTTATTTTTTTTTAATTTTCAGATACCTTTATTTTTGTTTTTTAATTCCAACTTTCTTTTACGTTTTATTTTTTTAAAATTTCCACAAAACTTTACTTTTATTTTTTTAATTTTCTACTTTCTTTTAATTTTTAAAAGAGAATCCACCTACTTTTACTTTTATTTTTTTTATTCAATACTTCCCTTTTTCTTATTTTTTAAGTCACTCTCGAAAATTAAAAAAATTAATATTTTTTCGGAATTTTTTTTATTATTTTAAAAATAAAAATAAAAATAAAATAATATTAATAGTAATAATTCACCTTTTAAATTTTGTATTTTTACCCTATAATAAAAAGTGTAACAAAGCTAAAAATTGTAGGTTAAAATCCCTAAAATATTTACATAGAAGAAGTGATAAAAAAAATTAAATATTATCAAAAATTAGATGCTCACAGCTGCCCCTCTTTGTTTGGAAACATGAAGAGTTTTCAAGCAAAGATAAGGTGAGCCAGATGACTAATTTTTGAACATATTTTTATTCAAAAGGGAAGAATAAGGATAAGAGAAAAGAGAAAGGGTGCAACCGAGTCTTGGTTTTGGACAACCTACATATCCCGGGTTATAAGGGAATCAGGTTGCGTGTAGTTCAAGAAGTTTGGTAGCTGGGACTACCATGAAGCTGCGGTTTTACTGTTACTCCTATTGCTGCTGCTGATACTGCCTACTGACCTCCTTATTACACCATGACAAAAATGAAGAAGCTAGACTAAGCTATAATCTATGTTTTACAAAGATTTATTTCCAAACTTGATCTTGTGACTGATGTTGCCTTGTTGATTTGTGCTTCCTCCGCTGTTTCTTTACTTCTGGCTCGACTTGTGGTCTTCCTTCTGATTTCTGCTGGGGATTTTTGTTGTAACCCTCCGATTTACTGACTTTAAACTTCAATGTATTCCTCTGTTATATGGGCGGGCTCCCAACTTCAAAACTTGAAAAATGTAAAGACTGAAATGTATTCCCTGCTCTCCAGGCGGGCTCCTGACTGCTAAACTTGAACTGCTTCTCCCTGTTCTCCAAGCGGGTACCTGATTGCTAGACTTGAAATGTATTCCTTGGTCTCCAGGCGGGCTCCTGAATGCTAAATTAAAATGTATTCCCTGCTCTTCAGGCGGGCTCCTGAATTCAACCAAAATAGACGAAAACAAAGGAAATTTTTCTGCCCCAGTTTGGGTATCTGGGAACATATGTAAGTGTAAAACGAATCACATTACCAAATATCAATAAGAACTTGAAAACTAAAACTTGAATTGTACTCCCTTGTTCTCCAGGCGGGCTCCT
This sequence comes from Nicotiana sylvestris, assembly GCF_000393655.2. NCBI lineage: Eukaryota > Viridiplantae > Streptophyta > Magnoliopsida > Solanales > Solanaceae > Nicotiana > Nicotiana sylvestris. The sequence continues at coordinate 142,500,174 of NC_091060.1, forward strand.
GACTGCTGAACTTGAATGTATTCCCTGCTCTCCAGGCGGGCTCCTGACTGCTAACTTGAACTGTTACTCCTTGTTCTCCAGGTGGACGCCTGATTGCCAAAACTTGAATTGTATTCCCTTGCTCTCCAGGTGGGCGCCTGATTGCCAAAACTTGAATGTACTCCCTTGCTCTCCAAGTGGGCGCCTGATTGCTGAAACTTGAATTGTATTCTCTTGCTCTCCAGGTGGGCGCCTGATTGCTGAAAATTTACTTGCTTCTCCCTGTTCTCCAAGCGGGTCCCTGATTTCAACAAAAATAGACAAAACAAAGAAAATTTTCTGCCCCAGTTTGGTAGCTGGGCGCATATGTGAGTGTTAAACTGAATCATATTACCAAATATTACTAAGAATGTGAAAGCTATGTCCCATTATCCAGAGGGGTTCGGACAACTCTTAACTAAACGACAATTTGAAATCTAAGCTATATCTTTTAAAGGTATGACTTCCGCTAAATCTTGTTATCTAAGAGAGTCTTAAACTACTCCCCATTATCCAAGAGGGTCCTGACAACTCTTAACTAAACGACAATTTTAAATCTAAGTTGTATCTTCTAAAGGTGTTACTTCCGCTAAATCTTGTTATCTAAAAGGGTCGGTCTTAAACTATTCCTCATTATCCAGGAGGGTCCTGACAACTCTTAATTAAATGACAATTTTAAAGCTGAATTATATCTACTGAAGGTATGTCTTATGCTAAATCTTGTTATCCAAGCCAGTTTTAAACTACGTCTCATTATCCAGGAGGGTCCTGACAATCAAAAATCAAGTCTTATCTTAAGAGTGACAATTTTACGGCTAAACTATATTACCCTACAACAGAACTTATGCTAAATCTTGTTATCTAATGGAAATCTTAAAGCTAGGTCCCATTATTCAGGAGGGTCCTGAAAACTCCTAATTGAATCCTATCTTAAACATGCAATCTTTGAAACCAACTTATATTCCTTTGGGGTACATTTATGATAGATTTTTCTATTTATGATTGTTTCATTTTTTTAAACTAGGTCCGATTTTCTAGGAGGGTCCTGACAACTCCTAGCTGAATTCTATCTACAGAAAAAAAAATTGAAACCAACTTATATTCTTTTGGGGTACATTTATGCTAGATGTTACTACTCATGATTGTTTTGAATTTTAAACTAAGTCCCATTTTCCAGGAGGGTCCTGAAAATTTCAAATTAAATCTCACCTTAAGAGTGACAACTTCAAAGCTAAATCATATTTCCTAAAGGTAAAACTTACGCTAAATCTTATTTTCTATGAAGGTCTTAGAACTAAATCCCATTGTCCAGGAGGGTCCTGAACACTTAAAACTAAATCCCATTATCCAGGAGGGTCCTGAAGAGCCGAGAATGAACTTACCTGAGCCATGCTTTCTTTCTGGAGGATCTCTGCATGACGAACAAAATTCCTTGCCTCTGAACCATGCTTTTCCTCATGGAGGGTTCCTACAGATCGAACAAATTTTCCTTTACCCTTCTCAAACCGCCTTTGTGCTGACAAAATTTGGGCATGACATTTGAAAAAAATTCAATCTTCCAAGCTTTGATTTGGACATAATATTTGTCCCTGTTTCAAACAAAGAAAACTTGTGAGTTTATAAATATGGTGGTTGCTTTGTGGCATTGACTTTGAAGGCGATTGCTCCTTCACTTCCCATGATAACTTTGGTTTCAACTTGAAAGACCTTGCCTGTTTATTGACTGACCACTTTCTCTGTCACCCTTATCACAGAAAATACCTATGATCCGTTCAGACCCAATACCTTCTATCTGTTGCATTGCTCATGAACCGACATCTACCAAACCTTTGTGTTTCACATGATCCCCACGTTATATTTGTTATTACCAACTTCAATGTACACATTGTTCTTTCCCGATTTAAATCACTGGCCTTGGTCTTGAGGTCTATTGCTCCATTGCTTGCCATGATAGCTTTGATTTCTGCATGGAAGATCTTGCTTGTCACTGGTTTACCACCTCTTTTTTTCCTTGTATTTCATATGGATCCCAACACATGTTGATTGTTACCAACTCAGTATATATGTTGTTCTTCCTTGACTTAAACCACTGGCCCTAGCCTTGAGGTCTACTGCTCCCTCGCTTGCCATGATAACTTTGATTTCTGCTTGGAAGACCTCGCTTGCCACTAGTTAACCACTTTTGTCAATCTTAACACAGAAGATACATTTGATCCGTTCACCTAACACCCTCTATTTGTTGCATTGTCTATGGATTGATATGTACCAAAGCTTTGTATTTCACAAGGATCCCAAAGCAAGTTGATTGTTACCAGTTCAGTGCGCTTGTTGTTCTTTACTGACTTATGATGCTTTGATATGCTAGCCAGATCTCATTTTGTGCACTTGGAAAGCTGGTGGCAAATTTTGAAGTCATTTCTCATTTATTTTGCCCCAACAGACTCAGGAAGAGGAAGTAAATAAGACAAGAGGAACAGAGTAAAGGACAAAGGAAAGAGATGATTCTTAACAAGAAAATTACAAAGTAAAAACCTATTAGATGTGGATACCAACTCTAATGACCATGACATGCACCTGTGGCCTATTCTGTTGAGCAAGTCTAATGTTCAACTCCTGTTATACCCCTAAACCGTGAAACTGGGCTTCAATGCTCTGATTATCCAATCCGATTCACAGTCCTTATTCGACTTGTAATGCCCGAAGGGTTTTCACCATCAAGCCTCTCTCATTTTGTTCTTTCTCTCAACTTACTATCGCCTTACGGTGCCCGCGAGGGTTTTCATCAATAAGACTCTCTCATTTTTATTTCTCTCAGCATCCGTCGCCTTACGTTGCCCGTGAAGGTTTTCACCTCTAAGACTCTCATTTTATTTCTCTGCTTGGACCAGAGTGCTACCCCTGATATGATTCACCTCTACTCGCTTGACTTGGCATCTCTCGAAAATTGGTCGGAAGGTCTTTCTTTGGACCGTAATGTGGGCTTTGGATGGGGTTAGGAAGAAAGGATATCAAAGGCTCAAAACAATTTGAATGGGTTCAAAATTACAACTTTCGGAATCAGATTTCCTACCACAACCACCACTTCTGCCCCAGTTTCTTTGCTTGGGGAATTTTTGGATTTTTATTTTGATGAGACCGAACCGTGAGGCTGCCTACGTATCCTTAAAAGGAATCAGGTCGAACGTAGTTCATGTCCTAGGAATTGCTCTGTTATTGTGATTTTTCTTTTCTTTTCTTTCTTCCTTTTTTTTGTTGTTTTGTTGTTTTTTTTCTTTCTTCTTTTTCCTTTTTTTTCTTTTTCTTCTTTTCTCTTCTTTTTTTTGTTCAATTTTCATTTTTCTTCTCTCCCTTTTCGTTCTATTCTTTTCTCCTTTTCCTTTACTTATCTTTCAAGCTTGTGTTTCTGATCTTTGCTACTGATTCCGGAAGAGGGGTATGAAAGAAAATAAATGAGGCTCAAAGGGGTAATGAAGGATAAGGTGTTTAGATAGCAAAACAAAATGCCTTCGTCATTCCAATCTTAAAAATATGCCAAGTACAAACAATACAATTAAACAAACCAAGGAAAACAATCGTAACATCTTTTGATTGTACCAGACTTGATACGCATATCTACACATTCGCCTTCTACATCTGTTAAATATAAATCACCATTGGACAACACTCTCACCCTCATTACCACGAACGACTCTTGTCAATTTGGGCAAACTTGCCTTTAGCTTCAACCTGATGCGTCATGATGCATTTTAGTATTGTTTTCTTTACGTTCTACCTGCCCCAGTTTCACACAATTCGGGCTGGAAGTGATCTCAAAATGCCTTTACTTATTTCCCTCAAATGTCCCTATCATCTTCAAAATTGTTCCATTGCTTCATAACTAAACTGACTTTAAGACCAGGCCTAGAATTTTGCATGCATGTCATGTCACTGGAACCAGCATTAGACAAAAGACAAAATGAAAGGATAGAAAAGAACTAAACAAAGAAAATGACTGGAAATAACAAAAGACAGGACATTGCATTAGACAGACGGTGAAATGGTTCGAATAACAAAACAAGTAAAACAAACTGGGATACAACCCTGGAACAAACCTAGACAACACTAAATGAGATATTACGACTAAAGGAACTAGACAAAATAAAAGGATAGAAGGGTTTGAGTCACAAGACAATATCCGGATTACAACCCTGAAATAACCCGGACAACAGAAATGACAACAAACTAAGCCACCAAAGCTCCTCCCTGGCTCACCAAGAAAAGAGAATCTTTCCAATCCTCAAACTCAACATCTTAGCCACTGACTTCTGCATCAACAATACTAGGAACTTCACACGTCTTCATCACATTGTTCTTAACAAATTGCTTTTAGGTTCCTTGTCGGCTCGTTCTTAAGATCAACCTCTGACAGCACTGAAAGCTTAGTAGCATGTGAGCCTCCGAGGCTCCCAGAAGAATTCTCACATTCTTTTCAAAATAAATCATACCCACCATATGCGTCTCATTATGCACAAGCGATGGACTTTGGCTGGTGTCTGTTGCATCTGGATTTTGCACGACAATGTCGCCTGCATCAATAAGCTTCTGAATCGAATTCTTCAGATTCCAACACTTCTCTATGTCATGCCCCGGGGCATCTGAGAAATATGCACACCTTTGAGAAAAATCAAACTTCTTTGACAGGGGGTTCGACATTTTTATCTGGATCGGCTTCAACATGTCCAATTGCTTCAACTTTTGGAACAAACTGGCGTATGACACTCCCAATGGGGTGAAAGCCTTTTCTTTTTTTCAGCAACCTCTCATTCTTAAATGCTTGATTGGGTCGGGAACCTGATCCAGGGGGTTTTCGATAGGCTCGTGGGGGTGGATAGGCATTTTGTGGAGCTGGGTACTGGGAGAGTGATGTACGACTTTGGGAGTTCTGTGGAGAGAAGTGGCATTGGGGAGGATTATCTGGTGCATAAGAATATCCATGGGGACGATGTCGAGGCTCGAAGTGTTGATCGGGAAGGCCCATTGGATCATCTTTTCTGTTTCTCTTTCTTCCACCCAAGCTTACTGGGATGTTCTGAATATTTTTCGAACAACTCATGATTTTGCCTGACTTGATTCCCTCTTCTACTAGCTCCCCCATTTTTAACACATCATTGAAAGGTTTCCCTAGGGCCGGGATCAAACAACTGAAGTAGGTAGGTCCCTGGGCTTGTAGGAAAAGCTCAACCATTTCTTTTTCACCAATCGGGGTATTGACTCTAGCAGCTTGCTCCCTCCATCTGAGCCCAAACTCCCTAAAGCTTTCCTCTGGCTTCTTTTCCATTTTAGATAGGGAGGAGCGGTCTGGGGTAACGCCTGATTTGTAAGGAAAGTATCGAACAAAATCTTGAGCCATGTCACCCAATGTAGGCCACTTACCAACATCTTGAATAGTATGCCAGTCCAAAGCTGCCCCAGTCATGCTCTTACTGAAATATGCCATCAACAGGTCATCTTTCTCTCTAACGCTTCTCATTTCACTGCAATAGACCCTCAGGTGGGCTACCGGATCTCCACACCCATCATACAAGTTAAATCTTGGCACTTTGAACCCTGCGGGCAGGCGAACGTCAGGGGACACAGACAGTTCTTTGTAAGCCATGCTACCCTGGTCTCCCCTTCCTTGTTTGTTCTTTAAGGATTATTCTATGCCTTTCAGCCTCCTGGGTATCCCATCTCGCCCTTTTCTTCCTGTGAACTCTTCATTTATAACATGATGCCCATCCCACAGACCCCGCTTGTATGAGTTGGGAGCCTTGTGGGTATCCTCTGAGGGGGTAATATTGGGCATCATGAGCTTTGAGTGGGTGTTCATTGTCGGGGATAGTGGATGTGACAGGAGGGCACTTTTGGGAAAAGATAGTTGGAGGACGAGTGATGGAGCTACTAGGGTGGTTGATAAAGTTGTGATAAGCAGGTAGATCTGGAGAGTATGGAGGATCATCTGGCATTGCATTCGGATTTTGGGTAAGGGCAACATCAGGGAAGCTAGGTGGTGGCGGGGGTGGTGCCTTCCCAGTCATCCAAGCCTGATACATGTCCTCCATGTGCTGTCTTAACATCTTTAGCTCTTCAACCAATCTATTGTCATGTTCAACTAACTGCTTTCGAGCACCGGTATCAACCAACTCAGTTCTGTTGTTGTCTGTCATTGCCTTTTGACTTTATGTTGTAGAGAAGAGTTACCCCTTTAAAACCACAAACCAATCATCCTTCTGCTATGAATATAACAAAAATGAAGCCATCACATTAGCGTTAGGGCATTTAGCATAAGATAATCTCACATTATGTGCAATGCACCTAGCCACAGTTATCGGTTCTAAAATGACTTCGAGGGTACAAAGGTCAGTTGACATCATCCCAATTTGTTCATTTCAACCTCTCTTTTTTTGCTTTTCTAGCACTTGCTGGCTTGCCCATTTTCCTTCATTTCTCTTTTTTTTAATCATCACTCTTTCTTTCTCTCATATCTTACATCCCACAATTTCACCTCTTTTTTTTTCTTTTTTTTTTCTTTTTTTCTTTTAATAATAAAAAAATGATTCGATCGAACCCTATGTAGGTTGCCTACGTATCATAACGCCGCATGAATCAGATCTTCGCGTAGTTCTGGAAGATCGGAAATAAAGTAAACAAACAGACATTTTTTTACCTTAATGACTACTCTGATGAGAAAAAGAACTAAAAAATTTAAATTTTCTAAACTGAATGTTCTATAACCTATTCCAAACTCAAGCTTAACGAACACATATTTTTTCTCTCTTTTGGATACAAATACTCTATGGGAATTATTAAGGGAAAATCGTAGAAGAGAAAAATATTTTTTTTTTGATTCTTTTTTTTTAGGAAGAAAATCTAAAGAATACACCACAGAAAAATATTTTGAATTTTCATTCGATATATTGACGCAAGATTTCGAAACAAGCAAAAAAATATATTTTTGATTTCAATTTTGATTGTCTAAAAGAGAAACTCCGAAAATAAATCAAAGGTAAAGTATGTTGTCTTTTTTTCTCTTCTATGTACAATATCCTAATAATTTTTTTTTCATTTTTCACTAATTTCCCAAAGAAACTTTTCAAAAGAAAATCTTTTTAGATTTTGAATTAACACCTTAAATAAATCTTTTAAAGAAGTACTAAAAGAAAATTCTCTTTTTGTTTTGGAATTTTGGTCCTAATATACTTAAAGGAAACATAAAAACAATTCATTTTAAGTCCTAGATATTGATTGCCTAAAGGAAAAACAACCTCAAAATTTTTTCTTTTTTCCATTTCTAGAATTAGTAATCTAAAGAAAACTTATAACGGAAATATAAAATGCAATATCTCTTTTTTTCTGGATTTTTGAGTTACAACACATGTTTTTCAAATATAAAGAAGAAAATACAATAACAAAAGACTTGACATTATTGTACAAAACTAGAAAGTAAAAGACAGACATAAAATGAAGAACGGACTCAAAACATAAAAATAAAACAAATCTCCTTAATCAACTCCTGATTGAGCGATCCTGACTGGATGGTCACGTAGTGTCTGTCATGCTCAAACTCCGGTAAATAAATCCACACCTGTATGAGAAAACTTTAAACCAACACTATGTGAGACAATAACACTCCCTACTGGACACATGCAAAACATGATTGAGGCTATTTTTGCAAAATGGCTTACTTGACCAAAGGGTGGCTAGAAGTGCAAAATTTGGCTAAGACCCCGCAAAGCCAAGAACCTAAGATTTACTAGGAAGACCGGACCCTATGTGGGTTGCCTATGTATCCCGACCCGAGAGACGAGAATCAGGTTCGCGTAGTTCGGGCTGATAGGATACGGGCGAGAAGTAAAAATAACAACTAATTTAGAGAAAATATATATTTTTTTCTTTCTCTTTTTTTTTTTTGAAAATATGATGAAACATGTAAACTCTTTTTATTTTTATTTTCTTTTTCCCTTTTTTTTTTATTTTTGATTTTTGAAAAATGATAAAAAAGTATAAAAATCTTTTGAATTTTCCAAGCTCTCTTTTTTTTTTCTTTTATCTTAACAAAATGTAACAAAAAACATAATTAGGCCCCACTCGCTTTATCTTCACGCTTCACCCTTTTTTTTTCATTTGCCCTCAACTATCATTAGTCCTCCAAATGACCCTTTTACCCTCGAAGAAATGCAACATGTAGCACATAGGATGCATCAAGATGGTCTGTTATTTTGGGTACACCTGTTCTAGACGGACCCAACCCCTGTGTTGAGTCCCCAAAGTCAAAATGCACATGATGCAAACAAGCATTCCTACTAGGTATTCGGCATGAGGTATTGTTATACTAGGTTTAAAAACCTGGGTTTGTTTGTTCTAGACTTGGCTTACCCGAGCGGATAACTCGAGCCGGGGGAGGGGGGGGGCAGCGTACCGGAAATACAGAAGCTTCACTGGCTTTGCAACTTATCCGAACCTCGTTCTAAAATTGAGATATGACTCTAACAGAAAAGAAGTCACACGAAGTACACACTTCCCAGATGATTTAGAAGACTCAGAGAGAGGAGAGTTTCGTAACAATTTATATACAGTCCAACCAAATATCAAAGCGGTAAAAGCAACATTTAGCACATTAGGTCCAACCATGTAAATAAAACCAGACAATAAATAAAGCCAAATATAACAATTATTCTAAGCTCGAATTCTTGAACCCTGAACCAGAGATTCTGGGTTCGATCCCCAACAGAGTCACCAGAGCTGTCACACCTCCTTTTTACCTACACCCGCAAGGGCATAAGGAAGTTTTTCCAATTAAAGGACAATCGAAACGGGATTTATTATTAAAGATTTAGAGTCTCCACTTGGGAGATTTATGGTGTCCCAAGTCACCGGTTGAATCCCGAATCGAGGAAAAGATTGACTCTGTATTATAGTCCGCGAACCAGAAATCTGAGTAAGGAATTCTGTTAACCCGGGAGAAGGTGTTAAGCATTCCCGAGTTCCGTGGTTCTAGCACGGTCGCTCAACTGTTATATTTGGCTTAAATTATCTGATTTTAACAATTATGAACATATGTGCAAATTTTAACCTTAACCGCTTTTATTCATTTTTAAAGAAAATTGCAACGTCATTAAAACAAGTCTTGAACCACGTCACATAAATGCCCCCGTGGTTTTTGGACATACTTTAACATCGTTGGGATTTGGATTTGGGTCACATAAATGCGCACCCGAGTTTAGGGAGGTAATGTTATTAAAATACGCGCCTAAAGAGACTAACGCGTTATTATTTTGGGGAAGACCGTGAAATTCGCTAAACGGCCCGTCCCGAAATCTAAGTATTTTAATATATACAATTATCGAGGGCCCCACAATTTATGTGTTTTGTTTAGCGAGGCTCATCCCGTTTTATTATTTTAAAGTGCAAACCTAGAGCAATCTATAATTTTATACTTAATTTGTCTCTAAAATAAAAGAAAGGCCTTAATTAATTTGTTACTGGACTGATGCAAACTAAGTAATATTTTTGCACCAACATCCGACCATTGGGCTTCGATGTGAGCCCAGCAGAGGAAATTTAAAACCAGATATACACCATAAATCGGCCAAAACAGACCTTGGCCCAGGACTAAATGAGAAAGAGGCCAAAACTGGTCTGGGCCATGCATCAATTATCCTGAGGCCCAAACGTTTAAGGACTAGCCTGTTAAGCTCTGTCTTTTACACTAAATGGAATTTTAATTTAATTAAGAACACAAATCTGATGAGTCTACTACTAAAATTAACTAGCCAGTAAAATAAATTCAATGCAACATTAAACATGAGTTGGAAAGCAACTGATTTCAGATTTCATGACCCACGTAAACTGCCTATGATCACAATTTCAAACATGGTGCATACTAGTTCAAATTTCAAATTCCCTACTATGACTCATTTTTATTAAAATGTTGACTCATGAACTTTGATTAAACACTAACGTGACCACATATGAGAATTGAAACTCGAAAATTAAGGATGCTGGACGAAAATGGATTGCCTAAATTAACCTTACGAATTACATATCTCATATCTACTTTTATCTTACTGATTTCGAACCCACACACAACCACTCAAACTCAGAATTATAGATTAACTCACATCATCACTACTAAATATAAAGCTCCCATTATCAGAAGAAGTATCACACTACTTTAAAAGTATACAGCCTAATTAATCACAACTTGAGAATACCATTTATACAGATCTAGGAAAATTGGAAATTAACTAAATTAATAGAAACTATTCTGTTAGTCCAGCATGGAACTATTACAACGAATACTCAACTAAACTCATATGCATTTCTAAATATCTAGCACACACTTAATGGTTCAAATGCACAAACTTATAATTAACAGTCCATCAGTACGGTTATTACAGTATAATGAAAGCAGTAAATCAACAATAGGCCTCCACTTCATTCATTTTCAACTGGATATTTTCATACATCGAGTTTCAAGACATGTACCTGGTATGTAGAACAGAAAAATGGGGTAAGCAATCAACAACAGCAAACAGCAAAATACAGCAGCAGAAAGCCCAACACAGTAGCTTCAACACCTCAATCCAGAAATCCCAGCAACACGGAGAAAACCAGTAAAAATGGAGAAAAAAAATAGTCCGAAAATCTCTCTTTGTTTTCTCTTTCTAGATTTGAACTCTCTCTGGTGTTCTTCCGCTCTCAATAAAATTTGGTTCTATCTTTTTTACTCTCTCCAAAATGAATTCTGCCCCTGTATATCCAGAGTATCCAGAGTGTATATCTAGTGTATACCGCTCTCTCCGCCTCCTTCGTTTTTCTTCTATCTCTTCTTTTTTTTCCTCCTATTTATAGCAAAATTTTCGAGATATCTCTTCTTTTTTACTTTTATTTTTTTAATTTTCTACTTTCTTTTACTTTTTAAAAGAGGATTCCACCTACTTTTACTTTTATTTTTTTATTCAATACTTCCCTTTTTCTTATTTTTTAAATCACTCCCAAAAATTAACAAAATTAATATTTTTTCGGATTTGATTTTTATTTTAAAAATAAAAATAAAAATTAAATAATTTTAATAGTAATAATTCACCTTTTAAATTTTGTATTTATATCCTATAATAAAAAGTGTAACAAAGCTAAAAATAATAGGTTAAAACCCCTGAAATATTTACATAGAAGAAGTGATAAAAAAAAATTAAATATTATCAAAAATTAGGTGCTCACAACTACAATACTAGAATTCATAACCAATAATGAAAACAAGAAGAAAGAACTGAAAACTCGTAGAAGAATTCTCTGACTTGCTCCTAGTGTGTTCTTGCCTCCTTAGGTCCAATCTCCGGTCTCCACAACGGTTCCGTGCTCTCCCTAGGTCTAAGTTATGTCAAAAGTATGTCCAACTCCTCAAAATAGCATTTTTACATGTATTTATACCAAGTAGGGTCGGGCCCAGATGAAAATACCTTCTCTTGCGTGAAATAGGACAATCACTTTGTAAAATTTGCACTACCGCGATGCATGGGGTGACGCGCCATGCGGGGCGGCAGTGGAAAAGGTTAGATTGCTGATTCTGACAGGCTGCAGAAAATTTTCACAGGCATAGCGCATCTCGTGCCGCTCTATGAGCCGAGGTAGTGGGAATTCGCAAAAACGCAAAACATGAAAGTTGTAGCCTTTTCAAATATCTTTCCAACGATATATTGTGGAGCCCAGACGGAGTTTGGAGCAAAATGTTATGCATATTTTACTAGACAATGCATCGTATGCCCGCTCGATTCTTCGTTTCGCTCTTAACTATCACCCGTTGATCCCCGAACATGGTCCTGGCTTAATTCCTTGGGCTTTTACTCAGACGTTAAAACTCCAAATCACTTGAATTTATTCCATAACATCTACATAGCTCGGAATCACTCGCACAAGGCATAAAATACACAATTAGTGTAGAAGACTAGCGATTAAAGCTCAAACTCAATTAAAGTGCAATAAATTAGAGTGTAATAAACGACTAAAATACGTAATTATAGCCTATCATCAACACCCCATACTTAAACCATTGCTCGTCCTCGAGCATTAAACTACACTTTATATAGAAACGACCTTTTTACACAATTCTCCTAACTCATCACACCAAGAATATTTAAAATAGCCTAAGCACAAAAGCGTAACATCTTCACCTCAAGATTTGACTCACAAGTACCACGCATTATTCACAACTCACCCACTTACTCTAACATAGAGGTCACTGACATTACCTTTCCTTCATGAATCAAGTGCCATCACACAACAAAAGAGAGTAGTTCCACACAATATAAAAGTTAAGAACCATTAGGAACTCAAGATAGAAAGAATTCACTCACTCTTAGAAACGACATTCATGTGCCACAAAAGATGTACCATAGGCTTGCCCATAGTTTACTGCTCTAATAATCGAGCTCATTCAGTCTAGGATCAAGTAAGACTTTATTTGGTTGTAATGTAGGCTGCGAGTGAGGTAAGATACATTTGGATATAATAGTGACTACACCTCCCTAAGCACTTTAATCCATATACTTTAACATTCAAACCCCACACTTATGTCAAATCATTACTCCACCTTCACATAAATATACATCAACTCCCAAATTATTTGAGCACAATTACATCAAGAGTTACCACTTGTCAATGAATATCTGCACACAATACAACTATTTCTTTTCTTTTCTTTTCTTTGTCAATTCAAGTGGCTCTTGCTCTTTCAAATCAGTGCACCTTTCTCTTTATTTTATTAGTTCCACTCAAAAGCCAAACCAACACCTCACACTTTAACTTTTACAAAGTTCATAACAATTCAAGTGCTCATGATAGGTGAAACGGTTCAAATAGACGGTTAATTCAAACAAATGGGTAGGGCTTGTAATGTGGTTGCCAAAGAAACAAGATTACAAGCTCAAATGGGTTAACTACGATACATAACAATTAAGCGGGTAAACTATACATATCTGGATCAACAATGAAATGCCTATATTACTTCGAAGACTGAACAAAACTACTATTTCGCTTTGCAAACACACGGGGCAAGTTCTATGCATCAACTGCAATGCACAGAATAACCCCAAACCTCACACGCACATGGCACATAGCTCATTCAGGATTGGACTCATAGACATTCTAGTCAAAGCAGTTAAGCAAAGTTAAGATCATACAATTTAAGGTACTTCTAATAGAGTCAAAAACTGAGCCTAAGCGTCATAGCCAAAGTACTCACTATTCTCAAAGCACAACAAAGTCAAGAAATATTGCTTCAATTCAATTTATCTCACACTGGCTCCTACTCCTAAAAAGAATAAAACTAACTACACCCGGTTCAAACAAAACCCTTGGAAAAGAACCGCGGCACAAAGAAAAACCAAGGGGTAATTACTACACTACCTAACAAAAGAAAATCTTTTTTGTCTTTTTTAGACTTAAATCCCTCAGGAAAATTGTCTAATAGATCCATCGTCGGGAAAAGTCTAATCTTTTTTATTTTAAAAAAAATTATTCTACTAAACTAACACAACTAAAATAGCATAGAAAATCACCTAGACAATCTCCTCACCCCACACTTTAAATTGTGCATTGTCTGTTAGAAATTACCGTCTCTTCTAGAGACTTCTAGTGTGGCCCACATATAAGGTAATAAATTATTTACCTTGTCACCAATAAGATGTCTTATTTGCCTTTGTGATGGATGCTTTGACACACCATATTCAAGGGGAGGTGCCATGGTGTATGTTATTCAAGATGGCTTGGGCCACTACGGAAGCTATCCATCTTATTAGGAGGTTGATGGAACAGTACAGGGATAAGAAAAATGATCTGCACATGGTGTTTATTGACTTAGAGAAAGCGTATGATAAGGTTCCTAGGGAGGTGCTCTGGAGATGTCTTGAGGCGAAGGGCGTGCCGGTAGCCTACATACGAGCGATCAATGACATATATGATGGAGCTAAGACTAAGGTTAGGACGGTGGGAGGCGACTCAGAGCATTTCCTGGTTGTTATGGGATTACACCAAGGCTCAGCACTTAACCCATTCTTATTTGCCTTGGTGATGGATGCTTTTACACACCATATTCCAGGGGAGGTGTCATGGTGTATGTTATTTGCTGACGACATAGTTCTAATTGATGAGACGAGGGCCGGTGTTAACGAGAGATTGGAGGTTTGGAGATAGACTCTCGAGTCTAAGGGTGTCAAATTAAGCAGGTCTAAGACAAAGTACCTGGAATGCAAGTTTAGCGCTAAGTCGAGGGATGTAGGCGGGGATGTGAGGCTGGGCCACAGGTCATCCCCAAGAGAGATAGCTTCAAGTACCTTGGGTCGATGATTTAGGGGGACAGAGAGATCGACGAGGACGTCACTCACCGCATAGGGGCGGGCTGGATGAAATGGAGGCTTGCATCTGAAGTTTTTTGTGACAAGAAAGTGCCACTATTACTCAAAAGTAAGTATTATAGAGCTGTAGTTAGACCGACCATGTTGTATGGGGAAAAGTGTTGGCCGATTAAGAACTCCCATATCCAGAGGATAAAAGTAGCAGAGATGCAGATGCTGAGGTGGATGTGCGGGCACACTAGGATAGACAAGATTAGGAATGAAGATATTCGGAAGAAGGTGGACGTCGCCCCTGTGGATGACAAGATGCGAGAAGCGAGGCTTAGATGGTTCAGGCACGTGCAAAGGAGAAGCCTCGATGCACCAGTGAGGAGGTGTGAGCGGTTGGCCGTGGTGGGTACGAGAAGAGGTAGAGGGATACATAAGAAGTATTGGGGAGAGGTGATCAGGCAGGACATGGCACGACTGCACATTTCCGAGGACATGTCCCTTGATAGGAAGGCCTGGAGGTCAAGCATTAGGGTTGTAGGATAGGGGTAGTAAAGCTTTCCTTACTTTATTCCGGGGGTGAGGCGGGGTTGGATTAGGGTTGGTCTTAGATGGCTTGCAGTTTATGTTAGACCCACACTATTCTTGTTGTTTGTCTTAGCCCCAGGCCTTAGATTATAGTTACTGTTATTGCATGTCATTCATCTTTCGGTTTTTGTTTATGTTACTATTACGGTTTCTATTGGAGTTACTAATGAATTCTCTCCTCTTGTTTTTTTTTTTAAATTTATTTTCGTCTTTCTGAGCCGAGGGTCTATCGGAAACAGCCTCTCTGCCCCTATCGGGGTAAGGGTAAGGTCTGCATATACATTACCCTCCCCAGACCCCACTATGTGGGATTTTACTAGGTAGTTGTTGTTGTCTCCCAAAGGAAATAATATATCAGATAATATTTTGTAGTTATGCATATATGATAGTTTCTTTGATGGAAAGAAATTACCATATATTAAGAGTCCCTAGGGTAATTAAAATTTATGGAGAAGTCCCTAGGGCTAAAGTATTTGCCTAAGAGTCCCTAGCCTACCTATAAATACGCATGTGACTCCATCAGTCTGGCATCCTACGATAGGCACAGGCTAGAAGGCTCCTAGGTTTTTTGCCAACGTTTTACGAAGTTGATTCCCTACAACACTTGAACAACTATGGCTGAAGGTACGTTCCTATTAATATTCCGCTGCGTAGGCTCCGTGAATGTATTCGAATTTCAACATCTAGTATCAGAGCCTGCCTTTAGCTGTCTTGTTCGGTATCTGGTCTTGCGAATATAGTTGCAATAGATCTGTATTATTGTATGATTACAGATTCTCTTGATTTCATTTTATGTCTTTTAGCCAGACCATAAATTGGATAATCGGTAAGATGGGTTCTCTTCCATAAGCTTGATGAAAATAATTTAATAGTACAATATTTAATTCATGGATTTGCTAATTAACTCAAAGTCGAATTATAGTATTGTTCTTGACCTCTGTTTCATGAGTACTGCGTTAGAGATATGCATTGGATTGCTGACTGTAATGTATTTCCTTTAAGCATGGGCCCATATACTAAGTTTGTCCATATTCTTGGATTTATAGAATTGGAATATTTTATAAGTTTTGAATTCTTGAAGAAGTGGTCTGCAATTTCTAATGACTATTCTAATATCCTTTTAAGTTATGAAACAAATACGGTCTGCCATGTATTTTTCATTATGTGTGTCGGTGTTTCGTAATGAATTTGGAAGGGTTCGTATATTATTTTGAATCCTAAAAGTTAAACCTTGTTTTTTCTGGAATTAGTATTTAATTGCTCTCTTTTAAAACAAAGAGTTTTGAGGTATTCTTGAAGCACTGCTCAATTTAAAGTATTAGATTGTTAATTTGGAGGAATTGCCTTGTGAGATTTTGACACGAAAAGAAACAAACACTTTGGTCTTCAGTTATGTAATATAACATATGTGTTCGTTGAAATCTTTGGAAGTTCTTATAATATTTAGTTTAATTATAAGAATTATTTGAGGATATATAGGCATCCTGTCTATATTTTTTATCTCCGCTTTGAAACAAATCAACACTCTAGTGAAAGTTAATTATAAAGGTTTATCATTGTAAGATGTCAATTTTGAAGTTTTGTTTTGTATTATGTATTTAGGAGTGGCCATAGCATCTTGAATACTTAATATAAAAGAAATTGAGTTTATTAATCGCATCACATTTAGTGATTAAAGGTTATAATGACATCTATTTAGTCCAGTTATCTTATTAAAATGGTAACTCGTCCCTACAGGGAGGTAACCATTTTGGTGAGATTAATTGGAATGAGATAGTAAATCTTTAAGTTAAATTATCTTATGCCCATAGGTATTATGTATTTTGGTTTACTAGTCTAATAAAATTATTAAATTCTATTCATGAGTTGCAACCTCTGCCCACAGAAAGGTCTAGAATTTTTTATGCATTGGTATTTTACGCGATTCACCTTTGATGGATTATACTTCATAGCTTATGTATGTTTATCCTTGTTTTGCAGTCTTTACCGCTTTTCCTACTGCTTTTTTTTAATGAGAATGCTCGAATTTCAATGCTTTCTGGTGACAATTATGTTGAATGGAAGGAGAAAGTCCTTCTCACTTTGGGATGCTCGAACCTAGACCTGGCACTCCGTGTGGATGAACCACCTATTCCCACAGAATCAAGTACGCCAGCTATAAGGCTAATTATGAGCGGTGGGAGCGATCTAATCGCTTAAGTTTAATGCTCATAAAATCTCACATTAGCCAAAGCATTAGGGGTTCTATACCTAATGGCGATAAGGTCAAAGCTTACATGAAGGCAATTGATAAACAATTCGTAAGCTCTGACAAGGCATTGGCCAGCACCCATATGAAGAGGCTCTCAAGTATGACTTTCGACAGAAGTCGTACAGTGCGTGAGCACATTATGGAGATGAGAGACATTGCTACTAAACTCAAGTCCCTTGAGGTGGATATGTCTGAACCATTTCTTGTGCATTTCATTCTCAACTCCCTTCCTGCGGAATATGGTCCGTTCAAGATTTCTTACAACACACATAAGGATAAATGGTCAATCAATGAACTTTTGACCATGTGTGTTCAACAAGAAGAGAGGTTGAAGCATGATATACCTGAAAGTGTTAATATGGTGACTCATAGTAAGAGAAATGCAAAAAAGGGCAAAAGTGTTCCTATGAAGAAGAAAAGTACCTTTGACAAAGATGCTTGTCGTTTCTGTAAGAAGAAGGGACACTGGAAGAAGGATTGCCTGAAATACAAGAAATGGCTTGAGAAGAAAGGCAATTTTATCTTGGTATGTTATGAATCTAATTTTACTGAAGTTTCTAATAATACATGGTGGATTGATTCTGGTACTACAATTCACATTGCCAAAATCATGCAGGGCTTTCTAACTCATAGGAAGCCGATAGGAAATGAACAATACGTCTATTTTGGCAATAGGACGCGTTCACGTGCGGAAGGAGTGGGGACTTATAGGCTCATTTTGAAGGATGGTTTTCACTTAGATTTAGAAAATACTTTTTATGTTCCAGAATATTCTAGAAATTTAATTTCTCTTTCAAGACTATCGATTAGTGGATATGATTTGAATTTTCATTATCCTTCTGTGAAACTTTTGAAAGATAATAAAGTTATTAGTTTTGGAAATTTGAAAGGAAATTTATATAAACTTGAGCTAGACCCCACGTTTGAATGCAATGTTTTAACTTTGCATGATAAAGAAATTGGCACTAAGCGATGTATTATCAATGAGAACTCATCTGGTCTTTGGCACAAGAGATTGGGACACATCTCTATTGATAGAGTCAAAAGGTTGGTTAATGATGGAGTTCTAAAAACTCTTGATTTTTCTGACTTTGGGACTTGTGTGGACCGCATAAAGGGTAAGCATACCAACAAATCAACTAAAGGTGTCAAAAGGAGTTCTCAATTACTTGAGATCACACATACAAACATATGTGGACCTTTTCCTACCCCTTGCTTGAATGGTGAGAGATATTTTATCTCGTTTATTGATGACTATTCAAGATATATGTATCTTTATTTTCTGTTTAACAAATCAGAAGCACTTGATGCTTTTAAAGTTTACAAAATAGAAGTAGAGAAACAAACTGATGCTCAGATCAAAATTGTAAGATCTAATAGGGGTGGAGAATATTATGGTAGGTACACAGATAAAGGACAAGTTAAGGGTCCATTTGCTGAGTTCCTTGAAAGTGAAGGCATAATTGCTCAATATACCATGCCAGGAACACCACAATAAAATGGTGTAGCAGAAAGAAGGAACCATACATTAATGGACATGGTAAGAAGCATGATTAGTAGATCAAGTTTACCTTTATCCTTATGGAGTGAAGCCTTAAAAATCGCTGTGTATATTTTAAATAGGGTTCCATCCAAGGCTGTCCCCAAGACACCTTTTGAGTTATGGAAAGGATGGAAACCTAGTTTAAACCATTTACACATGGGGATGTCCAACTGAAGTGAGAGTTTATAACCCACAACTAAAGAAGTTGGACGAAAGAACAATAAGTGGTTATTTTATAGGCTATGCTATTAACCCTAAGGGATTTATGTTTTATTATCCTTATCATTCTCCTAAAATTGTTAAAGCTAGAAATGCTAAATTTCTTGAGGAGCATGAAGAGAGTGGGAGTGGTTTGACTCAAAGGGTGAAATTGGAAGAAATAAGGGAACCACCTGTGGTACTTTTATATATTAGGAACTTGAATGTTGCTCAGAAAAGTTCTCATGAATTATCTGAACAACAACAAGTTCAAGAGCCACCACCACTTGAGGAGGCACATGAAGATCAACCCGCTTTACCTGAACCCACTAAAGAAGTGTCTGAACCAGTGGGAGTGAGAAAATCTTTAAGAATTTGAAAATCAGCAATTTCTAGCGACTATATTGTATATCTCCAAGAGTCTAATTATTATATTAGAATAAAAGATGATCCATGCTCGTTTTCACAAGCCAAGAGTGGAGAAAACTCCACATTTTGGTATGATGCCATGAAAGAAGAGTTAGAATCTATGGCTAAAAATAAAGTCTGGGATCTCGTCGAATTACCAAAGGGATCCTCTACCATAGGTTCCAAGTGGGTCTTTAAAACTAAAAGAGACTCATCTGGTAATATCGAACGATATAAAGCCAGACTTGTATCCAAGGGTTTTATCAAAGGGAAGGCATTGATTACCATAAAACCTTCTCTCCAGTATCAAAGAAGGATTCATTGAGAATAATCATGGCATTAGTAGCTCATTTTAATTTAGAGTTACATCAAATGGATGTGAAAACAACTTTCCTGAATGGAGATCTTGAAGAGGAGGTATACATGAGTCAGCTTGAAGGATTTTGTGATAAGGACAAAAGTCACCTTGTTTGCAAGTTAAATAAATCCATTTATGGGCTAAAACAGGCTTCCCGCCGATGGTATATTAAATTTCATAATATTGTTTCTTCATTTGGATTTACGGAGAACATCATTGATCAGCGTATATATCTTAATATAAGTGGGAGCAAATATATTTTTCTAGTCCTATATGTGGATGATATTTTGCTTGCAAGTAGTGACTTGGGATTGTTGCACGAGACTAAACAGTTCCTTATCCAGAATTTTGAGATGAAGGATATGGGTGAAGCCTCTTATGTCATTGGCATAGAGATTCATAGAGACAGATCCCAAAGATTACTTGGACTGTCTCAAAAGGCCTACATTGAAAGAATTCTAGAAAGATTCGGGATGAAGAACTGTTCACCTATAGCAGCACCCATAATTAAAGGTGACAAATTCTCATTGAATCAATGTCCACAAAATGCATTGGAAAGGAGCAAATGAAAGACATTCCCTATGTTTCGCTTGTTGGAAGCCTTATGTATGCACAGGTCTGTACTAGACCTGATATTGCTTTTGCGGTAGGAATGCTTGGCAGATATCAAAGTAACCCTGGTCTTGACCATTGGAAAGCTGGTAAAAAAGTCTTGAGATATTTGCAAGGAACCAAGGATTTTAAGCTCACATACAAATTTTCTGACTCATTGGAGGTGATTGGATATTCAGACTCTGATATGGGTGGATGCAAAGATACTGGTAAATCTACTTCGAGATACATTTTCCTTCTTAATGGAGGTGTTGTGTCTTGGAGAAGTGTCAAGCAGACCATTGTTGCAACATCCACAATGGAAGCTGAATTTATAGCATGCTATGAAGCTACATGGTTGAAAAACTTTATTTCTGGCCTTAGGATTGTCGATTCCATTTCAAGGCCATTGAGAATCTTTTGTGACAATTCAGCTACAGTTTTCTTTTCTAAGAATAATAAAAGTGGCAGCCAAAGCAAGCACATCGACATAAAGTACTTGATGGTTAGAGACTATGTGAAGAAGCAAGGTGTGAATTTTGAGCATATTCGTACTACTTTGATGATTGCTGATCCTATGACTAAAGGTATGCTGACTAATATTTTCAAGGATCATGTAACCCATATGGGGCTTAGTAGCTCAATTTAGTCTTACTTTGCTCTCTAACAGTTTGTCTAGACATTATGTTTATTTTGATATACATGACAGTGCACATTTTTGGTTTTTCATGTATGATCATTGGATCAATAATGTTGGACTCTGAATGACTTATATTAAGTTCATTCATAAAGTTGTTAGACACTTTGTTAGAATATATTGTGCATTGTAATACATGGAAGGAAGTGTTTGTCTAAAAGCATGACCGTTATGATTCGTGTAATAATATATTCTAGTTAAAGTGATTGTTGCATAACTTTTAGTTGAGTGATAAAGTTTGTGGCCATATTATATGTTTATCTCTCATAAATGATTATCTGATTTTAATATGTGGGCCAAGTGGGGGAATGTTAGAAATTACCGTCTCTTCTAGAGACTTCTAGTGTGGCCCACATATAAGGTAATAAATTATTTACCTTGTCTCCCAAAGGAAATAATATATCAGATAATATTTTGTAGTTATGCATATATGATAGTTTCTTTGTTGGAAATAAATTACCATATATTAAGAGTCCCTAGGGTAATTAAAATTTATGGAGAAGTCCCTAGGGCTAAAGTATTTGCCTAAGAGTCCCTAGCCTACCTATAAATACGCATGTGACTCCATCAGTCTGGCATCCTACGATAGGCACAGGCTAGAAGGCTCCTAGGTTTTTTGCCAACGTTTTACGAAGGTGATTCCCTACAACACTTGAACAACTATGGCTGAAGGTACGTTCCTATTAATATTCCGTTGCGTAGGCTCCGTGAATGTATTCTAATTTCAACATTGTCCCCAATGCACATCCATACATACAAGAGGGTAAAAGGAACTCCCTGGTAGGCCAAAGGCTGAAGCACTAGCATCTCATGGGGTACTCAGGCTTCTCCCAGGCCTGGTCCTTCGTGCGGGTACCTCACGCTTAGTTCTAACCATCTGCTTTACTGTTGCATCCTTCCAATGGTTTTGCGTTCCATGATCCTAAAAAATAAAAAATCGATAGTACAATAATAATACAATAATAAAAATAAATAAATAAATAAAATAAACTAAATTAAAAAAAGATAATAAAGTTGGGTTGCTTCCCAACAAGCACTTGATTTAACGTTGCGGCACGACGTGAATCACTTTTTGCCTCCACCTCGAGCTTATGAATTGAACCCCAAGTTTTGATTCAAGCTTATGATTATGGTCATGGGACGGTGGAACGAATCTAACTGGCCCAAGAAATAATGTAGTATTCTGCACTCCTTGGCCTTTGTATGAAGTATGTAATCCTGACTTTCTGGCAAGAAGAATTCCAGAATATATGCACCTTGTTCTTCATTCCTTGACTCTTCATTTGGTTCGGATGACTCTATTTCCATATCATCATCCAAATATAATGTGGAAAAATGCTTGGAGTGTGGACCAATGCGCTCAAACACATGAACTTTAGGACTTTCAACATCCTCAACATCAATGATACTAGATTCAACAAAATTTATATCCTCAAAGTCCTTGGCTGGCTATAGTCTCACTTCTTCATCATTGACATCCTCAAATTGTAGTTGGCTAGGTTGTTGATGTTCTACTCTGACCTCCCCAATTAACACCTCAAATTTATGCTCTTCTTGGCTACTATCCTCAATATTGGCTTGTTGATCATTAAAAGCTCCAACCACTTAACTCAATTGAGCCTCCAACTTGCGAATAGTTGCCTCTTACCTTTCTATCTGCAATTGTTTTTCATTATTTTGTTTCAGAAGACACTTTAACATATCCTTGATTTCCTTCAGGTCTGCATCCCCAGGTTATTTGATCCTGTTAACTTCACAAGAAAAGGTAAAACCATCATAGTAAGGGATTAGGGGAAGATAAGAAAGATAATCACAACCATAAAAGTGATAACTTTTACCACCACACACATCACACATATTCCACAAATAAGATTGAGTTGGTGCACATAATTCGCTCTCAGGAACGCTTTGAAAATTTTGCCACGGGTGATTTCCTTCACAATATGTATAGAGATCAATAGTAGAATTATCTACACCTAAATTCCCATAATTCCAAGATGTCATGTTTCTCAAATCAACAGTCATAAAAAAAATACAAAAAAAAAAATCAAACTTGAACCCTAGTAATATATACAACTACAACTACACCGTTAGTTCCTTGGCAACAACGCCAAAATTTGATCATGCCTAACTATGCCTTATAAAAGGACAAAGCGGTCGTTGCAAATATAATCTGATTTACAAGTCCGGAATCAAATCCCACAGAGAACTAAGGTTTAGCTACAGTTGTTCAATATTGCTAAGAATACAAGCTCGAACAATTCCTATTTTATAAGTATTAAGATTCTTGTGTTTAACAAATTAACTAACAAATTAAAATAGTAAATTAACAACTAAAGATACTAAGGGTTGGAGAAAAAATTAAGGAGGTCTAGAGTTATGATTTCTCCTATTGTCGGAATCCTTCCCGCTATATTTACTATAAATTTGTCTAAGTCTTCTCTATCGATCATGAGCACTCTGACTGTCGTAACTCTCTCCCGAGTAATTACAACAATATACTAGACATATTCTCCCAAATTACGCTAGCTAACTTTTAAGTAAAACTCACTTAGATCGCACCCAAGGTTTTGTTATCCCTAATCCCACCTTTAAACCCTTCGTATTGATCCCTCATATACGTTAGGAGTGATAATGTTCAACAACTACCTAAATATACACTCTCTCCCGAGTAATGCACACTAAATAGGAACAGCTAATTGAGGGCCCTTCAATCAACAGTAATAAACATATAGTTGAACAAATAGAGATAATATTACGGCAAATCTATATTAACATAACGAGAAAATCATCCTTCAACAGGTTCCATCAAAACCCTAAATAACAAATTAGCTATTCATAATAGTATGCATAACTACAATACTAGAATTCATAACCAATAATGAAAACAGGAAGAAAGAAGTGAAAACTCGTAGAAGAATTCTACGCCTTGCTCCTAGTATGTTATTGCCTCCTTAGGTCCAATCTCCGGTCTCCACGGCGGCTCCGTGCTCTCCCTAGGTCTAAATTATGTCAAAAGTATGTCCAACTCCTCAAAATAGCGTTTTTACATGTATTTATACCAAGTAGGGTCGGACCCAAATGAAAATACCTTCTCCCACGCGAAATAGGACAATCAATCTATAAAATTTGCACTACCGTGCCGCATGCGGCGACACGCCATGCGGGGAGGCAGTGGAAAAGGTCAGATTGCTGATTCTGACAGGCTGCAGAAAATTTTCACAGGCGCGCTGCTCCATGCGTCACGGTATTAGGAATTTGCAAAAACGTAAAACATAAAAGTTGTAGCCCTTTAAAATAGCTTTCCAACGATATATTGTGGAGCCCAAATGGAGTTTCGAGCGAAAAGTTATGTGTATTTTACTAGACAATGCGTCATATGCCCGCTCGATTCTTCGTTTCGCTCTTAACTATCATCCGTTGATCTCCGAACACGATCCCGACTTAATTTCTTGGGCTTTTACTCAGACTTCAAAGCTCCAAATCACTTGAATTCATTCTATAACATCTACATAACTCGGAATCACTCCTACAAGACATAAAACATACAATTAGTGTAGAAGAGTAGCGATTAAAGCTCAAACTCAATTAAAGTGCAGTAAATTAGAGTGTAAACGACTAAAATACGTAATTATAGCCTATCATCAGTGGCCCATAATAGCCTTTTGTTGCTCCCTCAGGATTCTTATTGTTTTAACGATGTGCTCGTCCTCAACATCATTAAGAGTTGCCTCTCGAACATGTCGTGGATATTGTCCGCCATGGACCGGCGTGGCCTTATCCCCCTCGTTGTGGGTATCACTGATCAAATCTCCGTGCTGAGGCTGATTTCCATGGGCCTCAATGTTGTGTGTAACGTTAACATCGTTATCTGTCATTTTTATGATTTTTTGCTAACAACAAAGAATCAACAGGTTAGTATTAAATGCAAGGATCAACTCAATTACGCAACTGTCTAAGTCTCACGATGGGCACCAAACTATTTACCCGTAAAACGGTACAGTTGAATTTATACGTAGTTTATAGACAAGCAAATCAATTTGATCCAAAAATAATAAATAAATTAAATAAGAATGTAAGACTTAGTTTTGAAATCAAGATAAGACAGTAGAGAGCTTGGTTTCAGAGCAGAGCTTCAGAAGACAATAATAATAATAATATTAAGAAGCAAAAAAAAAAAGTGTTGTTGAACTTTGAACTGTATAATCAGAAAATTCATGTCTTTACCATGGTTGTTGGAATTCTTATTTATAGTGGCACCTAGGGAACAAATTCCTAGGATCAAGCCCTTCTTAAATGATAATTATGTGGGCCATTGAGAATGTGTAACGACAAACTATGAATGTCATATTCTCTATAACAGATTATATATTTAATACTGCAGAATATTCTTCATTGAATGCTATCGGGTGACCGGTATTCATTTGTCCTCATGAGCAACATTCCCTTCGGGGGCTTCCCGGTACCAGCCAAGACTACTGCCCCGGTCTTGACTTCCACTTATCTTGCTTTCCATCAGTCTCTGATTCCACGTGTCACTCTATTATACGAACATTTAATATGAACTGATTTTACCTATACAGTCACTTTGCATTTAGATTAACAACTTTTACGAGCTAAGTTGTAATAATTATATTGAAATATTAACTTAAATAATCGCATACCAAGCGCTTAAACTTAAATCTCTAATATATTAAGTTAGGAACGTGAAAGCAAAAGATGCCAAAGAAGCAGGTGGCCAACATAGGATTTGGTTAGTTGGAAGCGTTTCTTTGTAATTAATTCATCCAAGAGTATGACGATGTTAGACAGATATCTGATTTGCCTTTCCTACACGAATCAAATTTATAAATATCAAAGATTTTCTCTGAATTCTCTTCTTCATACTAAACAATCCATTTAAAGTTATTTTAAACAAATTGTCCAAAAGCTAATTCCCTGAGCTTCATGAGTTAAATCAGGTCTTAATCTAGTTTCCTGAACATACTTTGAACAATTACTCAAAAGTCACGTCTAATGTTGATATTTTTTTAATATGCAGTGCTGTTAAGATTTTAACGAGTGAGGTAATAATTATGCCAGATTTGCCAGTCTATAATCTCTATTATCCGGCATACTCAATAATTGAAACAATCATCATTTCGCCGATTCTATGGAAGACTTAGTGGGCGTTTGGACATAAGAATTGTGAAATTTCGAAAAAAATTTAAAAAATTTCAAGTGAAAAATGATATTTTAAAATTAGAGTTGTGTTTGGACGTGAATATAATTACTTTG
Organism: Nicotiana sylvestris; assembly: GCF_000393655.2. Classification (NCBI taxonomy): domain Eukaryota; kingdom Viridiplantae; phylum Streptophyta; class Magnoliopsida; order Solanales; family Solanaceae; genus Nicotiana; species Nicotiana sylvestris. The sequence continues at coordinate 142,526,463 of NC_091060.1, forward strand.
GATATGTTTTTGAATTTTTGTGAGTGAATTGAAGTAAAAAATTTGAAAAATAACTTTTTAGAATTTTTTTTAAATTTCGAAATTTTACTTCAAATGAAATTTAAAGTTTTTATGGACAAACTCTGATTCCGAAAAACAAATGAATTTTTTTTCTCACCAAACGGGCCTTTAGTGAGGATAAGATTGGACTACACATATGTAGGTGGCTTTTCTCTTGTAAGGATGAGGCGTGGTAAAATTAAAATTAAAAATTTATAGTGGTAATTATCATATACTAGTAGTAATCTATATTATGGCTTAAAAAAGTAAATTAAGGTAAGGAAATTTTCATAAAACACTATCTTTTAGTAGTAATTAGTCATCTATAAATACCATTTGCTATATTACGGATTATAGATACCTTTTATGTGGTTATAAGATGTATTTGATGTATTTAAGCTATTGTATTCATGAATACAGTAGCAAAAATAGGCGTGAATCAGGGAAGTCCAGCTAATCAGTTGTTGTATTCGAGTGTATTCGACTGTATTCATGGAGTGAACATGGGATTACAGCTGGACAGATTATTGTATTCGACTGTATTCACGACGTGAAATAGGGGATTGCACTGTTTTTAAAACGGAAAGTGAATCAATTAACATAATAAACTCCTAATATAACTCAACAAACTCAATTATAACACACAAATTTTATATTTTCAGTTATAAAAAGGATTCTCAATCGAAAATACCCCCAAAACATAGCAATCTTCAGAGAAATTATATAATACATCTAAATACATAAATTATATTAATTAAAAAAACATATGAATACATTTATGGCATATAGCGAGATAGTGAATACAATGAAATACATAGAATACGGCGGGATACATTGAAATACAATAAGAAAAAAGATAGTGAATACAATGAAATACATGGAATACAACGAGACACATTGAATTACAATGGAAAAAAAAAGACAATGAATACAATGAAATACATGAAAATACATTGAAATATATTAACATAAAATCAAGTTGCTCAGCCCCAAACTCCATCGTCTTTGTCCAAGAACAAACCAACCGGATTATATGTCAGCGGCTGCTGTCTTTGCAATCTTTAGGTTGCCAATGCCATTTAGTATAAAAATTATCCGGTCTACCATTTTCAGAACAACGAAAGCCTTCATCCAAGAACTTACAATCCTTTGATTTATACAGTGGATAACTTTCACCCCAAACCTAATTCCCATAAAAAAGATTACAACTTTTTTCTCCCTTTTCCAAAATATCCAACTTTTCAGTCTTGTTATATGGAACAGACGATCCATTGAGCCTAATCCACGTAGCAAACATGGATGTTTGCTGATACAAACAAGGCCCTTTGTTTACTTTTCTGTAATCCAACAAAAACAGACACAAGAATAAGCAAACAGTGAAGAAAAAGCAGCCAAGTACACCTGGTGATGGCTCAAAAAGCTTCAAGCGTTTGAATTTCTTGAAAATTTTAAATTGGGTCATTGTGTTGAAGAATCTAGGAGATGAGCTTTGCACAAATCCGGTGGAAGGAGGAGAAGATCGAAAAATTTAATGCGATGGGGGAAGAGAATGAGATGTATCAAAGTAGAGAGAGAAAGAAAATAGTGTAACTGATTAGCGTATTTAGTGGCTTAAGGTTAGGAGATAACCAAAATTAAATATTTTGCTATAAACCTTAAAAAGTATCTATAAAATATAATTTTTTTAAATGATATTTATTTAAAATAAATAGGTGTTAACCTTTTCTATAGAAGGTAAAAATTTCATTAAGGTAGGGATAATGTCTCCCATAGTTCAATTATGTGTGGTGATAACTAGACAAGTATGAGAAAAAGTTGTGCGTAGTGACCTCTCACCATCTATACATTGTTTTATCTAGTCTTACTACTTTGTGCATTTGAATATTGTCCCTATGAATGACCCTATGAATTTAAAGTTAAATAATCACTCCACTTCCTACAGTTTATTTTTTTTTTAAGTAGTTTAAAGTACATAAAATGCTATCTATCAATAATTATTCTCAGAACTTAAATACGATAGCTTTAATTAAGCGTGGAGGATTCATATCATCCCCTATCCACTCTTTCATGGTACCACACCTTTTTTTTTCACCTTCGACAGTTACTTAAAAAGATTAAAAGCCTATTTGGCCAAGCTTTTCTGTAGCTAAAAGTATTTTTTTTGTTGCTAAAAGTGTTTTTTTTTTCAAAGATAAGATATTTGGTCAAGTTTTTAGAAGAAAAAATGTGCTTTTGAGTAGAAGCATGAGACGACCCGGCTAGTCGTCTCATGAGTTACCGCTCCGTTTCCCCCATTTCAGCTTCTTTATGCTTTGTTATCCGTGTTTTTGTGGTATCGGGTTGGTCAAATCGAGTCCAGAATGAGTTTGGTGAAGTTTGAGACACTTAGTCTCTTTTAAGAAGGCTTAAGTTAGAAAAGTCAACCGGATGTTGACTTATGTGTTAGAAGGCTCGGAAGTGAGTTCCGATGGTTCGGTTAGCTTAAGGAGGTAATTTGTGACTTAGGAGCGCGATCAGAAGGGGTTTTGGAGTTATAGAGAAGATTTAGGCTTAAATTGGCGAAGTTGATATTTTGGCGGTTCCGGTCAATAGGCGAAATTTTGATATAGGGGTCGGAATGGAATTCCGAGAGTGACAGTAGCTTCGTTGTGTCATTTGGGATCTGTGCACAAAATTTTAGGTCATTCGGACGAGATTTGATTGACTTTTTGATCGAAAGCATAATTTAAGAGTTCTTGGAGTTCTTAGGCTTGAATCCTATGTTAAATTGGTGATTGATGTTGTTGTGAGCATTCCGAAGTTTTGAACAAGTTTGAACGATGTCATGGGATGTGTTGGTACAATTGGTTTGAAGTTCCGGGAGTTCCGGGTAGGTTCCGGGATGTTTTAGGCTGAAAATCATAGCTGTAGCAGGTCCAGAAGGGTTGCAGGCCTCGGAACCCACCCGCGCGGTCCGCATAAAAAGAAGTGCGGCTGCGGTATGTGCTTTGCGAACCGCACAAAATGAAGTGCGGCCGCGGTAGGTGCTGTGCGAAACGCACAAAATGCAGTGCGGCCGCGGTGGGGAGCATTTCACTGGCCCTACTTCGGAAGCTCATATCTTTTGATCTATAAGGTATTTGGAGATTATTCAAAAAATGAAAGTTGTAGCCCTTCGTGTCTAGTTTTTAGAAAGATAAATATATTGCAATTTTCACATTTGTAGAAAATGTTATGGCCAAAATACTAAAGTCTGTCACTGCAGAGAAAAGCCTGTGCGGCCGTGGTCGTTTTTGTGCGGACCGCGGTCGATTTTGTGCGGTTCACGGAGGTGAAAATCTGTGGGGTATTCTATAAATACGAGGTTTTGGATTTTTATTTGATATTTTGACCTAGAGAGCTCGGATTTTGGCGATTTTCGAAGGTTTTTCAAGAAATTCATCGTGGTAAGTGATTCTAACTCAGATTTGGCTAGAGTACATGAATCTATCATTGAATTCATCATTTAATTTGTGATTTGGGATGGAATTTGGGAAGAAAATTGTGAAATCTTTCAAAAATGTAAAATGATGATTTGAAGGACCAAATGATATCGGAATTGGATAATTTTCATATGGTTAGACTCGTGAGAGTATAAGGATTCTAGTTTTGTAAATTTTATCAAATTACGAGATGTGGGTCCGGGGGTCGGGTTTGACCAATTTCTGGAATTTTGTGGTAATTCGATTGTTTTCGCTTGGGCTTTGTTCCCTTAGCATATTGTGACGTGTTCGTTCTGATTTTGGATAGATTCGACGCGCGTGGAGGTCGATTCAAGGGGCAAAGACGTCGCGAGTTAGAGATTTAGACGGTTCGAGGTGAGTAATGATTGTAAATGATGCTCTGAGAGTTTGAAACCCCAGATTGTATATCGTAGTACTATATTGAGGTGTGGCACACGCTTAATGACAAGCGTGGGGTCGTGTACTATTGGGGATTGTGACTTGGTCCGTCCCGATTGATGATTTTACCGCGCATTTGACTGAAACTTATGTGTTATCATCATGATTTGGGCTGAATGTCATATTTGGTCTTCGTGCCAACTATTTGAACCCTTCGGGGATTTTTTTTACTATTTCCTCACTGTTTTGACTTACTAATTGAACTCAATTATGTTATTTTCCACTGTTTTACTACTCAGCCATTTTTACTCCATTTTGAGACTTAAATGATATTTTGGGTTGAGAGATACTGTTTTACTAATGCCCGAGGGGCTTGTGAATATTTTTGACTGAGTAAGGCCGATGGCCTAGTTGTGAGGAAACACTGATACTGATTTGAGGCCGAGGGCCTAAGATATGTACGCCACGAGGTGGCTTGTTGATATTGTTTATGAGGCCGAGGGCCTGAGATATATACGCCACGAGGTGGTTTGATTGATATGAGGCCGAGGGCCTAGATTTGATGCCACAAGATGGCTTGATATTGCGCTTGGTCTGTAAGGGGCCCCTCCCGGAGTCTGCACACCCCCAGTGAGCACGGGTACCCATTGTGATGTGAGATTGAGCCCGAAGGGCGGAAATTGTTGATATTGTGCCCGAGGGACGAACTTCTATGTGTTTACTTTATCATAACTATCTGTCAATTACCTGTTTATTTGTTGTAGAAGTACTTTATTTTGTTTTTCATTGGTTTACTGCTTACAAATTACCTATTTAATTGCTTCATTATAGAATACCTTGTGTATATGTGTTTTCTTACCTTCAGTCATTATTTATCTTTATTACTCACTAGGTCGGAGTACTCACATTACTCCCTACACCTTGCGTGCAGATCCAGGTACCCCAGAGGCCGAGTGAGAGCTTTTCAGTCATTCAACAATTGTCGAGGATTTCGAGGTAGTTGCATGGCATCCGCAACCCTGATTTCTCCCTTCTATCTTATTACTTTTCTGCATTCCTAGACTATCTATGTAGTAGGTTGTTCAGACTTGTATTAGAGGCTCTAGACTTGTGACACCAGATCAGTGTGGGTTGTGTAGTTTCCAGGTCTTGTTGACTTCCGCATATCTATCTTGCTATTTTAAACACTTATTCTGATAATTGGTAATTAAACCGTGTTAGCAAATGATTTATTTAAAATGAAAATGGGTTGTGGTTTATAATTGGTCCGGCTTGCCTAGTAATGTGATAGGCGCCATCACGACCGATATTTGGGGTCGTGATAAGCTGGTATTAGAGCCTAGGTTACATAGGTCTCCCGAGTCATGAACCGGATTAGTAGAGTCTCGTGGATCGGTACGGAGACGTCTGTATTTATCCTCAAGAGCCTGCAGAACCATTAGGAAAAATTTCACATTCTTGAATTCTTATCGTGCGTCCTTGATTCAGCTTGAAAAGTAACTCTTTGAATCCCTTCCACGCGTTTGTATGCGCGCATGAGCGCTCGATATCGGATATGCATCGATGGCTTGTGATTCCCTGATCGAGGGGAGAGATGTGATCTCTATGCGTTGATGTTGGGCCAGTCTGGATTCGAGGCCAGGTTTTCGCATATAGCTTGAGCCTTGAGCTGTTGATTTTGTGAGCGCGTGTTTCTAGATCCATATGTTCTGTTGTGTCCTTATTAAGGGAGGTGATGACTGGATAGTTATGTGATGAGTGTGATGTGACTGCGAGATGTATTCATGTGAGTTGGGGGCGACGATAAGGGTCCACTGGAGGATAGAAGGACTATTAGGTGCTCGATTTTCATCTTGATTTGAGGTATAGCCCCGAGTTATGGGTGTGTGAAGAATCTTTCCATGTTTCCTAGTTGGGAGTGGAGTAAATTTCATGTTGTGATCTGAGTTTAGACTCAGGAAGTTTAAGTGATTGCGTAATGTTTATGACGGTGGAAGGTATACAGAAATGTTAGTTTGAGGCAAAGCAGGTAGGGTTATCTCCTGCGGATTGTTCTGAAGTTTGCGTAATCCCTTGTGTTATTTATTGGAAGACCTCATTTACAAGTTATTTATTGGAAGACCTCATTTACAAGTGAAATATATGTGTTGCAATTTAAGTTTGGGTCACTTAAGAAAGTGAGTGTAACTGTTACGAGAGTGAATGCGAGATTTACATAAGAGTTAAAGTAAAGATGGTCTGTGTTTCACGAATTTATAAGGGATCAAGTTTAATCTCCCTATGGTATTTTGGTAGCAATAAAATATATGTGTTATGAGTTATTGTGAATGTTTTGGTCTATGGCTTCGAGCCAAGTGGGGGAGTCCACTATTAATTAGTCGATTGCACGGTTATATGCTATGTTGGTTCCAGTTTGAGGCGTTCGAGAGAATCAGTTATGGCTTACAAGGATTTGAGACCGAGGATGGCTCGAGTAAAGGAAAAAGGTTATGTTATGCTTCGTAGGTGTATGAGAATCACGGAATATCTCAAGTTGTTTTGAGGGTGGTGAGATGGGTCATATGTGGAGGCAGTGCCCTCGTCATTTTGCTAGTTCATCCCAGCAGAGGGGTCAGTCATCGACTTCTGCGCCAGTTGCTTCATCACCACCCGCTCCGCCAGCTAGGGATAGAGGTCAGTCAGCCAGGGGTCGCCCTAGAGGCGGAGGTCAATCAGGTGGCGATCAGCCCGTTTCTATACACTCTCAGGCAGACCCGATGTCGCTTCAGATGTTGTTATTACAGGTATTGTTTCAGTCTGCCACAAAGATGCCTCTGTATTATTTGATCCCGGTTCCACCTTTTCTTATCTGTTATCATATTTTGCTTGTTATTTGGGTACGCCCCGTGAGTTTCTTGCTTTACCTGTTCATGTATCTACCCCAGTGGGCGATACTGTTGTTGTAGACCGTGTGTACTGGTCATATGTGGTGACTATTGGGGGCCTGGAGACCCGAGTGGATCTATTACTATTGAGCATGGTGGATTTTGATGTCATTTTGGGCATAGAATGTTTATCTTCGTATCGTGCTATTCTGGACTGTCATGCTAAGACAGTCACATTGGCTATGCCGGGTGTGCCACGGATCGAGTGGCGAGGTGTGACTGATTACGTTCCTAATAGAGTGATCTCTTTCTTAAGAGCCCAGCATATGGTAGGGAAGGGTTGTCTCTCATACCTAGCGTTTGTGAGGGATGTTGGAGCTGAGACTCCCAGTATTGATTCTGTCACAGTTGTGAGGGATTTTCCTGATGTGTTTCCTGCATACCTGCTGGGCATGCCGCCGGACATACCGCCAGACAGGGATGTTGATTTTGGTATTGACCTGGTGTCAGGCACGCAACCCATTTCTATTCTGCCGTATCGTATGGCACCAGTGGAGTTGAAGGAATTGAAGGATCAGCTTCAGGAACTCTTAGATAAGGGGTTCATTCGGCCTAGTGTGTCACCTTGGGGTGCGCCGGTTCTGTTTGTGAAGAAGAAGGATGGCACAATGAGAATGTGCATTGATTATAGGCAATTGAACAAGGTAACAATTAAGAACAAGTATCCTTTGCCTCGCATTGATGATTTATTTGACCAGCTTTAGGGGGCGAGGGTGTTCTCCAAGATTGATATCCGTTTAGGTTATCACCAGTTGAAGATCAGGGACTCGGATATTCTTAAGACGGTTTTCAGGACCCGATATGGTCATTATGAGTTCTTGGTGATGTCTTTTGGGCTGACCAATGCCCCAGCAACATTAATGCATTTGATGAACAATGTGTTCCGGCCGTATCTCGATTCATTAGTCATAGTCTTCATTGATGATATTCTGGTGTATTCGCGTAGTCAGGAGGAGCACGCGGAGCATTTGAGATTTGTATTGTAGAGATTGAGGGAGGAGAAGCTTTATGCAAAATTCTCCAAGTGTGAGTTTTGGCTTGGTTCAGTGGCTTTCTTGGGGCACGTGGTGTCTAGCGAGGGTATTCAAGTTGATCCAAAGAAGATAGAGGCAGTTCAGAGTTGGCCCAGACCGTCCTCAGCCATAGAGATTCGTAGTTTTCTTGGTTTGGCAGGCTATTATCGCCGGTTTGTTCGGGGATTCTCATCTATCGCATCGCCCTTGACCAAGTTGACTTAGAAGGGTGCTACATTTGTATGGTCGGACGAGTGTGAGGAGAGCTTTCAGAAGCTCAAGACAGCTTTGACCACATCTCCAGTGTTGGTTTTGCTATCAACTTCAAGTTCATATACCGTGTATTGTGATGCTTCGAGAGTTGGTATTGGTTGTGTGTTGATGCATGAGGGTAGATTTATAGCTTATGCTTCTCGTCAATTGAAGCCCCATGAGAAGAACTACCTCGTTCATGATTTGCAGTTGGCTGCCATAGTTCATGCATTGAAGATTTGGAGGCATTACTTGTATGGCGTATCTTGTGAGGTGTTCACTGATCATCGCAGTCTTCAACATTTGTTCAAGCAAAAAGATCTTAATTTGAGGCAGCGGAGATGGTTGGAGTTGCTTAAGGATTATGATATTACTATATTGTACCATCTAGGAAAGGCCAATGTGGTGGCCAATGCTTTGAGCCGAAAGGCAGTGAGTATGGGTAGTTTGGCATATATTCCAGTTGGGGAGAGACCTCTTGCAGTTGATGTTCAGGCCTTGGCCAATCGATTTGTGAGATTAGACATTTCGGAGCCCAGTCGGGTATTGGCGTGTGTGGTTTCTCGGTCTTCATTATATGATCGCATCAGAGAGCGCTAGTATGATGATCCGCATTTGCTTGTCCTTAAGGATAGAGTTCAGCATGATGATGCTAAAGATGTGACCATCGGTGATGATGGGGTATTGAAGATGCAGGGCCGGATTTGCGTGCCCAATATGGATGGGCTTCGGGAGTTGATTCTGGAGGAGGCCCATAGCTCGCGGTATGCCATTCATCCAGGTGTCGCGAAGATGTATCAGGATTTGAAGCATCACTATTGGTGGAGAAGAATGAAGAAAGATATTGTGGGATTTGTAGCTCAGTGTCTCAATTGTCAGCAGGTGAAATATGAGCATCAGAGACCGGGTAGCTTGCTACAACATATGGATATTCCTGAGTGGAAGTGGGAGAGAATAACTATGGACTTTGTTGTTGGACTTCCACGGACTTTGAGGAAGTTCGATGCTATTTGGGTAATTATGGATCGGCTGACCAAGTCCGCGCACTTCATTCCTGTGTGTACTACCTATTCTTCAGAACGGTTGGCAGGGATTTATATCCAGGAGATTTTTCGTTTGCATGGCATTCCGGTTTCCATCATTTCACATAGAGGTACTCAGTTTACTTCGCAGTTTTAGAGAGCCGTGCAGAGAGAGTTGGGTACTCAAGTTGAGTTGAGCACAACTTTTCATCCGCAGACGGACGGACAGTCCGAGCGTACTATTCAGATATTGAAGGACATGTTGCGTGCTTGTGTTATTGATTTCGGAGGGTCATGGGATGAGTTCCTACCACTTGCAGAGTTTGCTTATAACTACAGCTACCAGTCGAGTATACAGATGGCTCCATATGAGGCTTTGTATGGGAGGCGGTGCAGATCTCCAGTTGGTTGGTTTGAGCCCGGTGGGGTCAAGCTATTGGGGACTAATTTGGTACAGGATGCTTTGGAGAAGGTGAGGGTGATTTAGGAGAGGCTTCGTACAGCGCAGTCGAGGCAAAAGAGTTATGATGATAGGAAGGTTCGAGATGTGTCCTACATGGTTGGCGAGAAGGTTCTGTTGAAGGTTTCACCCATGAAGGGTGTTATGAGATTTGGGAAGAAAGGGAAATTGAGTACTCGGTTCATTGGGCCTTTTGAGGTGCTTTGGAGGATTGGGGATGTGGCTTATGAGCTTTCTTTGCCACCCAGCTTGTCGAGTGTGCATCTGATATTTCATGTTTCTATGCTCTGGAAGTATATCGGGGATCCGTCTCATGTTTTGGACTTCAGCACGGTTCAGTTGGATGATGATTTGACCTTTGATGTGGAGCCAGTAGCTATTTTGGGTCGTCAGGTTCGGAAGTTGAGGTCAAAGGATATAGCTTCAGTGAAAGTGCAGTGGAGAGGTCGGCCTGTGGAGGAGGCTACCTGGGAGACCGAGCGGGAGATGCGGAGCAGATATCCTCACCTGTTTGAGGCTTCAGGTATATTTTTTGACTCGTTCGAGGACGAATGTTTGTTTAAGTTGGGGAGGATGTGACAACCTGGCCAGTCGTCTCATGAGTTACCGCTCTTTTTTCCCTATTTCAGCTTCTTTATGCTTCATTATCCGTGTTTTTGTGGTATCGGGTTGGTCGAATCGAGCCCGGAATGAGTTTGGTGAAGTTTGAGACACTTAGTCTCTTTTAAGAAGGCTTAAGTTGGAAAAGTCAACCGGATGTTGACTTATGTGTTAGAAGGCTCGGAAGTGAGTTCCGATGGTTCGGTTAGCTTCGGGAGGTGATTTGTGACTTAGGAGCGCGATCGGAATGGGTTTTGGAGTTGTAGAGAAGATTTAGGCTTGAATTGGCGAAATTGATATTTTGGCAAATTCCGGTTGATAGGCGAGATTTTGATATAGGGGTCGGAATGGAATTCCGAGAGTGACAGTAGCTTCGTTGTGTCATTTGGGATGTGTGTGCAAAATTTTAGGTCATTTGGACGAGATTTGATAGACTTTTTGATCGAAAGCATAATATAAGAGTTCTTGGAGTTCTTAGGCTTGAATCCTATGTTAAATTGGTGATTGATGTTGTTGTGAGTGTTCCAAAGTTTTGAACAAGTTTGAACAATGTCATGGGATGTGTTGGTACAATTGGTTTGAAGTTCCAGGAGTTCCGGGTAGGTTCCGGGATGTTTTAGGATGAAAATCATAGTTGTAGCAGGTCCATAAGGGTTGCAGGCCTCGGAACCCATCCGCGGTCCGCACAAAAAGAAGTGCGGCGGTATGTGCTGTGCGAACCGCACAAAATGAAGTGCGGCCACGGTAGGTGTTGTGCGAACCGCACAAAATGCAGTGCAGCCGCGGTGGGGAGCATTTCACTGGTCCTACTTCGGAAGCTCATATCTTTTGATCTAGAAGGAATTTTGAGATGAATCAAAAACAAAAGTTGTAGAGAAAAGCCTGTCACTGCAGAGAAATGCCTGTGCGGCCGCGGTCATTTTTGTACAGACCACTCTAGTTTTGTGTGGACCGCGGTCGATTTAGTGTGGTCCGCGGAGGTGGAAATCTGTGGGGTACTCTATAAATACGAGGTTTTGGGTTTTTATTTGATATTTTGACCTAGAGAGCTCGGATTTTGGTGATTTTTCGAAGGTTTTTCAAGAAATTCATCGGAATAAGTGATTCTAACTCTGATTTGGATAGAGTACATGAATCTATCATTGAATTCATCATTTAATTCGTGATTTGGGATGGAATTTGGGAAGAAAATTGTGAAATCTTTCAAAAATGTAAAATGATAATTTGAAGGACAAATGGTATCGGAATTGGATAATTTTTGTATGGTTAGACTCGTAAGAGTATAAGGATTCTAGTTTTGCAAATTTTGTCAAATTTCGAGATGTGGGCCCGGGGTCGGGTTTGACCAATTTATGGAATTTTGTGGTAATTCGATTGTTTTCGCTTGGGCTTTGTTCCTTTAGCATATTGTGACGTGTTCGTTCTGATTTTGGATAGATTAGATGCACGTGGAGGCCGATTCAAGGGGCAAAGGAGTCGCGAGTTAGAGATTTAGCCGGTTCGAGGTGAGTAATGATTGTAAATGATGCTCTGAGGGTTTGAAACCCCGGATTGCACATCGTAGTGCTATATTAACATGAGGAATATGCTTGATGACAAGCGTGGGGTCGTGTACTATTGAGGATTGTGACTTGGTCCGGCCCGATTGATGATTTTGCCGCGCAATTGACTAAAACATATATGTTATCATCATGATTTGGGTTGATTGCCATATTTGGGCTTCATGCCAACTATTTGAACCCTTCGGGGATTTTTATTACTATTTTCTCACTGTTTTGACTTACTAATTGAACTCAGTCATGTTATTTTCTATTGTTTTACTACTCAGCCATTTTTACTCTGTTTTGAGACTTAAATGATATTTTAAATGATGTTTTGGGCTGAGAGATACTGTTTACTAATGCCCGAGGGGCTTGTGATTATTTTTGACGGAGTAAGGCCGATGGCCTAGTTGTGAGGAAACACTAATACTGATTTGAGGTTGAGGGTCTGAGATATGTACGTCACGAGGTGGCTTGTTGATATTGTTTATGAGGCCAAGGGCCTGAGATATATACGCCACGAGGTGGTTTGATTGATATGAGGCCGAGGGCCTAGATTTGATGTCACGAGATGGCTTGATATTGCGCTTGGGCCGTAAGGGGCCCCTCTTGGAGTCTGCACACCCCTAGTAAGCGCGAGTACCCATTGTGATGTGAGATTAAGCCCGAGGGGCGGAAATTGTTGATACTGTGCCCGAGGGGCAAACTTCTATGTGTTTACTTTATCATAACTGTCTGTCAATTACCTGTTTATTTGTTGTAGAAGTACTTTATTTTGTTTTTCATTGGTTTACTGCTTACAAATTACCTATTTAATTGGTTCATTATAGAATACATTGTGTATACATATTTTCTTACCTTCGGTCATTATTTATCTTTATTACTCACTGGGTCGGAGTACTCACATTACTCCATGCACCTTGTGTGCAGATCCAAGTGCCCCAGAGGCCGAGTGAGAGCTTTTCAGTCATTCAGCAATTGTCGGGGATTTTGAGGTAGCTGCATGGCGTCCGCAGCCTGATTTCTCCCTTCTATCTTATTACTTTTCCGCATTCCTAGACTATCTATGTAGTAGGCTGTTCAGACTTGTATTAGAGGCTCTAGACTTGTGACACCAGATCAGTGTGGGCTGTATAATTTCTATGTCTTGTTGACTTCCACATATCTATCTTGCTGTTTTAAATACTTATTATGATAATTGGTAATTAAACCGTGTTAGCAAATGATTTATTTAAAATGAAAATGGGTTGTGGTTTATAATTGGTCCGGCTTGCCTAGTAATGTGATAGGCGCCATCATGACCGGTATTTGGGGTCGTGACAAAGCAACAGAAAAAAATAGCTTATCCCCGATAGCACTTTTTCGAAAAGGAATTTTGATAAAAAAAAATAATACGTAAAAGCACTTTTTTAAAATCTTACCCAAACATTAATTGCTGCTCAAGAGTATTTTTCAAATTAATTAGTCAAATATAAACAGCTTCTCGCCAAAAATACTTTTTAAAATATGACGATTTTAGGACCCGTTTGGCAATTGATTTTGCCAAAATAAATTTGAATTTTATTTGGCAAACACATGTTTGGCCATAGATTTTGCCTATATTTTGGCAAAATATAGTTGGTTTTGGGCCAAAATATTTACAAACACTAATAATATACTGTTATGACACAATAAAAGAAGAAGAAGAGTATTACATAGAAAAGTAGGGAGAGAGAATACTTATTGATTTGGGATATGAATTATAATGGAATAGAACCCTCTATTTATAGGGAGAGGATGACTTAGCCACCAAGTAATAAACTCTAGAATCTCTCTAAATATAGACATTCACCATAAATAAAATTCTATTTATAACACTCCCCCTTGAATATCTATTCCACAGATAATGTGCCTCGTTAAAACCTTAACTAAAATAAAACCCAATGGGAAAAAAATTTTAGAAAAGGAAAAAGAGTACACATATTTAATAATACGCCTTTTGGTTGCCTCGTTAAAAACCTTGCAAGGAAAAGCCAGTGGGACAAAATCTTGTAAAGAAAAAAGAGTACAATGCATATTAACTCCCTCTGATAAGAGCATCAATTCACATCCTTGAGCCTTCGTATGCCAATCTTGTGCACTAGCTTCTTGAAGGTTGACATCGGCAGAGGTTGATGAATAAAATAGGCATATTAACTCCAATGAATATATTGCATCTTGAAAATCTTCGTTATCACATTATCATGCTTATAGTTATAGCAAGATATAAATGTGCACAAATTGCACTTAGGATGTAGTACTCCATGACCAAGAATTCTATACGCTTTAAGCAATTTAAATCCTTCAAGGATTATTAAGTCATATAAGCCAAATAAATAGACTTTAGATGCATATCAAGTTTTCATGTCATGCTAGACAAATAAGATATCGAAAATTGATTGCACATACCAATGACTTTATACTTTCAACTGTTTGAACTACATGTCTTTCATATGAAACCAATTCTATTCAAAATTGTTTCTCTAGATTTAAGATCCTCATATATATATATAGAGTGTTATCATAGATGTTCTCGACGGACATTTTATATCAATCCCAACATTTTTTCATAAAGACATAACATAGAGATCTCTTCATTCATATTTTCAGGTACCTGAATCTCTCTTGAGATTTTATGAAGTATTATGTCATGTGATCTTCTAGATCACTTGCCTCCTTTATTATGATCATTTTGATCATTTGAGCATCTTCTTTATCAAGAAGTTTATTTGAAACCGATTTGTCTATACGCTTTAAGCATACCATAGACTTTGTCCTTCTAGGACTTAATATGAGCATTACCAATGAGAATATAGTTACTTTCTTTGGGTCAGCAAATGCGTCTGGCATGCTTTGCAATATATTGCAAATGAATTATCTTATTATGAACCTCAAGTTTATATTATCTTATTCGAGGATCTAGATGTACAAATGATAATTCATTCCACGTAACTTTTTCTCAACTGTTTATCATATCCCCCCCTCATGTTAGAAAATCTAACTTGTTTCCTCAACTTTGAGAACCCATCTTTGTGCGTTATGGTGTTAAGCAACATACACCGCACATCAATAACAATAAGATGGAATTATTTGGTTACTGACCCTGAACCACCTGTGAGAGGAGAAAATAATATACTTTGGTATATACCGTATATCAAATTGATATAGATAACTTTGTTCTCATAAGCAATAGTTTAGCTATTAAGTGGAGGCACTCAATAAATATTTTGCTAAACCAACTATGATGTAAACCAACTTATCAAGATGAACTTCTTGAATAGAAAATCTGGAAATTATGCTCGAAATTAAGTTATTGAGCAAGTTACCTCGCAAAACACCATGTTGCGGGTTAATAATAATTGCACATGTAACCATCTCATAGATGTATCTTATGTGGTATACATGGCATGTGAATGAGCCCATATTCACCTTTGATATTTCCAGCATTCATGGGATTCAATCCTAATTTTAGTTGGTCTATTAATTAATAAGAACAAGCAGTGTAATAGGATTCATAAAGAACTTTCTAGTACTTTAATATTTATCCATGTGAATTCTCTATTATTTTTGCACATCATACTTAAATTGATATGGCTAAACCAATTATGTCAATTGAATAAATTATCAATATTGATAAACTTCAGATTTACACCATGACGTGTGCATTTATCAATAAACTCAAGTTTATTATGATATGAGTTTTATATCAATAAACTTCTACTTTATTGTGGCATTCTTTTGTTTGTGTGGTACAAACTGGAGAATAAAGCGGGTAGCTTTTCACATACATATTACCCCGCTACAAGTTATAGTAGTAGAAGATATTAAATCTTTCCTTTATTTATAGTCTCAATATAATCAAACGCTTTCACGAATACTTTAGAAACTAAATAAGTTTCTTTGAGACTTACTACAACACAATACCTTATTAGTAATCAATTGTGTTTCCCTAAAATAGTATAATTGGCTATTGCAGAGCTCAATTAATTTTGTAGTACCACATATTCATCAACATCCATATGGTGAATATCTCTTTAAAGATAAAGTTATACCATTATGGTTATGGTCAAAATTATATGCAAGATCTGTTTCTTGCATTACCGCTGTCTTTTAACAATCACAATACCAAAATATTTTGGCGTACAATAAGTACGTGACCAATGACCATTTATGCCATAATAATGACATTATTTTCTTATTTCCTCTCAAACCTCCTTCTAGAGGTGGGTGTGGTATATACCACTAGCACACTTATATTCTTCCAAAAATGAATGTGTATTCATAAATCACATGTTGTCACATTCACATCATGAATGGACCATAATCATTTATATGTGCTTTACAAAATCTCATGTCAAATCGATGACAAATATTACTTTAATAGAGTGAAGGATTATTTTGAGAATCCTTATTATTCTCATCACCACAATGATGGCGATTATAATTTCGTCTATTACCACGTTCACATCTATTGACGTACTAGTTTTATCTTCTTTCAGACTTATCACATACTGCTATCACATTCTCTTAATGGAATGAAAATGGAGCAAATTCAATGGGACGGGTTTTTACTTCTTGTGCTCACGATCACACATGACTTTGATCATGGCAAGACATATAAATTTTACCACTTTGGTGGTTATAATTTCTTCAAACTCCATTAGAGTTACAATCAAAATTTATCGTCTTTGCTTGTATTTAAAATCAAATTATAGAATGTCAAGAATTTGAAAGAGAAAAGTAAAATACTTACCTTAAATCTAGAATTTAATTCTGAAGGAAGTTCCTGGAACAATTGATAATCATTATGCTCAATCCCAAAGCATCTACTCAATTGGTTAGAGTCTCGTGCTGATAACGTGTTATGAAACAATAAAAGAAGAAGAAGAGTATTATAGAGAAAAGTAGGGAGAGAAAATTCTTAATGATTTGGGATATGTATTACAATGGAATAGAATCCTCTATTTATAGTGAGAAAGTCACGACCCATTTCCATAATAGGTCATGATGGCGCCCAACACCGTTGTTAGGCAAGCCAACGCAGAAGTATTAGTGAATTCTTATTTTACTTACCCAAAACAGTTACAACATTTTTCTTAATTTTCAATTAAAAACAGGTGACAATATGCAACATTCAATAATAATTATACAATCCAAAAGAAACGTCTACTAATGTGTGTGTCAAGACCTGGTGTCACAAGCTGTGGGAACCTAGTAGAATATATAAAATAATACATCTATCCTACTGTCTGAAACAGAATAGACAGTCAAAAGTAAGGAAGACTCCACCCAGCTGCTGGTCGGCACAGGAAGGGAAAGCATCTCACCGTAGAAGTCTCGGACTATGATCAGGGACGCGCACCGGTCTGATAGCTAGATGAACCTGCCTCAAAGTCTCTACAATTAAGTACAGAAGCGTAGCATGAGTACATAAACAATATGTACCCAATAAGTATCCCGTCTAATCTCGAATAAGTAGAGACGAGAGGTCGACTTGATACCTATTAGGGCCAAATAATATAATATGATATTATGTCAGGCATGATGGTCACAATATATAACAGTTGAAATAAGTATTTCTAAGTCATGTCATTTTAATACCCCATTTAATCCTTTACAATTTAAACCATGTAATAGGCAGTTCATCAATAATATTCACATAAATATCATGCGCACGTTATTCTGAGGTCAACGGCCCGATCCAGCATAAAAGAAATTGTGCACTACCAGAGGGTCGAATGGCGCGAACCATAGATTCTTCTATTTCTACCGAGGCAATCGACCCGATCCACAAATATCAATTTTCAACAGAAAAATACAAGAAGGCGCATTTATATTCAAATAAACTCATACAAGTGTTCAACTCAACATATGTTCACTTATGTTCATTTCCAATTATCTAGCATATCCTAAATGATCACATTAGCAAGAAGACATATAACATTTACAAATATAGCATGACACGGGTCCTAAACTACCCGAACAATTAACATAATAGTAGATACGCATGGACTCTTGTCACCTTGTGCGTACATAGCCCTCGCATTTAGTAGCAAATTATACAATTATTACTCCTATGGGGACAATTCCCTCTTACAAGGTTAGAAAGGAGGCTCACCTCGCTCCAAAGTGCACTTCCAATACCTAGAATGAGCCAGAACTCTCAATTTGGAGCCGAACGATCCAAAACTAGTTAAATGGATTAAGAATTAGTCAATACAAGCTCATAAGATCACATCCTAACTGTTAAAGAAATTTTCCAACCTTAAAAACAAATTTCCTAAAATCCGACCTCGAGCCCACGTGCCTGGATTCCGAAATTTTTCGAAGGAAGTTGTTCTTTGTAACCTAAGGATCAATAATATATGATTTCTACTTCGCTTCATAACCAATTTCATGGAAAAATCTAAGTTTTATCAAAACCCTAGGTTTTGCTCTAACCCCATGATTTTACCTTAATCCTAGTGTTTAATCTACCTAAGACACAAGTATTAAACTAGGAATAGGTGGGATAAACTTACCTCAAGATGCTAGGTGGGAGTCTTCTCTCAAAAGCTCCAAAATCGCCCAATGGAGGAGTGAAAAGTGGCAAAAATGACTTAAAACCCGTATGAAATAAAGCTTACTGCTTCGGCGATTTCCGCATCTGCGGTCCCACTTCTGCGAGGAAGAGTCTGCATCTGCGGAATTGGCCAAGCGGGCTGGGACCGCTTATGCGGTCTTGAAGCCATTTCTATAGGGCCACTTCTGCGGTTTTAGGCCTGGCCTGCCTTGGCCGCATCTGCGAGAGGACGACCGCTTCTGCAGTCTCGCACATGCAGCTGACCAATCGCAGGTGCGGTTATGACAGAAGCAGATGCTTCAGCTCTTCTCAACCTTTCCAATTTCACTCGAGCCTCTTCCGAATGACACTCGGGGTTCCCGGGCCCCGCCCGAACATACCGACAAGTCTGAAATCATGAAACGGACCTGCTAGAACCTTCGAAACACCCGAAACAACGCTAAATCTAAGAATCACCCTCTAAAACCAATTGAATCAAACTTATGAACTTCAAGTTCTTAATTCTCCTCTAACAAGCCGAAACACACTTAAACTACTTGGATTGACACTAAATTTTACGGGCAAGTCTTAAGTATTATATTGGATCTGTACCGGGTTTCGGAACCAACATAAGAGCCTGATACCCATGCGATCAATCATTATTTAGTTTCTTTAAATCCTTAGAATTTTAGTTTAATAATTTCTAATAAAAATTCATTATTCGGCCTAGGGACCTCGGAACTCGATTCCGGGCATATGCCTAGGTCCCATATTTTCCTACGGACCCTCCGGGACCGTCAAAACACGAATCTGCGTCCGTTTTGCTAAAAATGTTAGCCAAAGTCAAACTTAGCCTTTTAAGAAAATCTTAAGGATTCAAATGAGCATGTTTCAACCCAACTTCTTCCAATTCCCGAAACAACCATCCCCGCGGGTCGTAAATTAGTTAAAGCAAGTGCGGGAAGTTTTATTTAGGGGAACGAGGCTTCTAAAAAGCAAAACGACCAGTCTGGTCGTTACATTCTCCACCGCTTAAATAAACGTTCGTCTTCGAAAGGACATAGAAAACTACCTGAGGTGCTGAATAAATGTGGGTATCTGCTCCGCATGTCCTCCTCGGACTCCCAGGTCTCCTCCTTGACTGGTTGGCCCCTCTACTGGACCTTTACCACTGAAATCCTCTTAGACCTTAACTGGTGATCATGTCTATCAATAATGGCAACTGGCTCCTTCTCGTAACTCAGGCTCTCATCCAACTAAATAGTACTAAAGTCCAACACATGGGACAAGTCAGCATGATATCTCTGAAGCATAGACACGTGAAAGACTGGGTGAACTCCTGATAAACTGGGGGGGGGGGGTAAAGCAAGCTCGTAAGCAACCTCCCCAACTCGTCTCAACACCTAAAATGGTCCAATAAACCTTGGGCTCATCTTGCCCTTCTTCCCGAATCTCATATCACCCTTCATTGGCGAGACTTTCAAGAGGACCTTCTCACCAACCATGAATGATACATCGTGTGCCTTCTGCTCTATGTAACTCTTCTGTCTGGACTGAGCTGTGCGAAGCCTCTCCTGAATCAACTTTACCTTGTCTAAGGCATTTTGCACCAAATCTGTACCGTATAACTTAGTCTCACCATGCTCAAACCACCCGATAGGAGAACAATACCGCCAACCTTATAAAGCCTCAAATGGAGCCATCTCAATGTTGGACTGATAGTTGTTGTTGTAAGCAAACTCTACCAAAGGCAAGAACTGATCCCACAGTCCTCCAAAGTCAATCACACATGCTCTAAGCATGTCCTCCAAGATCTGAACTGTCCGCCCCGACTGCCCGTCGGTCTGTGGATGAAATGCTGTGCTAAGCTCCAAGCGGGTCCCCAACTCACCCTGAACAGCTCTCCAGAAATGAGAAGTGAACTGAGGGCCTCTATCTAATATGATGGAAACAGGCACACCGTACAACCGGACTATCTCCCGAATGTAAATCTGAGCCAGTCTCTCCGAAGTGTAAGTAGTCAGAACCGGTATAAAGTGTGCCGACTTGGTCAACCTATCCACGATGACCCACACTACATCAAAGTTCTGCAAGGTCTGGGGCAACCTAACTACGAAACCCATAGTAATGCGCTCCCACTCCACTCTGGTATAGGCATCTGCTGAAGTAGGCCACCCGGCCTCTGGTGCTCGTACTTGACCTGCTGACAATTCAAACACCTAGCCACATACTCCACTATGTCTTTCTTCATCCTCCGCTACCAATAATACTGCCTCAAGTCACGATACATCTTCGTAGCACCCGGATGAATGGAATACCATGAATTGTGTGCCTCCTCTAGTATCCTCTCCATCATACCATCAACATTAGGAACACATAGGCGACCCTGGAGTCGCAAAACACCATCCTCACCAATAGAAACCGCCTTGGCACTACCCTGAAGCACTGTCTCTCTGAGAACTACCAAATGTGGATCATCGAACTGCCGTGCCTTGATCTGCCCCAATAATGAAGACTAAGCAACAACGTACGTAAGAACTCGACTAGGCTCTGAAATATCCAACCTCACAAGTCTATTAGCCAAGGACTGGATATCCAAAGCTAGTGGCCAATCCTCTACTGGAATGAATGCCAAGCATCCCATACTCTCTGCTTTCCTGCTTAAGGCATCTGCGACCACATTTGCCTTGCCCGGGTGATAAAGAATGGTGATGTCATAATCCTTCAGCAACTCAAGCCATCTACGCTACCTCAAATTGAGATCCCTCTACTTGAACAAGTGTTGTAAGCTGCGATGATCAGTATAAACTTCACATGATACCCCGTACATATAATGCCTCCATATCTTAAGAGCATGAACAATCGCGGCCAACTCCAAATCGAGCACAGGATAATTCTTCTCATGGATCTTTAGCTGTCGCGAACCATATACAATAACTCACCCCTCCGGCATCAATACTTATTCCAATCCAATGCTCGAAACGTCACAATATACCGTATACATCCCTGAACCGGAAGGCAACACAAGAACTGGTGTTGTAGTCAAGGCTGTCTTGAGCTTCTGAAATCTCGCCTCACAATCATCGGACCAATGGAAAGGAGCACCCTTCTGGGTCAATCTAGTTATAGGTGATGCAATAGATGAAAAGCCCTGCACGAATCGTCTGTAATAACCTGCTAACTCCAGGAAACTCCTGATCTCGGTCACTGAAGTAGGACGTGGCCAACTATGAACTGCCTCAATCTTCTTGGGGTCTACCTTAATACCCTCCCCTAACACAATATGCCCCAAGAATGCCACTGACTCTAGCCAAAACTCACACTTGGAGAACTTAGCATATAGCTTCTTCTATCGCAAGGTCTGAAGTACTACCCTCAAATGCTGCTCGTGCTCCCCCAGGATATGGGAGTATATCAAGATGTCGGCAATGAAGACGATGACAAAGGAATCAATATAAGGTCTGAACACTCTGTTCATCAAGTCCATAAAATGCTGCTGGGGCATTAGTCAAGCCAAAGGACATCACCAGAAACCCATAATGGCCATATCTAGTCTGGGATGCAGTCTTTGGAACATCCAAGTCCCGAATCTTCAATTGATGGTACCCTGACCTCAAATCGATCTTAGAGAACACCCTAGCAACTTGCAACTGGTCAAACAAATCATCGATGTGAGGCAATGGATACTTGTTCTTGATGGTGACTTTGTTCAACTGGCGGTAATCAATACACATCCGCATAGTCCCATCCTTCTTCTTCGCAAATAACACTGGTGCACCCCAAGGCGATACACTAGGCCTAACACACCTCTTTTCTAACAACTCCTCAAGCTACTTCTTCAACTCCTTCGGAGCCATTCGGTACGGTGGGATATATATAGGATGGGTGCCTGGAGCCAAGTCAATACAGAAATCAATATCACGATCTGGTGGCATGCTAGGAAGATCGAAAGAAAAACACATCATCGAACTCTCGAACTACTGGAACTGAATCAATCGTCGAAGACTCTGTGGTGGTGTCCCAAACATAAGCCAAATAAGCCAAACACCCTTTCTCGACCATTTGTCGAGCCTTTAGGAAAGAGATAACCCAGCTAAACGTATCAACTGTAGAACCCTTGCACTCCAACCCTGACAACCCTGGTAACGCTAAAGTAATGGTCTTGGTATGGTAGTCTAGAACGGCGTGATATGGAGATAACCAATCCATGACCATGATGATCTCAAAATTGATCATATCGAGCAACATGAGGTCTACTCTAGTTTCGAAACAACATAATGTGACCACACAGGACCGGTAGATCTGATCCACAACCACAGAATCGCCCACAAGAGTGGACACATGAACAGAAGTGCCCAAGGGCTCAGGAGCAATAACCAGAAAATGAGCAAACAGAGATGACACATACGAATAGGTAGACCCTGGATCAAATAATACCAAAACATCTCTACCGCAGATAGAAATAATACCTGTGATGATGGCATTTGAGGCTAATGCATCTGGCCTAGCCGTAATCTGGTTGGAGCACCGGCTGGCTGGCCTCCACCTGACTGAGTAGTAGCTGGATGACCTCTCCTTGCCTAGCCTCCACCTCTAGGATGGCCCCTACCAGTCTACCCTCCACCTCTAGTGGCGGGGCAGCCGGTGCTAAAATCATAGGCTGTTGACCCTACTGTACTGCCTTACCCCGAAACCTGGGGTAGTATCTCTTCATATGACCAAGGTATCCGCACTCAAAACAACCCCGCGGTGCAGCGACCTGCATCCCTGATGGCTGATTTTGATGGCCTGTAGACCCACTGGAAGAAGCCTGAATAGTCGGTGGACGGTATGAACTCTTCGGCATAGCACTGAAATAAGAATTAAAAGAATCCTGGGACCTGAATACCCACCGGAGGAACCTTGAATAGCTGGTGGGAGGTAAGAACTCTCTGGTGTGGCGCTGAAATAGGGACGCGTCGGAGCACCCCGAGCAGGTGGTGGTGCTGAATTTGGGGGCCTGCTGGACTGTCCCCTCGTAAACTGACCTCTACCCCTGGTCGGGGCACCTCTGAACTCTCCGGAGAATCTATCCCTCTTATCCTGCTGCATTTTCTCCCTACCCCTCAGACGGTAGCCCTCAATCCTCTAAGCAATCTCCACCACTAACTGATAAGGAGTCCCCATCTCCATCTCTCAGGCCATGTTGGTCCTAATGCCAGAATGCAACCCTGCAATGAACCTCTGCACCCTCTCTATGTTAGTAGGAAGTATCATCAATGCATGGCGGGATAACTCAGAAAACCTCGCCTCATAGTCGGTTACCAACATCTGACCTTGCTCCAGCTACTCGAACTGATACCGTAGCTCTTCCCTCTCACATGGTGGAGTATACCTGTCCAGGAATAACTATGTGAACTGACTCCAAGTGATAGGAGGAGAATCTGCTAGCATGTCACCATCTACGGGCCCTTCCCTCTAGCTGAAAAGTGGTGAAGTCAACCCCATGCGACTCCAATATCCTCATGTTGTGCAGTCTGTCCCTGCACCTATCAATGAAATCCTAAGAATCCTCATGACGCTCACCCTCCGAAGACAGGATGGTGAAGTCTAGTCCATCTATCCTACAACTTCTGCGAGTCACAATCCGCAGCTAGTCTGGGCTCGGGTATCACTACAACAGCTGGCTGAGCCCCATCCGTGAGTAGTGCACCCGGAGTCTGATATACTGCACTGCATGACCATGAGCCTAAGCAGTAGGGGTCTGTGCTCCCCCTCCTACCTGTGATGTAGATAGATTAGATAGAAATAAACCAGAGTCATGGTGTCCATGAATCGTAGCATACGACCCATGACCTCCTGGAATACCGATGCTGTCATAAAGTCCGCCGGTAGGCTCAGCTGCGGGCACCTCGCCCTGCTCCTCAATAATAGGATCTCCCGGAGGATCTTCTGGTGGTGCTACTGTAACAGTTATGGGATGCCTTCTTCCCCTTCCTTGGGGCGGTCCCCTCCCCTGGCCTCTGCCTTTAGCAACGGGGGGAGCAACCCCTCTCGGGTCAGGAACATCTGCCATACGTGTCATCACCATCTGTGAGAGAATAGAAGTGAGAAATTTATTGTACCATCCACTGCTCGATAGGAAATGAATAAAGAGTAGTTTCCTAACACCATATAGCCTCTCGTAGATAAATACAGACGTCTCCGTACTGATCCGCAAGACTCTATTAGGTTTGCTCATGACTTGTGAGCCCTACGTGAACCTAGTGCTCTGATACCATGTTGTCACGACCCATTTCCATAATAGGTCATGATGGCGCCCAACACCATTTTCAGGCAAGCCAACGCGGAAGTATTAGTGAATTCTTATTTTACTTACCCAAAACAGTTACAACATTTTTCTTAATTTGCAATAAAAAACAGGTGATAATATGCAACATTCAATAATAATTATACAATCCAAAAGAAACGTCTATTAATGTGTGAGGCAAGACCTGGTGTCACAAGCTGTGGGCAACTAGTAGAATATACAAAATAATACATCTATCCTACTGTCTGAAATAGAATAGACAGTCAAAAGTAAGGAAGAGTCCACCCAGCAGCAGCTCACCGTAGAAGTCTCGAACTATGATTAGGGACGCGCACTGGTCTGATAGTCAGGTGAACATGCCTCAGAGCCTGTACAATTAAGTATAGAAGCGTAGCATGAGTACATAAACAATATGTACCCAGTAAGTATCCCGTCTAATCTCGAAGAAGTAGAGACGAGAGGTCGACTTGATACCTACTAAGGCTAAATAATATAATATGATGTTATGTCAGGCATGATGGTCACAATATATAATAATTGAAATAAGTATTTCTAAGTCATGTCATTTTAATACCCTAGTTAATCCTTTACAATTTGAACCATGTAATAGGCAGTTCATCAATAATAAATTCACATAAATATCATGCGCATGTTATGCCGAGGTCGACGACCCGATCCAACATAAAAGAAAATGTGCACTGCCAGAGGGTCAAATGGCGCGAACAATTGATGCATCTATTTCTACCAAGGCGATCGGCCCGATCCACAAATATCAATTTTCAACAGAAAAATACAAGAAAGCGCATTTATATTCAAATAAACTCATACAAGTGTTCAACTCAGCATATGTTCACTTATGTTCATTTCCAATTCTCTAGCATATCCTAAATGATGACATTAGCAAGAAGACATATAACATTTGCAAATATAGCATGACACGGGTCCTAAACCACCCGGACAATTAACATGATAGTAGCTACGCACGGACTCTCGTCACCTAGTGCATACGTAGCCCCCGCATTTAGTAGTAAATTATACAATTATTACTCTAATGGGGACAATTCCCTCTTACAAGGTTAGAAAGAAGACTCACCTCGCTCCAAAGTGCACTTCCAATACCAAGAACGAGCCCGAACTCTCAATTTGGAGCCGAACGATCCATAACTAGTTAAATGGGGTAAGAACTAGTCAATACAAGCTCATAAGATCACATCCTAACTGTTAAAGCAATTTCCCAACCTTAAATACAAGTTTCCTAAAATCCGACCCCGGGCCCACGTGCTCGGATTCCGAAATTTTTCGAAGGAAGTTGTTCTTTGTAACCTAAGGATCAATAATATATGATTTCTACTTCTCTTCATAACCAATTTCGTGGAAAAATCTAAGTTTTATCAAAACCTTAGGTTTTGCTCTAACCCCATGATTTTACATTAATCCTAGTGTTTAATCTACCTAAGACACAAGTGTTAAACTAGGAATAGGTGGGATAAACTTACCTCAAGATGCTAGGTGGGAGTCTTCTCTCAAAAGCTCCAAAATCGCCCAATGGAGGAGTGAAAAGTGGCAAAAATGACTTAGAACCCGTATTAAATGAACCTCACTGCTTCAGCGATTTCCGCATCTGCGGCCAGGGGACCACATCTGCGGTCCCGCTTCTGCGAGGAAGAGACTGCATCTGCAGAATTGGCCAAGCGGGCTGAGACCGCTTATGCGGTCTTGAAGCCGCTTCTGCGGTTTTGGGCCTGGCCTGCCTTGGCCGCATCTGCGAGAGGACGACCGCTTCTGCGGTTTCGCACCTGCGGCTGACCAACCGCAGGTGCGGTTATGACAAAAGCAGATGCTTCAGCTCTTCTCAACCTTTCCAACTTCACTCGAGCCTCGTCCGAATGACACTCGGGGCTCCCGGGCCCCGCCCGAACATACCGACAAGTCTGAAATCATGAAACGGACCTGCTCAAACTTTCGAAACGCCCGAAACAATGCTAAATCTAAGAATCACTCCCTAAAACCAATTGAATCAAGCTTATGAACTTCAAGTTCTTAATTCTCCTCTAACGAGCCGAAACACACTTAAACTACTTGGATTGACACTAAATTTTGCGGGCAAGTCTTAAGTATTATATTGGATCTGTACCGGGTTCCGGAACCAACATACGCGCCCGATACCCATGTGATCAATCATTATTTAGTTTCTTTAAATCCTTAGAATTTCAGTTTAACAATTTCTAATAAAAATTTATTACTCGGCCTAGGGACCTCGAAACTCGATTCCGGGCATATGCCTAGCTCCCATATTTTCCTACGGACCCTCCTGGACCGTCAAAATACAAATCCGGGTCTGTTTGCTAAAAATGTTGGCCAAAGTCAAACTTAGCCTTTTAAGAAAATCTTAAGGATTCAAATGAGCATGTTTCAACCCAATTTCTTCCAATTCCCGAACCAACCATCCCCGCGGGTCGTAAATTAGTTAAAGCAAGCGCGAGAATTTTTATTTAGGGGGACGGGGTTCTAAAAAGCAAAACGATCAGTCGGGTCGTTACAGAGAGGGTGACTTAGCCACTAAGTAATAAATCCTAGAATCTCTCTAAATATAGACATTCACCATAAATAAAATTCTATTTATAACATATACATGTTTTTCCAAAATATTTTTGGGAAATATATTTTGAAAACGTATGTCCAAACACATTTTCATCTTCAAACCAAACTTCATCCAAATCAAATTTTTCATAACAAATTTGGGAATTTATGAGAAAACGCTAGCTTAGAATCTTGGCCAGAGAGAGTATAAATAGGAAAATAAAGATCGTAATACTATTTGCAAGTTCATCATCATCCATATATATGTATTTCTACCTCTTTTAAAAGTCAAATCAATATACATCACGGTCATGTGGTTTACTTGTAAATTGGAGGTAGCGTAACTAAATTAAGCTTTAAGAATTAAATAAGGATCCTTCAAACGTGAAACATGGGATTACTGTAAACCAATAATCCAGGAGATTGCGACGTTTCAACGCTTCTATCAAAAGAAAAAAGTCAAGCATCTTTAAGATATTATTAAACTTACGCAATATTAAAAAACGATTGAACAATTATAGTGCATAAAACAATATTATTAGGTCAAGATAAGATTGACAATAAGTGACTCCAATATAAAACTATATTATTGAATTTCTTTACCTTAACATTCACACAGGCCACAAGAATACGCCACAATTCTGCTGCCATTGCCAAAAATAATAGTACTAAACTTCCATGGCTAAAGATAATATATAGTACTAAATCCTAGAGAATGCATTTAGTCAAGCTGTCAACTAACTTCTACCCACTCGTACCATTATAATTGTATTTGTATCAATGGGGTCAAATTTATTAATTTTGTGGCCCTGCCAATACTTATAGGAACATCCCATCTTGGATAATCGGATGGACAATTTTCAAATAAATAACAAGGCTTTAATATCATCTCAAGTTTTCTAATATAGAAAGGTTCAAGTTTTAAGTCCATAAATGCAAAGCATAAATCATTCAGGAAGTTATGTGTAGAGGATCAACCGAATAAAATCACGGGATCTTTACCCAAATAACCGGTCATATTCATTGTTTACTTTTTCTAGTAATATACGTAGACTATACATTCATTATACACAATTATACATATAAAATACATAAATTATGCATACACTATATATCCACTGGCTATTTTTAGTTTAAGCAATTAGGTGAGCGGCTATTTGGGTTAATTCACATATCACCTGGTACAATAGTGAGATACAAGCCATTAATACTAGAAATTTTGAATAAACTTATGGGGAACAATTTGATAAATTTGTAAAGTTTTTATTGGGAAGAAATAGATAAAGATATAGTGACATACTAATTAATAGCAAGAAATTAGGTTAGAATTCAATAGCTTTTTATTGGAGTTTTTACCTAGCTATACTATAATAGAAACTTATTTACCACCTTTATATAGGTTCCTTATTAATTACTTTGTATATCTATATTTACTAGTTACATACAAAACCATAAAAAAGTAGAAATTTAAGATCCCTTAAATCTAACCTATCAGTTACATGATACTCTACCCCCGTTTTCAAGAATTCCTCATACATTTAAGATTCTTCCTTTTCCAAAGGATTACAAAATTTTTTCTCTCTTTCTTAACAATTACCCAAAATTATTCTTACCCATAGTAAGGAATCCCGCTTACCAAAATCTTGCTTACCCAAAGTTATCCCCACCCAAAATTACAGATTCTTTTCCTCTTCCAAAGCTTTTAAAATTCAATTTCTCTCTTTCTTACTAATCACCCAAAATCTCTATTTTTTATTGATACAATATGATGAAATTCGAAATATTGCTCTAGAATCAAGTTGTGGGTAAGTTTTGAATCTTGTTTTCTTTCTTTCTAAAATATTTATTGTATGTGACTTGTAGAGTTGCGATTGAAACTTGAAGAAGATGAAAATCATAATTGTGTCACAATTTTTCAGAAATGTATCGCGATTGTATTATAATTGTATATGTATCATAATTGTTGCAGGAATTGTATTATAAATGTATGATAATTGTATATTGTTACGAGCAGTTGTGCATTCATGAAGAATTCACAGTTTGTATCACATGTATGATAATTTTATATTAATTTATTAGTGTTGTATCATGTATTATTTTGGATATTAATATATTAGATACAATTGTGATACAAGTATGATACATTATGTTTTAGGCATTGATGCATCTGATATAATTCAAATACAATTATGATACAGTTATCATACAATTATCATAAACTTTAAAATATTAATTAATAATATAAAGCTATTGGTAATGGTGGAAAGAGAGAAGATGGAGATTCTGTGCGTAGATTAAGGAATTTTGATGTAAAAAAAGGAGAGAAGATGAGAGGGAAAAAAAGAAAAAGATATAATTGAATCCATTAATTGAAAGTACTAATAATGGAGTGAGAGTCTTTAAAGAAGCAATATATACAATTTGTAAGAAAAACCTAGATATTTATTAAAAACTTCAAAACATAGAGAACATAGGTAAATAAGTTTCTAATAAAGTATAGCTAGGTAAGAATACCTTTTTTATTTTGTTTCTCATGTTATTATTGTCGACACCCCCTTTTCCTCTAACCGTGGGGTCAGAAATCGGGTATACGATATTGGGAGGATAACTCTATTCCCTTTCGAGAATTGGGTTTGGAAGTTAAAGAGTCGCCACCTAATGATTATAGTGCATTAGGACACTTTAAGAAGGGTTTGAGATGAAGAGACCAGAGATTAGGGTAAGGGCTAGAAATTATCCCGAGGGGAAGGTGTTAGGCACCCCTAAAGATCCACTAGTGTGGTTCCCGACCATGTTGCAATTGTGACTTTACAAGTAAACAATCAAGGCTCAAATAAGGATTCGCACATAATATTGCGACCAAGTTGAAAATTTTCAAAGATAAGTAGAGAAGGCAGAAATTCATGAAAAAGAGATTTGAACAGTTTTACAAGAAGAGATGAAAGCAAGTAAAGGGAGAGAAGTCCTAAGTTTATAATTAATATGGATCACTTCAATGCAATACCCAGAGATCACTCCTCAGAAGAGGGGTCGCACGTGATATTAGCGCATCGGTCATCATATCCATATCTACCCTTCCCACCCCGTTAAGGTGTTAAGGCGCGAAATGGTATCGTTATTTATTGCATACTATTACCCGTCCCAACCTATCAGTCCCGGGGTATCAGGACTTCTAATCCTAAAGGGGAAGGAAAGGGATATAGGCATATATGGGGTTCAAAGGTTAAAATTCTAATTGCAACATACAAAACAAGTAACAAATATAAGGATGAACAAAACAAATAGGCAAGGCTCAAGTAAACCCCTTAACCAAACAAACACTTAGTTTAGCATGTCTTAGCATATACTGATTTGGTCTTAAGTTAAAAAAAAATTAAGCGGCAAGCGGACTAGTTTAACACATACATTTAGACAGAAAGTCTACATTAGGCAACTCGGATCCGATTGTCAGAGATTAAGGTATTTCAAGCGAGTGATTTAAAGGTACTGATTTCAGGAAAAAGTAGTCCAATGCAGAGGAGTTTTGAAAAGAAAGTATGGACTGCAGTAAAAATAAAACACAGAAATGGTTGTGAAAGAGTTTCAGAGATAGAAATATCTAAGGAAAAGGGTAAGTTGCAACTGTTTTAAAAGACAATTTCAGGGTCTGAGTAAAACATTTAGACAGAATGTTTAGAAAGAAACTGTTTCAGAAAAAGATGCCGATTTGAGGGATTTAAAAGCATATTGAGTCAAGAGAGTTTTTGTCAAAGAATTAAGACTTCTGAAATCGTTGTCGTATTAAGACGTTAAGGACCAGTTAATAGATTATTATTACTTTAAGCGAATTAGACGAGTTTGAGACGAAACCCTATAGGCATGGTATCTATACTTGATTTTAAGGCATGTTAAAGAGTTGGTAAATAGATGAATGTTTAATTACCCTATAGTTTGCCTAACGCATATGCATTTCCTATAGGCATGGTTTCTATATGCAATTGATTACATGAATGTTAGAATCCTATAGGCATGTTCTCTAGTGATTTGCAATATGATTAAACCTATAGGCATGGTATCTAGGTGACTGAATTAGGAACATTAAACAAACCTTTAGGCAATATTTCTAGTAAAATTTAAAGCACAAAAGACCTATAGGCATGAT
Organism: Nicotiana sylvestris; assembly: GCF_000393655.2. Lineage (NCBI taxonomy): Eukaryota > Viridiplantae > Streptophyta > Magnoliopsida > Solanales > Solanaceae > Nicotiana > Nicotiana sylvestris. The sequence continues at coordinate 142,557,743 of NC_091060.1, forward strand.
CTCTACCCTTTGATTTATGCAGGCAACATAAACCCCTCCCACACCCTTTACTAATATTTTCCCCGAGTTTCTTTTACAAAGTTATTACAGAACTGGAAGGAAAAGACTAAAAATAAATACATCCAAAAACAGACGGATCCGAGGAAGCCCAATGCAACCTTAATGTCCAACACATGTGTTTCACCAAATCTAGAATCCAGTTCCAAGGCCTTCTCCTTACTCAGAATGTTTTCAAAGTTCCAAGGAGTCTTAAGAACTCCAGGCAATGCTTAACACTCTGAGTAATTATAATAGCAACAGAGTAGTGCAATGTGGAAATGTCAGCCCTCAGGCATCCAAGTTCAGAGGGAGCTCAAGGGTCCCAAAACATGGCTTACCAAAGGGGGGCAGAACTTAAGGAACCAGGAGTAAGTGTAAAGTGAGGGGAGTTGAGGGAATCATAGCAAAGGGTGGTCATACCCAGCCATGAGTATAGGCTGGCACATCCCTGACCCTTTACTTGATCCAAACAAATAAAGAGCAGACTTTTTAAAGTCAGACTTGAGCCTGGATGGTGATTAGGACACTACCAGACTCTAGTCAAGGCTCAGCACATAAAGGGGGAAGAAGGGAATGGGACTGATTTGAGTAAGGTTCAAGAGAACCTGGTCCCAGGTCATGGATAGCAATAGGATGCTACCCTAACCTAGAATAGTACTCACACATAAGGGGTCAAAGGGAAATGGTTCACATGGAAAACATGTATCGAAAAACATCAAGGAAGGATAAGGAAGCATAACAGAACTTAAAGGTGCAGAAACATGAAGAAAGAACATAACAGTATAGCTGCAGAATGCAGGAAAGCACAATACAAATATATAGTGAGGGGCATGTGAAAGGGAGAAGTAAACACATAGTTTTGGAGAATGCTATTTAACTTATGGAAACATACTAGTTGCAACTTTCAAACAGCAGAACAAACAAAGCAAGAAAACAGCCAGGAACTCGAATGAAACCCCCAAATTCTAGGGTTTTTACCATTAATCGAGTGTAGAGACGAAAGCAAGTAAATCAGGCAGGAATAACAACAAAATAAGTTCAGAAAACCCAAAGGAACTTAAGACCTTACACATTTCATGAAAACATAATAAAAGAACAAGATACAGTAAAAGAAATCATAAGGAAACGGTAGAAGAAAGTATAGTCGAAGAGAAACACACAAGAATCACATTAGAACAAATACAGTAAGAACACATGAGAGTCACAGTAGAGCAAGTAAAGTTAAAGAAACCCTAAGTCGAAGAAGATGAACGGTTTTGAAAGCAAAGTTTTGAAAGAAACTTCGAGAAATCGTTTGAAAACCTTAAAATAAACATAGATCTAGAATAGATCTAGAGAAATTAGGAGAACCTCGAAAGGTTAGGGTTTCAGAAGAACCCTAGAGGCGAGAAAGGCCTGGAAAAAGGTCTGATCTAAGTCGGATGAGTCAGAGATAGGATCAGGATATGCCAGAGCAAAGCTGGAGATGGCCGTAAAACTTGAATCGGCGGAGATCTGAGCGAAAACCTTCAAGGTTAGACCTCGATTCTTCAAGCAGCAAGTGTACAAGAGCACATGGAGGTGAGTACAGGTCACCCAGGGCTTGGGATGCCATGGGTTCCGGTGAAACAGGGTAGAAACCGGTGGGGAAGATTAGGGTTTCGGAGAAGGCTAGAGAGAGTTTGAGAGGACGAGGGTTTAGAGGCGGTGTATCTGATAGAAGTGATTTAGGGTTAGGGTGTAAGTGGGAATTAAAAAGGAAAGAACTGATCGTGGTCGTTGATCAGAATGATCAACGGCCTGGATTAAAAGGGGAGGCCGGGCGGGTTAGGTTAGTTGGGTCAGGGGCGGGCTAAATTGAAATTGGGTCATTTGATTTGGGGATTGAAATTGGGTCGAATTGGGGTGCAATTTGGGCTGTAATTGAAATGCAACTGGGGCTAGGTTTTAAATAGCCACTTTTCCCCTTTCTATTTTATAAAAATAGTAATAACGATTTTAAAAGCAAATTAAAAATACTAGGTAGGCAAATATTATATAAATATTAATTTAAAAATATTGGAGCAAATTTTATTGTTATAAAATGCTATTAATTGCAAAATAGGCTATAATCGCAATTATGTGCAATTTAGCTTTAAAAATGCCAAATAAATTGGTAAAAATATGCAAAATTCACATTAATTATATTTTGGTGTAAATATGAGAATGAAATAAGTTATTCATCAAAAATGATAATTTTGGGAATGATTTTGGATTTTGTGGTATTAAAATAGGCAGTAAATTGGTTTAAAATCACAAAAATACCAAAACTCTTGGGTGTGCTTATAAATGCACATATATGCTATTTTGAAAATATTTTGGGTATAAAATACATAGGAAAAGATTGGGTATCAACAGCTGCCCCTCTTTACCCGAGGAGGATGAAAGAGTTGTCGGGTAAAGACAAGATGGCCAATTTTGACCGGAAACGGTGATTGAAAAAGAACTTTGACCGCGCTTTGGTTTCTGAGCTTCCTACATATCCCTGGTTTTACAGTAATCAGGCCAGATGTAGTTCAGGAACCATTGACGGAATGTGTCGATGGAGATTCGAAAAGACGGACGCGATGGTCAGATTTAAAAGGTGTTTGAAGTCGAATAGATTGCGGAGAACCGGAGCGGGATCGCTCCTGCTGAGGCGGCCGTGGTCCATCCGATGTACCTGTAAATGAGCAATGCGGCGTATATTGTGCATAATTAAAACATGATGCAAGTTCCCATTGGACCATGAATGTTGTCTTCGGACGGTTAGGATGACGTCCTCAGACTATGACGTCCTGGGCCATGAAGAGCATAAAAATACAGATTTGCAGGCCATGAAATGGTGTTCTCGGGCTATGCAAGTGGTGCCTCCGAACTATGACGCCTTTGAATAAGTTGGCGATCTTTCAGCCCATGAAAAGGTGGCCATCTTTCAGCTAAATGAATGCAAAGGGTGGCGATCTTTCAGCCAAAGCGAGAATTTAAATGTAGGTGGCGATATTTCAGCCGAAGTGAGAGATTGAATGCAGGTGGCGATATTTCAGCCGTTCGAAAAAATAAAGTGGCAATATTTCATCCCAAGCGCGATGGAGACAATGCTTAGTCTCGGAAGGCAGATAGGTAGCCTTATGCAGGATGGAGGTAGAGCTTAACCTCAGAAGGCAGAAGATAGCCTTATACAATGCAAGAAATGCAAATGGAGACAGAGCTTAGTCTCGGAAGGCAGATAAGTAGCCTTATGCAGGTGATGATGGAGATAGAGCTTAACCTCGGAAGGCAGAAAAGTAGCCTTATGCAAAATGCAGATGGAGCTAGAGCTTAACCTCGAAAGGCAGAAAAGTAGCCTTTTGCAAAATGCAGATGGAGGTAGAGCTTAATCTCGAAAGGCAGAAAGGTAGCCTTATGCAATGCAGGGAAATGCGGATGGAGACAATGCTTAGTCTCGAAAGGCAGATAAGGTAGCCTTATGCAGGTGATGATGGAGGTAGAGCTTAACTTCGGAAGGCAGAAAAGTAGCCTTATGCAAGAATGCAGATGGAGACAGAGCTTAGTCTCGAAAGGCAGATAAGTAGCCTTATGCAGGATGGAGGTAGAGCTTAACCTCGAAAGGCAGATAAGTAGCCTTATGCAAGAATGCAGATGGAGACAGAGCTTAGTCTCGAAAGGCAGATAAGTAGCCTTATGCAGGATAGAGGTAGAGCTTAACCTCGAAAGGCGGAAAAGTAGCCTTATGCAAAATGCAGATTGAGGTAGAGCTTAACCTCGAAAGGCGGAAAGGTAGCCTTATGCAATGCAGGGAAGTGCGGATGGAGACAATGCTTAGTCTCGAAAGGCAGATAAGGTAGCCTTATGCAGGTGATGATGGAGGTAGAGCTTAACCTCGGAAGGCAGAAAAGTAGCCTTATGCAAAATGCAGATGGAGATAGAGCTTAGTCTCGAAAGGTAGAAGATAGCCTTATGCAGGATGGAGGTAGAGCTTAACCTCGAAAGGCAGATAAGTAGCCTTATGCAAGAATGTAGATGGAGACAGAGCTTAGTCTCGAAAGACAGAAAGTAGCCTTATGCAGTGCAGGAATGTAAAGGAGCAAATAGTAGTAATTTTCTTAGCTGATAGGCGGTTGCGATATCATGACTGCTGGGGAATATTGGGTGTAGATAGTAGACCTTTGTGAGTTGAGTGATTGTTTCGAGGGTTTCGACTTTGAAGAGTGAATGCATTTTGCATTGCGATCTGAGTTCCTGCATCCAAAGAAAAATCGTGAGTTCTATAGAGGGGGAAGGTTAGTTCGTATCGCTTGGCTCCTGACGTTACGTATCATTTGGGTAGCATTGCTAAATGACGGTGATGCGAATGATGTTTATGCATGATTCAGTAAATGTAATGTAAGTGTATATATTTTGAAAAAAAAATGATTTTATTTTGGATGAACCAACAACTGCAACATGGTTCAAGACACGACAACCTTGCTTGCTCCGAAATTTTGAGGGTCCTCCTCAAAATTCTTCCCCAGTTCACTGGGCTGGCGCTGCTGACGGTTGTGCTGAATAACTGAAAGCGGATCGGTTCCAGAATTTTGAGGGTCCTCCTCAAAATTCTGCCCCAGTTCACTGGGCTGGCGCTGCTGACAGCTGTGCTGAATAACTGGAAGTGGATCGATTCCAGAATTTTGAGGGTCCTCCTCAAATTCTGCCCTAGTTTACTGGGTTGATGTTGATGCGAAAGCCGACAAACTGACTTCGGAATTTTGAGGGTCCTCCTCAAAATTCTGCCCCAGTTCCAATAGCGGGGAAAATGGATTTTTTATTAAAATGTGACCGAACCCATAGGGCTCTCTATGTATCCCTCTTAAACGGGAATCAGGTCAGGCATAGTTCAAATTACATCATAAAGAAAAACATACGATCAAATGTAGTATCTCTTTACTGCGTCTGAGTTGATCAGCTTCGGCCAGACTTCTCCGTCCATTTCTGCAGGAATAAGGGCTCCTCTGGTTAGAACTCGGTGAACCATGTATGGACCCTGCCAATTGGGAGAGAATTTCCCCTTGGCTTCGTCTTGATGTGGAAATATCTTCTTTAACACCAGCTGTCCTGGTGTAAACTTCCTTGGTTTAACTCTCTTGTTGAAGGCTCTGGACATTCTGTTCTGGTATAACTGACCGTGACAGACTGCATTCATCCTCTTTCCATCTACGAGGGCTAACTGCTCGTAGCGACCTTTTACCCATTCTGCGTCATCTAACTCGGCTTCTTGTATGATCCTTAATGATGGAATTTCTACCTCAGCGAGAATGACCGCCTTTGTACCATAAACCAGCATGTAGGGAGTTGTCCTGGTTGATGTGCGGACTGTGGTACGATAACCCAATAAGTCGAATGACAACTTCTCATGCCATTGTTTATGCCTCTCGATCATCTTCCTTAGTATCTTCTTGATGTTTCTGTTGGCCGCTTCTACGGCTCCATTCATCTGCGGTCTATAAGCCGTAGAGTTCTTGTGTCTGATCTTGAAAGTCTCACACATTGTTTTTATCAGATCGCTGTTAAGATTGGAACCGTTGTCGGTGATGATTGACTCTGGAATTCCGAACCGACAAACAATACGGTCGCGGACAAAATCTGCTACCACCTTCTTGGTAACTGCTTTGTATGATGTTGCTTCAACCTATTTAGTAAAATAATCAATTTCTACCAAGATGAACTTGTGCCCGTTTGACGCGGTAGGCTCGATTGGACCGATAACATCCATTCCCCAAGCGGCGAACGGCCATGGTGAGCTTGTTGCATTAAGCTCATTTGGAGGCACTTTTATCATATCTGCATGTATCTGACAGTGATGGCACTTTCGGACATACTGGATGCAGTCTGTTTCCATAGTCATCCAGAAATATCCTGCTCGAAGTATCTTCTTTGCTAAAACAATACCATTCATGTGCGGTCTGCAGGTCCCTGAATGTACTTCCTCCAATAACTTGGTTGCTTCCCTTGCATCGACACACCTTAGTAAACCCAAATCAGGACTCCTCATGTACAGGATTCCTCTGCTGTGAAAGAATTATTGGATAGTCTCCGAAGCATGCGTTTCTGGGTAGCATTGGCAAGCTCTGGATATTCTCCTGTGGTCAAATACTCTTTGATGTCGGGGAACCATGATTTCCCATCGGCTTCTTCCTCAATATGAGCACAATAAGCTGGTTGGTCATGAATATTGACCTGGATGGGGTCAATGAAATTTGTATCTGGATGCTGAATCATAGATGACAAAGTGGCAAGTGCATCGGCGAACTCATTCTGTACCCTGGGAACATGCTGGAATTCTGTCTTTCTGAACCTCTTTCTCAATTCCTGTATGTGATGTAGATAAGGGAGTATCTTGGGATTCTTGGTTTCCCATTCTTCTCGAACCTGATGTATGAGTAGGTCCGAGTCTCCGATTACTAGTAACTCCTGAATGTTCATATCAATGGCCAGTTTAATCCCTAGAATGCAGGCTTCATATTCGGCCATGTTGTTGGTTCATGGGAACCTGAGCTTGGCGGATACCGGGTAATGCTGACTGGTTTCTGATACCAGGACTGCTCCTACGCCAACTCCTTTGAAATTTGCAGCTCCGTCGAAAAACAACCTCCAACCATCATAGGATTCTGCAATATCTTCTCCTATGAAAGATACCTCTTCATCGGGAAAATATGTTTTTAGGGGCTCGTATTCTCCGTCCACGGGATTATCGCGAGATGGTCCGCCAAGGCTTGCCCTTTGATTGCTTTCTGGGTTACGTAAACAATGTCGAATTCACTTAGCAGGATCTGCCACTTGGCGAGCTTGCCAGTGGGCATGGGCTTCTGGAAGATATGCTTCAGAGGGTCCATTCTGGATATGAGATAAGTAGTGTAAGCACATAAGTAATGCCTCAACTTCTGGGCGACCCAAGTTCGAGCACAACAAGTGCGTTCTAAAAGAGAATACCAGGCCTCGTACGGTGTGAACTTCTTACTGAGATAGTAGATGGCTTGCTCCTTTCTCCCTGTTTCATCATGTTGTCCTAAAACACAACTGAATGCTCTATCCTATACCGCAAGGTAAAGCAATAGGGGTCTTCCTGGCTCAGGTGGAACCAAGATCGGCGGCATTGATAGGTATTCCTTGATTCTGTCAAAAGCTTTCTGACAGTCATCAGTCCATTTGGTAGCAGCGTCCTTCTTCAAAATTTTGAAGATAGGTTCACAAATGACCGTGTACTGAGCTATGAACCGGCTGATATAGTTGAGTCTTCCCAGGAAACTCATCACGTCCTTCTTGTTCTTTGGCGGCGGCAATTCTTGGATAGCTTTGACCTTTGATGGATCCAATTCTATTCCTCGACGACTCACGATGAAACCCAATAATTTTTCAGCAGGAACCCCGAATGCACACTTGGCAGGATTCAATTTCAGATTGTACCTCCTCAGTCTGTTGAAGAACTTTCTTAGATCTGCCATGTGATCCCTGGCTTTCTTGGATTTGATGATGATGTCATCCACATATACCTCGATCTCCTTATGTATCATGTCATGAAAGATGGTAGTCATGGCTCTCATGTAGGTGGCACCAGCGTTCTTCAAACCGAATGGCATCATTTTGTAACAGTACATTCCCCACGGCGTGATGAAAGTTGTTTTCTCTACATCTTCCTCATCCATCCATATCTGATGATACCCATCAAAATAATCAACAAAAGACTGCAACTCATGCTTGGCGTAGTTGTCGATAAGAATGTGTATGTTAGGCAAGGGGAAGTCGTCTTTGGGGCTGGCCCGATTAAGATCCCGGTAGTCAACACAAACTCTAACTTTCCCATCCTTTTTTGGCACTAGCACGATGTTGGCTAACCATGTCGGATACTCTACTACCCTGAGAACCTTGGCTTTGACTTGCTTGGTAACCTCTTCTTTGATTTTCAAACTCATGTCGGGTTTGAATTTCCTGAGCTTCTGCTTTACCGGTGGGCATGTTGGATCTGTTGGCTGTTTGTGAGCTACAATGGATGTGCTGAGACCAATCATATCATCATATGACTAGGCGAATATGTCTTCATATTCCTTTAGGAACTCCGTGTACTCTTTCTTTTCTGATGGTGACAAGTGAACACTGATGCGCGTTTCTTTGACATTCTCTGCATCTCCCAGATTAACGACCTCAGTTTCATCCAAATTAGACTTAGGCCTATTTTCAAAATTCTCAACTCCTCTAACGACCTCTTCTGGTATATCATCATCTTCGGAGTCCGTATCCGTTTGTTACGTTGTCTCGTTGCAAGTCACAATCATTGGCTCATCATCAGGGCAAGTAATAGTAATGCTGTGTAAAATAAAGTGAATGATAGGAAAATAATAAGAGCGGGATATATAATAAACTAAAATGCTTCGATTAGATTCATAATTGTTTTGAATATCAGAGCTCTTTTCAGAATTACGACAATATAGAAATAAAATCAGCTAGTAAAAGTAAAATGTGATGCATGGTGCTTTTGTTTAGCCTTGCTACCCCGAAGCTTTCCGGGCCCTAGTGGTTCTGATTGACCAATTGCTGAGGCACTCTCCTCGGTTTACAACTTGTGTAGAAGGGCCTTCCTCCCCTTCCTCCTCGAAAATAACACTGCAATCCATATTAGCATCTTCCAGGAACAGATTCTTCACGGCTGCCAATGCTTCATCTTCCTCTGACCCATATATAGCATCTGCCGGCTGGAAAGTCTGCTCCAGGTGAGGTATCGGGTGCTCTAGTGGGTAGTAGGGACCGCGCCATGGTAGTGACCAGTGATTGAACTCCTCCCAAGTGTACTCATACCCCAAACAAAATGTAGTGCCATGTTTCTTCAGCTTGATCGGTTTGACGATTCCCTGGAGGTTTTTGCCGAGTCCCTTTCCAGGTTCGTATCCACACCAATTCAGGATACTTTCAATCTTGTTATCCCACCATTTATCTTTGTCTATAGCATTGACTCTTTCAATGTGGTGGTATGTTTCTCCGCCTATTCTCCTTCTGCCACCAATCATCGGGATGGTCTGGCGACTATATATGGGGTTGCTACCATCGCCATGAATGGTCACCTCTTGGTGATTCCATTAGAACTTCACTGCCTGATGTAGGGTCGATGCTACAGCTCCAGCGGCATGGATCCACGGCCATCCCAACAGCAAATTGCAGGATGTTGGGACATCTATCACTTGAAAGTCGACGTCGAACCAGGTTGGCCCCATTTGCAAGCATAGGCTGATCTCTCCGATAGTGGACCTTTGGGACCATCGAAGGTTTTGATGTTGATGGCCCCATCTTTGATCTCGTGCAGGCTCTTTCCCAATGTTCTGAGAGTTATCAATGGACAGATGTTGAGGCTGGAGCCTCCATCGATCAAGACTCTAGTGATGAAGTAATCCTCGCATTGCACGGTGATGTATAGGGCCATGTTGTGACTCAATCCTTCCGGCGGCAGCTCATCTTCGTGGAAGGTGATTTTGTGGCTTTCCAGTATTTGTCCTACCATATTTTCCATTTCGCCCCCAGTTATGTTGCTGGGCACATAAGCTTCGCTCAATATCTTCATCAAGGCATTTTTGTGTGCGTCAGAGCTCTGTAGGACAGCTAGGATGGAGATCTGTGCTGGTGTTTTGTTCAACTGTTCCACGACCGAATACTCCTTAGCTTGTATTTTCCTCCAAAGATCATCGGGACCAGTTTCAGTAGTCCGTCCCGAGGCTTGCATACTGGACTTAGCTAGGTGCTCTGGAGTGTAAACCCTGCCTGTTCTGGTCATACCCTGCACAACAATTGTTTCTCCCGTCTTGGTCTTTCCTTTTCTCCAAGCTTCAGCTGTATAATCCCATGGTATGACATTTGAGTGGAACGGTGTTACGTCTGACATTGCTACAGGCATGGGTACCCTCGGTGGTAACACAGCAACTTCAAAGGGTACATGTGCCTTTGGAACCCCAAACTCAACCTCAATTGGCCCGGCTACATTCGCAGAAGAAGGTGCTTAAAATTCGAGAGGTATAGACATGTCCACTTCATCGCCCCTGGAGGGCTGGTTCTATACAACAATCGGGTTAAGTGTGACTATCGGTTTCTTTGGCTCATCATCCTCAACAATCAATCCTATCGATCCCTTTTGGTCCCAGTCATCTTAGATCTCGATCATGTGAATGTCCCCACCTCTATGATCAGGCAGAGGGTTGTTGCGGATATTAGGAGAAGGCTCCTTTGCTATGATAACCTTATTGTCGATCAGAGTTTGAATCTTGTCCTTCAACGAGCGGCATTCGTCAATGGTGTGACCTTTCATGCCGGAATGGTACACACAGGTCTTATTAGGGTTGATCCATTGGGAAGGATTTTCTGGAGTTATGGCAGGGATAGGGGAGACGTAACTAGCAGCTTTAAGTTCCTCATACAGCTGGTTAATTGGCTCAGCGATGGCTGTATATTGTCTGGGAGGTCTGCGGTCAAAATTTGGTCTGGGTATAGGGAAATTTTGGCGAGTGGGAGGTGATTGGTAGTGAGAGGGTTGGGCATTATAGGTTTGGTAAACAGGTGCAGGTTGAGAGTATCTGGGTAAAGTGGATTGATATGCGGGAGGTGGAGATGATTGGTAAACGGGTGGTGGATTTTGGTAAGAGGGTGCGGGTGTAGGTGGAGGCGACGGGTAGGTGTGGTATTTTAGTGGTGATTTGGCTCCCTGTGCGACCATCACGACATTGACATCCTTCTTCTTGGACGTGCCACCAGACTGTAAAGCCTTGTTAGTGGCCTACAATGCTTCAAGATTAGTAACCATACCATTCTTAATGCCTTCTTCAATTATTTCTCCTAGCTTGATGATATCGGAGAATTTTCGGCCCTCGATCAACATCAACCTCTCATAATATTGTGGGTCTTGAGCCCGGATGAAGAATCTGTTCATCTATTCCTCTTCTAAGGCCGGCCTGACCTTAGTAGCCTCTGATCTCCAACGGGTAGCATACTCGCGAAATGTCTCGGTAAGCTTCTTCTTCAGATTCTGGATGTAGAATACATCCGGTGCATTCTCTGTATTGAATCGGAACCTATCCATGAAATCCGATGCCATACCTACCCAGCTCGTCCATTTCTTGGGGTCCTGACTGATGTACCAGGATAAAGCATCCCCCTTCAGGCTTCTCATGAAGAGTTTCATACAGATTTTCTCATTCCTTTCGACTCCGACCAGCTTATCACAATATGTCCTCAAATGGACTCTGGGATCTCCCGTGCAATCGAACATTTCGAACTTGGGAGGTTTGTATCCCTCAGGAAGTTCAACATCTGGCTGAATGCAGAGGTCCTCATAATTCAGCCCCTCTATGCCTTTGTTTCCTTCCGTGCCCTGGACCCGGCTGGTTAGCTTCTTGAGTTCTGCTGCCAAGTTTCTGATAAGAGAGTCCTTGTCATCAGACTCAGGTGCACTTGATATTGGTTGAGTGTAGTGGGGTATGGTATCTACGTAGACGAGAGTGTTGTGGATGTGGTTGTTTGTGGTGTTCAATGGTTCAGAAATGAGCAGTGGAGTATTGTTTGGAGTGTGGCATGTGTTGCAGTGTTGAGTGGGTTGCATCTGTGGTTGTGGGGTGTTCTGTGGAGGTGCGGGATTTTGAGCATTTGGAAAGTTGACATCAGGAGCGGTGAGAGAGAATGACAAATTTGCCATGTTCCGAACTTGATCCAGTTCTTCTCGGAACTTCAATAGTTTCTGCTCAAGTTGGGCAGCAGTTTCCTTAGCAACTGGGGTACCCTCAGGAATCTCAATTCTTTCAATTTCCTTTCTGGCGTTTTAATCTCCCATTCTACCTTTGCTCTTGTTCCGGATAGGACTTGGAGGAGGAGGAGGTGGAAGGCCCTTGGATCTCGTACTGTATGATGATGGTGCCAGAATGCATGAACTAACCTTTGGAGAGGGGAATAAAAATAAAGAAAGACAAAAAAGGTAACAAGTTAGTGCGGGTTATGAGAAGAAAATGTTGCAATATTTAAACACATTGTGCAAGAATATAAATCGCGTCCTAATTTGGGTGCCTCGTTGTGCGTGATTTAGGCCTAGCGACAAATTAACTTGGAGAACTTATAATGCTAAATGCCTCATTTTATTGATAAAAATAAGATGACTCCAAAGCGACGCTAAATAACGGAAAATAAAATGTCACTAGTGGCCCTCGGCCTTATTACATCATTAGAAGCAAAATAAAAGACTCCTAACTACTTGGTCCCAGATGGACCTTCCCCAGATTCGGTATCTTTATCCCCCTCGAACAGCCTCACCAGCTCGCGCAGTCCTAGCAATAGATAAGCTTGGGCCAAATGTCCACCTGCATTCCCTTCAGCATTTCGACAATCTTCAATCCTCTTGAGGAACTTTCCTTCTAGCTCCACTAGACCCCGCTCCAAATACCCTAGTCGCTTGTTGGCACTGACAGTCATATCCTTCCATTCCTCGATCAACTTCTAATGGGCTTCTTGTATTTCCCGATGCTTACTTTCACACTCTCGAATCCTCTTGCTTAGTTGATTGTACTTAACTCGTGCTTCAACTTTCTCGTCGATGATTCTGTGTCCGTGAATGAACCCGGGCTGACCCATACCATTGTGATTATCTTCCAACCAACCCGAATAATGCGGCACGCAACCAGCGTGATACCTGTCTGGCTCAATAGATTATTTCCCCAAAACGAGCTTGCAATGCCACATGTGTTGAGCTTGGCATTTGTGAGGGCTATCATCGTCCTGGAAATCGGCCCTAAAGTGACTCATTTTGTCGACCCTTGGTATGATTTGCTTTCTTCTAGCCTGCCTCATGGCTCGGAGGGGAACATAGGTATAAGTTCCTCTTAGACCAATGAGTATGAGAAATGGTGAATCTCGGGATCGAACAATGAATTCTTCCGTAGGGAACCATTCGACCATCCACTGTACCTGGTCTTCTTTTAGATTCTCAAATAGCTCCACCCATATTCCAGCGTCCTCTGGCTGAGCGAACATGTTAGGCATATAATTCATACGCCTTGGCTGGTGGAAGGCAATGTGATCATCCCAGTCTCTGCATAAGATCTCTTGTCGGTATTCTCCTTCTGGAGGTGCTCCATGATCAAGAGCTGAAGTAATAAATTGCATCCCTCAAAATGACTAGCCTTTCGCTGACAGTTGTCCAGAGCCCGGTATATCTCAGCAACAATCATGGGCACTATGCTGAAAGGTTGTCTGCCGATTCCTTCCATCAGAGTCTTGGTTACCATGGCCAATCTGGTGTGGATCCTAGACTTCTTCGTAGGGAACACTATCATCCCCAGGAAACAAAACATGAATACGAAGACCCTTCTGTGAATATGCCCCAGTGAGGTGAGGGCAAATTCATCTGAGTAGGTGCGGTATAACTTGCTATGGCCGTACCTCTCGTACAGATAGTCGAATGGGATATAGGAGTCTTTCAAACAGGTCAATTTTGGGTTCTTCTTCAGTTCCATCATCTTAAGGAAACCCCTACCCTTGCGATTCTCTGGCATAAGCAAACCCGGAGTCTCCCAAGGAATACCAGCTAAGCCTCCTATTTCTTCGAGCAAAGGAGTCACTTCAAGGTTCCCGAAGCGGAATACGGACCTGTCACTATCCCAGAACAGAGTTGCAGCCTCTATGATTTTGTTGTCAGGATGGATTTCTAGAAGAGAAGGCAGATTCCCTAAGTATTTGCGGACGAGTGTCTGATCACTGGAGTGAAGATCTTCCCACCAATTCAGCAGCCTTGGATGAATGTTGGTTACCATTCCGAATCTGGGGACTTCGTGCCTCATTTTCTGTAAAACAGAGTGTTAGACCCTTACCCTGCCAGACTCGACTATTTAAACCAATAATTAGCATAAAAAGCATTTAGTTCTCCAAATAAATGCACAGAACATGTAGGTGTCCGTTTGGGTTTCAGGGAAATACGATGGACTTTGGACAAGGCTATCTTAATGAGTCATTATGTGGACAACATAACTGACTCGGCTAGGTTTGACCATGATGCAAGCACAATTAGACAGAGTAAGGTTTCTATTGGGTATTAGACAGGTACCCTTGAGCGGACAACTCAAGAGGGAAAGGCACGGAACCGTCGACTGCACCGCTGATCGACTGATTTTACCGCAAATACGCCTTTGCCGAATTTAAAGGGTGATAATATTAGAAGAGCGCAACCACTCATTATAAGCGTTGCTATGGTGTTTGTTTGTCACGAGTGGAATATGATGTTGAAGATGTAGTTTACAAGAATGAAACAAATTGACATGTATTTTCACGTTCATAAGATAAATAATTACAATAATTGTAGTAATTATAACAGCATTAAAATAAAGCAATAAAGGAAAGCAACTAAAGGAAAGAAAAGACATAAAGAGCCAAGTTAGTTTCGTAGTGAAAGAATAAAAGATAGTAAATAAAGCAATTAATGAGATAGTAAAGTCACAAGCAACATGCAATGGTAAAAGCCTAAAGAAAATCCCCAGCAGAGTCGACATGCCGTCGACGCCCCCTTTTCCTCTAACCGTGGGGTCAGAAATCGGGTATACGACATTGGGAGGACAACTCTATTCCCTTTTGAGAATTGGGTTTGGAAGTTAAAGAGTCGCCACCTAATGATTATAGTGCATTAGGACACTTTAAGAAGGGTTTGAGATGAAGAGACCAGAGATTAGGGTAAGGGCTAGAAATTATCCCGAGGGGAAGGTGTTAGGCACCCCTCAAGATCCACTAGTGTGGTTCCCGGCCATGTTGCAATTGTGACTTTACAAGTAAACAATCAAGGCTCAAATAAGGATTCGCACATAAGATTGCGACCAAGTTGAAAATTTTCAAAGATAAGTAGAGAAGGCAGAAATTCATGAAAAAGAGATTTGAACAGTTTTACAAGAAGAGATGAAAGCAAGTAAAGGGAGAGGAGTCCTAAGTTTATAATTAATATGGATCACTTCAATGCAATACCCAGCGATCACTCCTCAGAAGAGGGGTCGCACGTGATATTAGCGCATCGGTCATCATATCCATATCTACCCTTCCCACCCCGTTAAGGTATTAAGGCGCGAAATGGTATCGTTATTTATTGCATACTATTACCCGTCCCAACCTATCAGTCCCGGGGTATCAGGACTTCTAATTCTAAAGGGGAAGGAAAGGGATATAGGCATATATGGGGTTCAAAGGTTAAAATTCTAATTGCAACATACAAAACAAGTAACAAATATAAGGATGAACAAAACAAATAGGTAAGGCTCAAGTAAACCCCTTAACCAAACAAACACTTAGTTTAGCATGTCTTAGCATATACTGATTTGATCTTAAGTTAAAAAAAAATTAAGCGGCAAGCGGACTAGTTCAACACATACATTTAGACAGAAAGTCTACATTAGGCAACTCGGATCCGATTGTCAGAGATTAAGGTATTTCAAGCGAGTGATTTAAAGGTACTGGTTTCAGGGAAAAGAAGTCCAATGCAGAGGAGTTTTGAAAAGAAAGTATGGACTGCAGTAAAAATAAAATACAGACTTGGTTGTGAAAGAGTTTCAGAGATAGAAATATCTAAGGAAAAGGGTAAGTTGCAACTGTTTTAAAAGACAATTTCAGGGTCTGAGTAAAACATTTAGACAGAATGTTTAGAAAGAAACTGTTTCAGAAAAAGATGCCGATTTGAGGGATTTAAAAGCATACTGAGTCAAGAGAGTTTTTGTCAAAGAATTAAGACTTCTGAAATCGTTGTTGTATTAAGACGTTAAGGACCAGTTAATAGATTATTATTACTTTAAGAGAATCAGACGAGTTTGAGACGAAACCCTATAGGCATGGTATCTTTACTTGATTTTAAGGCCTGTTAAAGAGTTGGTAACTAGATGAATGTTTAATTACCCTATAGTTTGCCTAACGCATATGCATTTCCTATAGGCATGGTTTCTATATGCAATTGATTACATGAATGTTAGAATCCTATAGGCATGATCTCTAGTGATTTGCAATATGATTAAATGTTAAACCCTATAGGCATGGTATCTAGGTTACTGAATTAGGAACATTAAACAAACCTATAGGCAGGATTTCTAGTAAAATTTAAAGCACAAAAGACCTATAGGCATGATCTCTACCCTTTGATTTATGCAGGCAACATAAACCCCTCCCACACCCTTTACTAATATTTTTCCCGAGTTTCCTTTACAAAGTTATTACAGAACTAGAAGGAAAAGACTAAAAATAAATACATCAAAACTACATACGGATCCGAGGAAGCCCAATGCAACCTTAATGTCCAACACATGTGTTTCACCAAATTTAGATTCCAGTTCCAAGGCCTTCTCCTTACTCAGAATGTTTTCAAAGTTCCAAGGAGTCTTAAGAACTCCAGGAAATGCTTAACACTCTGAGTAATTATAATAGCAATAGAGTAGTGCAGTGTGGAAATGCCAGCCCTCAAGCATCCAAGTTCAGAGGGAGCTCAAGGGTCCCAAAGCATGGCTTACCAAAGGGGGGCAGAACTTAAGGAACTTGGAGTAAGTGTAAAGTGAGGGGAGTTGAGGGAATCAGAGCAAAGGGTGGTCATACCCAGCCATGAGTATAGGCTGGCACATCCCTGACCCTTTACTTGATCCAAACAAATAAAGAGCAGACTTTTTAAAGTCAGACTTGAGCCTGGATGGTGATTAGGACACTACCAGACTCTAGTCAAGGCTCAGCACATAAAGGGGGAAGAAGGGAATGGGACTGATTTGAGTAAGGTTCAAGAGAACCTGGTCCCAGGTCATGGATAGCAATAGGATGCTACCCTAACCTAGAATAGTACTCACACATAAGGGGTCAAAGGGAAATGGTTCACATGGAAAACATGTATAGAAAAACATCAAGGAAGGATAAGGAAGCATAACAGAACTTAAAGGTGCAGAAACATGAAGAAAGAACATAACAGTATAGCTGCAGAATGCAGGAAAGCACAATACAAATATATAGTGAGGGGCATGTGAAAGGGAGAAGTAAACACATAGTTTTGGAGAATGCTATTTAACTTATGGAAACATACTAGTTGCAACTTTCAAACAGCAGAACAAACAAAGCAAGAAAACAACCAGAGAGTCCACTCAAGCCTCAACAAACACTTGAGAAAAGCAAGCAAGATTCTATAGTCTAGTCTTGGCTTTCAGCCGACTAGACACAGCAGTAGTACTAATAGTGGTAAAGAAAAGAGAGCTTTTAGTGTGTGTGTGTTTTTAAACTCTATTGTTCGTGTGTTTAAAGAAAAAAGAGCAGGGTATTTATAGTTTAAAAACCAGGCAAGTAAGCAAGGCAAAGAATAATTCAGTATCAATTAGAATCAATTAGGAGAAGGGGATTCCTTTAATTAAGGAGTCCAAATTTGAACGGTAAAAGGGCAGAGTTTATTTAAGGAAAGGGGATCAAGTAACACATTGTGCATAGCATACAAATAAGGGGTAAATACATAGGGGATGATTTGAAACACACGGTTAAATAAATAAGGCAAGGAGTAAATCAATTAGTACATAGTAAATCAAGGAATTAGAGATTCAAAATCACTAATGAACCGAGTCAGAAGATAGGGGAATCGAAAGGTTAGAGAGGGTCTTCAAATTAAACAAGGAATGAATCAATCAGGCTTACAAAAGGAAGTCTGAAATCAGTCCCAAAATCAGAGGTTATTCTGAGTGGGAAATTCTACCTATAAAGAGTGCATAAGCTTTAAACATGCGAGGCTGGATTTCAATCAAAAATCAGTGAGTAGTGGACTATAGGCAAGAGGGAATATCAGAGAGCATGCAGAAGGTCAGGCAAAGATGAAACAACTTTAGGAACTCAAAAATTAGGGATTTGAAACCAAACAAGTTCAGAGATGGGAAGCAAACAAGTCACGTAACAAGTGGCCTCAAGAACTCGAATGAAACCCCCAAATTCTAGGGTTTTTACCATTAATCGAGTGTAGAGACGAAAGCAAGTAAATCAGGCAGGAATAACAACAAAATAAGTTCAGAAAACCCAAAGGAACTTAAGACCTTACACATTTCATGAAAACATAATAAAAGAACAAGATACAGTAAAAGAAATCATAAGGAAACGGTAGAAGAAAGTATAGTCGAAGAAAAACACACAAGAATCACAGTAGAACAAATACAGTAAGAACACATGAGAGTCATAGTAGAGCAAGTAAAGCTAAAAAAACCCTAAGTCGAAGAAGATGAACAGTATTGAAAGAAAAATTTTGAAAGAAACTTCGAGAAATCGTTTGAAAACCTTAAAATAAACATAGATCTAGAATAGATCTAGAGAAATTAGGAGAACCTCAAAAGGTTAGGGTTTCAGAAGAACCCTAGAGGCGAGAAAGGCCTGGAAAAAGGTCTGATCTGAGTCGGATGAGTCAGAGATAGGATCAGGACATGCCGGAGCAAAGCCGGAAATGGACGTGAAACTTGAATCGGCAGAGATCTGAGCGAAAACCTTCAAGGTCAGACCTCGATTCTTCAAGCAGCAAGTGTACAAGAGCACATGGAGGTGAGTACAGGTCACCCAGGGCTTGGGATGCCATGGGTTCCGGTGAAACAGGGTAGAAATCGGTGGGGAAGATTAGGGTTTCGGAGAAGGCTAGAGAGAGTTTGAGAGGACGAGGGTTTAGAGGCGGCGTATCTGATAGAAGTGATTTAGGGTTAGGGTGTAAGTGAGAATTAAAAAGGAAAGAACTGATGGTGGCCGTTGATCAGAATGATCAATGGCCTGGATTAAAAGGGGAGGCCGGGAGGGTTAGGTTAGTTGGGTCAGGGGTGGGCTAAATTGAAATTGGGTCGAATTGGGGTGCAATTTGGGCTGTAATTGAAAGCAACTGGGGCTAGGTTTTAAATAGCCACTTTTCCCCTTTCTATTTTATAAAAATAGTAATAACGATTTTAAAAGCAAATTAAAAATACTAGGTAGGAAAATATTATATAAATATTAATTCAAAAATATTGGAGCAAATGTTATTGCTATAAAATGCTATTAATTACAAAATAGGCTATAATTGCAATTATGTACAATTTAGCTTTAAAATGCCAAATAAATTGGTAAAAATATGCAAAAATCACCTTAATTATATTTTGATGTAAATATGAGAATGAAATAAGTTATTCCTCAAAAATAATAATTTTGGGAATGATTTTGGATTTTTTGTGGTATTAAAATAGGCAGTAAATTGGTTTAAAAATCACAAAAATACCAAAACTCTTGGGTGTGCTTATATATGCACATATATGCTATTTTGAAAATATTTTGGGTATAAAATACGTAGGGAAAAATTAGGTATCTACAATTATACCCTTAACACTTCAAATTAGCTGGATTTAGGGCCCATTACAGTAATAGTCCAGGGAAGACTACCACACAATAGGCTCCACTGCATGGGGGAAGTACACGGTTGGCCACTAATAACACATGTATTTACTTTTAAGTCACTTTTTAAAATATCTTTAGTTTTTAGCCACTGCTTTAATAAACTTTACCTGCCCGGACGAAAACACCCTTCTGCTCATAAAGTTCAGGACCAAGTGTCCTTAACTTTTGAACTTGAAACTTGAAGTTCAAGACCACCTGTCCTTAATTTCTGTGCTTGTAACTCTAAGTTAAGGACTACTTGTCCTTAACTTTTGAACTTGTAAGTCTAAGTTCATGACCTATTGTCCTTAACTTTTGAGCTTGTAACTGTAAGTTCAAGACCTATTGTCCTTAACTTTTGAGCTTGTTAGTCTAAGTTCAGGACCAAGTGTCCTTAACTTTTAAACTTGTAACTCCAAGTTCAGGACCAAGTGTCCTTAACTTTTAACGCTCAGTAAAAATGCAGTACCCGCCACATCGTCAAGTTACTTAAATCTTTTAGTCTCTTTCATAACTCCTGCTATCTATATCTTTATTAATTAAAGCGTTAACCTAACTCTTACTATTTTTCATTTCGAATTCTGATCATTTTACTACTAGTACTATTGCGATTATCAATTTTGTGAATTAAACAATTATAGAGAAGAGAAACAAACGGAATGAAAAACGGAAAAGTAGAGAACAGAGGAGTTTGCTTATCGGAAACCGTTATCAGCGGCACAATTCTTCTCCCTAACACATGAAAGTGATAGAAGAAAGGGTAACACAGTCTTTTCATATTAATTTTAATAGACTAATGGCTACTATTGCAAAGTATTAAAAATACTGGATAAAAAGTAAATACCATTTTAAAAAGCGGCTACCCCGCACAATTTTTACTCACTGCATCCACCAAAGTGTTCGAGTATTTTATTGGATTTAATTCAATAAGCCCATGGATGATTTTTAATTGGACTGAAATCTACCTCCATCATTCTCCGAAATCTTGAAGGCAAAACATGTAGTTACCTTCCGGGCGAAGTGCACCAGTAGCCACTTTTAAGTGTGCTACTTAAAAAATAAAATTTTACCTCCTATAGCAAAACTTTACACCTTATTTATTATAAATAAATATCCTCTTAAAATATTATTTTCTATAGCTACCTTTTAGGTTTTATAGCAAAATATGTATTTATGTCACTTCCTATTATTTAGCCATTAAATATGCTGGATAATATTTTTCACTCTCCTACTTTCTGTATAAAACTTAACCACGATCTCCCTCCACTCTCTCTCTCTCTCTCTCTCTCTCTCTCTCTCTCTCTCAACGCCAGTCTCTTCTCCATGAATACAACCATGATTCTCCGCTGATTCATCTCCATTGTCTCGCGAAACTTTCAATTTGTTTTGCTCCAAAAAGTTGTGGTAAGTGTTAAAGTTGATAGATTTTCGCTGGTATTCGAATTGAATGGAAAAGACAAGACAAAACAAAACAGAAAAAGATAAAGGTGAAACAAAGATCTAGAGAAATACAAGTGCAGATCTCAAAATTTTCAAAGCTGAAATGAGAGATTCACTACCTGGACAACCCAGAGGGCGTCGGTATCGGCGGCAACACCCGACATGGCGGTAGCCTGGCTATTGGTGGATTGGGGACGGAGTTTGGGGATGAGGAACTTGAAGAGTCCATTACCTTTATTTTCATTGTATTTAAATGTATCTCATTGTATTCCATGTATTTCATTGTATTCACTGTCTTTAGTTTTTTCTAGTTTTTTAATATATTCACTGCATTTAACTGTATTCAATGTATTGTAGAATGTATTCATATATTTTTTAATTAATATAATTTATGTATTCAGATGTATATATGTATTCAAATGTATCTGCAGTATGTATTCATATATTTTTGCACTATAGATTATCTGCTATACTTCATGTATTCAATGTATTTTTATGTATTTAAATGTATTCAATGTAATTATATAATTTCAATATATAAGTCTATTTATAAAGATACCACTAAAAATATTTTAATAAAGATACCACTAAAAAAAAGAAAGGATGGATTGAATCTTTGAAGATTACTCTATGTTTCGGGTGTTTTTCGGCTGAGAATCTTTTTTATAACTGGAAATACAAATTTTGCATGTTATAATTGAGTTTGTTGAGTTATATTAGGAGTCTATCGCGTTAATTGATTCACTTACCATTTTTGTCACGACCCAAACCCCGCTCCAGTCGTGATGGGGCCTCTCATGAAGACAAGGCCAGCCAACAAACCCATATCGCCTTTTCAAAAATAGTTAAACATTAATAAACAGTTTAAATATGATTTAATGATATAATTAACGGAAGCACAACCCGACACAGCCCTAACCGGGGTGTCACAAGTCACGAGCATCTACTAGGGTGTAAATACAACTGAAAGTCTGGAGTGTACAAATACAGACTAATGAAATTAGGAGAGAGAAAAGTAGTGCTGCGAACGCCGACAACTACCTTGCTAAACCCTGATGACTCTGCCTCCGATCAGCCAAAACATACCTAAATCTGTACACAAGGTGCAGGGAGTAATGTGAGTACTCCGACCCAGTGAGTAATAATAATAAATAAAGATTGAAGGCAAGAAATCACGCAAAAACACAAGGTATTCCATACTGAAGCAATAAAATCACTTTAAATAGTAAAGTAGTGAGAAATCAAGTGAAAATCTCTTTTTTCCAACAAGTAAAGCAAGTAGTTTACAAGTGAGTAACAAAAATGATAGGAATGTAAACAGCCCCTCGGGCATAGTATCAATCACTTAGAACAATGGGTACCCACGCTTACTGTGGATGTGCAGACTTCGGAGGGGCCCCTTACGGCCCAAGCGCTATATCAAGCCACCTCGTGGCATCATCCCTCAGCATATCCTCACATCACTCAAGCCACCGCATGGCATATAAAGTATCTCAGGCCCTCGGCCTCATTTCACTCGGCCTCACATCACTCAAGCCACCTCGTGGCATAAATAGTATCTCAGGCTCTCGGCCTCATATCACTCAGCATATCCTCACATATGGCCCTCGGCCTCACTCAGTCCGGAAATCATCATAAGCCCCTCGGGCATTTGTAAAACAGTAGTTCTCAGCCCAAAATACCATTTAGAAATATCATTTGAGTTTTTAAATCTGCATAAAAGCGGCTGAGTTTGTAAAACAATAATTATCACCAGGACTGAGTTTAAATATAAGTCAAAATAGTGAGGAAATAGTGATAAAAATTCCCAAAAGATTCAAATAATTGGCACGAAGCCCAAGTATAGCAATCAACCCAAATTATGATGATAACAAATAAGTTTCAATCAAATATGCGGTAAAATCATCAATCGGGATGGACCAAGTCACAATCCCCGGTAGTAAAAGACCCCGCGCTCATCATCCAGCGTGTGTCTCACCTCAATATAGCACTATGATGTGCAAATCCGAGGTTTCAAACCCTCAAGATATCATTTACAATCATTACTCACCTCGAACCAGCTAATCCTCTAGCTCGCGATGCCTTTGTCTCTCAAATCGACCTCCTAATGCCTCGAATCTAGCCACAATAATTCGATTCAGTTAATAAAAATTATAGGAATTAATTCCATATGAAATTCTACATTTTCCATTAAAAATCCGAAATTGCACTCAAATTTCTCCCATGGGGCCCACATCTCGGAACTCGACAAAAATTATGGAATATGAAACCTCATCCAACCACGAGTCCAACCATACCAATTTTACTAAAATCCGACATCAACTCGACCCTCAAATCTTCAAATTAAACCAAGAGGGTTTTCAAGATTTTCCCAACTAAAATCACCAATTAAATGCCAAACTAGTAATAGATTCGGGTAATCTAACCAAAATTAAGTTAAGAACACTTACCTGTTGTTTTCTCTGAATATCCCCCGAAAACGCCTCTCCCCGAGCTCCAATTTGGTAAAAATGGAAAATGGGACGAAGTCCAATTTTCAGAACTCAACATTCTGTCCAGAATTTCCGTGGTTACTGTTCACGCATTTTACTGTTCATGGGTACTGTTCACGGTAATGTTTATGGGTGCTGTATACGGGATACTGTTCAAATGTACTATACACGGATACTGTTCATGTTTACTGTACATGGTACTGTACACGGATACTGTTCACGCAGGTGCGGTTACTGTTCGCACGTGCGAAAAATGCAGAAACTGCCCAGAAAATTGCAGCAACTTTTCTTTTCACTAAAAAGGTTCAAACTTCATCATACGAATTCGGAATTCGATGATTCTTATTCCTTTGAGTCACAAATAATAATACGAACATAGCCCTTTAGTCGAAACCCAATTCGGAGCTCATTTGCTCAGTTCAATACCCATTTCGCTCGTTAAAAATTAACTCATGCTTCGTGTCAAAAACCCAATCGCGACTTGATGAAATTAGACCAAACTTTTCAGATCAGTCCTATAATTTATTATCAAAATTCCGGAAGTCTCGAAATCAAATTTCGATATCTAGAACTAAAAATGGACCTTTGGATCATTACATCCTTATGCTCAAAACGGCAAAATCTTCCAAAAACCCTTCCAAAACATATCCGAGCCTCATAGGACCCCGACCAAACATGCCAACACACCCCATAACATAATTCAAATTTTTTCCAACCTTCGGAACGCTCAAACAATATCAAAACATCAAATCACCATCAGATTCAAGCCTAAGAATTCCAAAACTTCAGAAATCCGAATGTGATAAAAAAATTGACCAAACGACGTCCAAATGACCTAAAATTTTGCACACACATCACAAATGACATAACGAAGCTACAGCAACTCTCGGAATTCCATTCCGACCCTCGGATCAAAATCTCACCTATCAACCGAAATTCGGCAAAATATTAACTTTGCCAATTCAAGCCAAATCTTTCCACGGACTTCCAAAATGCATTCCGATCGCGCTCCTAAGTCATAAATCACCCAACGAAGCTATCCAAATCATAAAACTTCCGATCCGAGCTCATATACAAATAAGTCAACTCTTAGTCAAACCTTTCAAATTCAAAACTTTCAACTGAGACTGTTCCTTCAAATTCATTCTGATTTTTCCTAAAGACCAAAACCAACGATCTACATCAGTAATAATACGTTACACAGGGCAAGTCATGCCTGGGAACTGGCGATCAAAGTGCAAAAGTTCAAAACGACCGGTCGGGTCGTTACAGTTTTAAACAATTGAAGACCTTTTTTCGCATATTTCCGTTACTGTATTCACGAATACAGCTCGCGGATACATATGAATACAATCTATGTTTAGCTGGACTTTCTTACTTTCTGTCGAATTTTGCTACTATATTCATGAATACAGTAGCTTGAATACACTCTATAACAAGTGAAAACATAGCTATAGGAAGTAATTAAGTAAAAGGTAGCTATAGCAAGTTACTGTAACGACTCAACAATAGTCATTTCTGAAAATTCCACTTTAAAAAATATATATAATTTACAATGTACCTATAAATCAGCCAATTCATTCAAACTTTAGGACTTAGTATCCTGAATTTTCGTATTATGATTTTTTGAGATGTTAATTTGGAATTCAAGACTTAGTGTCCTAATTATTTGAGCTGCTAATATGAAATTCAGGACTAAGTGTCCTGAATTTTTTAACTGCTAATTTGAAATTCAGGACTAAGTGTCTTGAATTTTTAAACAGCTAATTTAAAGTTCATGACATGAAATTTGAATTTTTGGATATAATTTTTGAATCTATAACTATCTTTTAGGTTTTATAGCAAAATATGTATTTATGGTCACTTACTATTGTTTAGCCATTAAATACGCTGAATAATGTTTTTACTCTCCTACTTTCTGTATACAACTTAACTACGATCTCTCTCCACCCTCTCTCTCTCTCTCTCTCAATGCCAGTCTCTTCTCCATGAATATAATCACGATTCTCCACTGATTCATCTCCATTGTCTCGCGAAATTTTCAAATGTTTTTGCTCCAAAAAGTTGTGGTATGTGTTAAAGTTGATAGATTTTCGCTGGTATCGGAATTTAATGGAAAAGACAAGACAAAAAAAACAGAAAAAGATAAAGGTGAAACAAAGATCTGGAGAAATACAAGTGCAGATCTCAAAATTTTCAAAGCTGAAATGAGAGATTCACTACCTGGACGACCTAGAGGGCGTCGGTACCAGCGGCAATGCCCCACATGGTGGCAACCTAGCTATCGGTGGATTGGGGATGGAGTTTGGGGCTGAGGAACTTGAAGAGTCCGTTACCTTTATTTTCATTGTATTTCATTGTATCTTATTGTATTTCATGTATTTCATTGTATTCACTGATCTTTAATTTTTTTTACTTTTTCAATATATTCACTCTATTTAACTGTATTCAATGTATTGTAGAATGTATTCATATTTTTTTTTAATTAATATAATTTATGTATTCATATGTATATATGTATTCAAATGTATCTGCAGTATGTATTCATATATTTTTGCACTATAGATGATCTGCTATACTTCATGTATTTTTATGTATTTAACTGTATTCAATGTAATTATATAATTTTAATATATAAATCTATTTGTAAAGATACCACTAAAAATATTTTAATAAAGACACCACTAAAAAAAGAAAGGATGGATTGAATCTTTAAAGATTACTCTTTTTGGAGTGTTTTTCGGCTGAGAATCTTTTTTATAACTAGAAATACAAATTTTGCATGTTATAATTGAGTTTGTTGAGTTATATTAGGAGTCTATCGCGTTAGTTGATTCACTTACCATTTTAAACAGCTGAAGACCTTTTTCGCATATTTCCGTTACTGTATTCACGAATACAGCTCGCGGATACATATGAATATAGTCTATGTTTAGCTGGACTTCCTTACTTTCCGCCGAGTTTTGCTATTGTATTTATGAATACAGTAGCTTGAATACATCGAATACACTCTATAACAAGTGAAAACATAGTTATAGGAAGTAATTAAGTAAAAGGTAGCTATAGCAAAGTTAATAGCCACTAAACAATAGTCATTTCTGAAAAGTCCTCTTTAAAAAATATATATAATTTACGATGTACCTAAAAATCAGCCAATTCATTCAAACTTTAGGACTAAGTATCCTGAATTTTCGTATTATGATTTTTGAGCTGTTAATTTGGAATTCAGGACTTAGTGTCCTAATTATTTGAGCTGCTAATATGAAATCCAGGACTAAGTGTCCTGAATTTTTTAACTGCTAATTTGAAATTTAGGACTAAGTGTCTTGAATTTTTAAACTGGTAATTTAAAGTTCATGACATAAAATTCGAATTTTTGGATATAATTTTTGAACTTTAGGACACGATGTCCTGAAGTTTGAACCTTGAACTTTAAACTTCAGGACGCCGTGTTCTAAAATTTAAACAAATTGGGTAATTTTTAAATATAATATAAACTGTAAATATATTTTAAACATCATGCTTAAAAGAGAAAATAGCACGAAGTAACGTTTTATGGGTCCATTATGTATTTGTTGGCCCATGTGAAAATTATGTTAGTTTGTTAATCCTTGTGTGCCTTTTGCCTATAATAATTGTGAAGACCCAAAGGGGTCATCACCTGTTTTCTTACCCATTATGTGCTTCCGAGGCCTTGAAAACCTCATTTAGAGTTGCTTCGATTTGTGTGCGCAGTCTGGGCGCGTAGCCGGAAAGCTTAAATATGAAAATTTGTGAAAAATGCTAAGTTTTGATGTTAAGATAAATAAATTTGACTTCGGTCAATATTTTGGGTCAACGGACCCGGACCCGTGATTTGACGGTCCTGGAGGGTCTGTATGAAAATATGGGACTCGGGCATATGCCCGGAATCGGAATCCGAGATCCCTAGCCCGAGAAGTGAATTTTTTTAAGGAAATTGTTTTTTCTGAAAATGTCTAAGGAAATTGAAATGAAATTTGATTAGAACGAGTTGGTATCGGGCCCGTATTTTGCTTCCGGTGCTCGGTACAGGTCTTATATATGACTTGAGTCATTCCTGTGAAATTTGGTTAAAAACGGACGTCGTTTGACGCGATCCGGACCTTAATTGAGAAATGTGATGTTTAAAAGAGTTTTGAGAAATTTCATTGATCTCGAGGTTTAATTCGATGCTCGTGATGTTATTTTGGTAATTTGTTGACACGAATATGTTCGTAGGATGTTTTTGAGGTTGTGTGTATACTTGGGTTGGAGTTTCGAGGGATCGGGTGAGTTCGAGTAGGTTCTGGGATGCCTTAGGCTTAGAAAGTCAGATGTTGCAGGTTCAGGAAGTTGCAGGCCTCTGAACCCTTTAGTGCGGTCCGCGAGAAATCGCGTGCGACCGCGGAGGGGCCAGCGTAGTCGCCTTTGTGCGGGGCACTGTGGAGGCTGTACGGCCGAAGTTGCCTTTGTGTGGTCCACACAGGGTGCTAAACTGCAGGTCTTCAAGGAGGCCTGTGCGGCCGCAGTGGAGCTCCGCGGCCGCAGTCCTTTTAATACGGTCCGTGGTGGAGCTCCGCGGCCGCAGTCCTTTTTATGCGGTCCGCGGTGAGGGTCTGAGATGAGTATAAATAGACGGGATTTTCAGTTATGTTTCACTTTTCAAAACGCTAAAAACATAAGAGATGATTTTTCAAACAACATTTCTTCTCCAAATCAATTGCAAGTCATTTTTAATTAGTTTTCTTCAATCATTAACATCTTTTAACATGGTTTCAACTTAAAATCAAAGATTTTCATGGGGGAAATTGGGTGTTTTGGGTAGAACCTAGGTTTTCCAAAAATTGGGGATTTGGACCTCAATTTGAGGTCCGATTTTAAAACAAATTATACATTTGGATTCATGGGGAAATGGGTAATCGGGTTTTGGTCCGAACCTCGGGTTTCGACCACGTGGGTCCGGCGTTGATTTTGACTTTTTGGGTAAAACTTTGGGAAAACTCATTTTCATGCATTGGGGTTGATTCATTTAGCACTTATTGATGTAATTAAGTAACTTGTGACTAGATTCGAGCGGATTGGTGGTAGAATCAAGGGGGTAAAGCTATAATTGAGGCTTGAGTGGTGTTCAAAGCTTCGAGGTAAGTGTTTGGTCTAACCCTAGCTTGAGAGATTAAGAGTTGAGTCTTATTTGCTACGTGCTAATTGTCGAGTACGACGTATAGGAATGGTGACGAGTATCTATACGTTGGTGTCTAGCATGACCGTGAGTCTTTATATTGCAGATATTCTGATCTTGTTGTATCATTCATGCCTTAATGATGATTTCTATATGTTGTAAAAAGCACGTGAAAGAAATTGTGATCTTTGAACTTCGAGAAGCATTGGCTCGAGTGGTAATATGAATTGTGAAAGTATATGAGATAAATGGAACCCTTTGGAGCATTGGCTCAAGTGGTAAAGTGAGTTATAAAGTAAGAAGTGAAAGAAAGAGAAAGAGTTATTGAATTGTTCCCTTGCCGGGATGCTTGTTGCTTTGTTGATTATCTTCCTTGCCGGGATGTTGAGATATATTGATATTGTCCCTTGCCGGGACTTAGCTGTTTAATTGTATTCCCTTGCCGGGATTTCTATTATTATTATTTGTTTAATCCTTTGCCCCTTGTTTGTGATTATTGTTTGGGTGAGGAAGAGCGATAAAGCACGAAGGGTGATGTCGTGCATTGTTTGCTATTGTAAGGAAAGAGTGTAAAATACGAAGGGTGATGTCGTGCCATACGATGTACCATTCTGTACCGATATTCATTGACTATATTGTGCGGAAAGAGAGTAAAATCACGAAGGGTGGTGCCGTGCACATTATTAATATACGATTGATTTGGTGAGGACGAGAGTAACAACACGAAGGGTGATGCTGTGCATTTATTGATTTCTGATTTCCTTGTTGATATCCGCGTTATGTTGTTTCTTTCATTACTTGTTGTTATTTGATTTACTTCGAGGTATTAGATTTCCTTACCCTATTTGCCTTGTGATTGTTGTTTGGGTGAGGAAGAGCGTAAAGCACGAAGGGTGATGCCGTGTATTGTTTTAGTGAGAATGAGAGTAAAAGCACGAAGGGTGATGCCGTGCAAATTGTTGATTTCTACTTCCTTGTTGATATTCTAGTTATGTTGTTTCCTTCCTTACTTGATGCCTTTCTATTCGGAACTATATTCACCCCCACAATATGTTTCCCCTTCCCGCATGGACTGGTTATTCTTGTATCTCTTTTTCACTGTATATATATGTATATATATATATATATATGAACTGCACATGTTTATTTGGAGTCTGGTCCTAGCCTCGTCACTACTTCGCCGAGGTTAGGCTGGACACTTACCAGCACATGGGGTCGGTTGTGCTGATACTACACTCTGTGCTCTTTTGCATAGATCCAGGTATTGGACAGCAGCAGTAACGCGGGAGCCAGCTTTCAGTCCACCGAGACACTGAGGTAGCCTTGCAGGCGTCCGCAGGCCCGACATCTCCTCTATCTTATATTTCATTCTGTTATCTCATATATTCGAGACAAACAGTTTTATATTTCTTAAACGGTTGTATTTAGTACTCTTAGTAGTTCGTGACTGATGTGACCCCAGTTCTTGGGTAGAGGCATATGTTGACTTTCGCATTATTTTTCAGCTTATTTAATTTAGGTCTTCCGCTTATTTATTTCCGTTGTTTTCATGTTATCACTGATAATTGTTAAAAGAAGTAATTTGTTAATGAAGTAGCAGTTAAGAATTGGCTTGCCTAGCTTACATTAGTAGGCGCCATCACGACTCCCGGGGGTGAGAAATTCGGGTCGTGACAATAATTGACCATTATATCCTTTAATATATTTTAAGGCTACACACTACTAGTTTTCTTTATTCTTTGATTTTTCTTTTGTTTTATCTTCCTAGTTCACTTAGAAGCTCTCCAGAATTCCAATCGGAGCTATTTTTTAAAAAATTCACATGGGGTGTAAGTTGTGGTTAAGGTTCCAGAGCTAAGTTTTGTCTATAAGGTAGGAGTAATAGAGTATCTCATAACTTAGATACAAATGAGGTAGCGTAAATTATTGCCCTTGGGTATAAGTTGTGGCTTTAAAGTTGTTGTACTAGTTTTTCCTATAAGACAGGAGTTCTAGAGTTATCTCTTAAGTTAGACACAATGAGGCAACGTAAATTTTTATGATTTTATAGTCTTTGAGCTAAGTTTTGTCCATAAAGGCAAGAGTTATAGAGTATTTCATAGACACAATAAGGTAGCGTAAAGTATTGTGTGGCTTCAAAATCTCTGATCTAAGTTTTTCTTATAAGGCATGAGATGTAGACTATCTCATAAGTTAGACATAACAAGGTAGTGTAAAATGTTGCCCATGGTGAATATGTTGAGGCTTTAGAGTCCCTATAATATGTGTTACATATGAGACAGAAGACGTAGACTATCTCATAAGTTGGACACAAAGTAGTGTAAAATATTGTCCATGGTGAATATGTGGAGGCTTTAGAGTCCCTATATTATATTTTACGTATGAGGCAGGAGTTGTGGAATATCTCATAATTCGTAAAATGTTGTGAATTAATGTAAAGTGTTGCCTTTGTGGTATAACTTGTGGATCAATAATATTCAACGAACATAGCAACAATGTTCTTTATTGTTCATCATATTTTTGCTACTACATATAAATCTAGCTTCCTCAATTCTTCACCAAATGTACTAAAATTTTAGCTACAGATTCCTAATCACAACCCCAGCAAATCCTAGCAGTAGTTTTGGATCTAACTTCAATAACACATGAAACTCAATTGTCTGTTCTTCAAAAGCATCAATTCCAATTATGGTGAAATTCGCTTTATTCAATTAAATTCGCTCAAGTTAGCGTTAAAACAACATCAAGAAATAACACCCATCTTCGACATTCCTCTCCTTCGTCTTCATCACCCCTCTTCTCCTTCGCCTCTACCTTTCGCTATTTAGTTCCCGCTTCTGCTGATTTCGGGACGAAAACATATTTTTATCCAACTAATGTTCATTAAACCTAACTGAAGAAATTTTCCCAATTTTTTTTTATCGAGGTCAGAAATCAATAGTGGCACCGAAGTGCCTTATTTCTATTATTCACCCGACTCAATAAGAGATTATGGATCAAAACTACTAAATGGGGCTGATTCATTTGGGATTATTGGGACATGAGCCAAATTAGGAAAAAGCCTAATGATTAAATAATTGAATATTAGGATCGAGTGGGAGATGCGCGCCATGTGCATGATGGAAAAATTAGCAAGCTATGGCTTCAAATTCTTAGGCTTAGGCATGTTCTGTGCTACTCATTGTTTGACCAAAAAGTATAAAATATTTTGTTAAACTAATAAAATAAAAAGATAAGGGACTAATCCTAGTTAAAGATAATAACCTTAGATCTAAAACAGGCTAACGTGAATAATGTGGGGACCGTGATAAAATATATTTAATGCAATACACATTAAATGTCGCGGTTATTAATAGAGTGAGGATACTGGTAAGCAATAAATGGCATTAAATGTAAATAAGGAGGAAGATTCACCCAATATTGAGTGAGGTGGAGGATTCCTTCCTCTGACAATGATGAATGACAAGAATATAAGAGAATATGAGACACTTTCTCGGATCTGATGGAAATGACAATAGATAATCTAAAGAGATCGAATCTCTCATAAAAAGTATTTCTTTGTATTTATCTAGAGAGCTTACTTTTTAAAAGTGTTCTTATCATATGGAATATTACATGCCTTTTGCATTATCTCTCCTACTATTTATATGGGATATTTCCAAAGAACCTTAAAAAGTACAAACATAAGGAATATTGAATATAATATTCCCTTTAAAGGTTCCAAGGCTATACTAGTCGTTACTTCCATCCATGTTGCTCGACCTCGGTCAAACTATCCATGATAAGTTACAAATCTCACGATAATCACCTCTTTGTACTGAATTTTCTCGGTCGTATTTTGACTGATACAGTTAGTCCCTCAGCTTATCGAGGTCGTCTTTTGGTCGAACTCAATGAGCGGACTTCATTAGTCATAGTTCGAGAAATTCGGATGGGGAGGTCGAGTATGAGGATCGCGGCCGAGATGGTGACGTGGCATTTTGAGAACCACACTTAATGACGTCACACCCTCACGCATCATCATTACCCATCTTCCCGATGCATTGTGTCACTTCCCATGACCCTATCGTTTGATCCCTATGCGTTTGACGGTTAATTGTCTCGATCCGAGCGTCGGTGTTATCTATAAATAAAGGGGGGAACTCTTTGAATGAACCTTTACACTTTTCAATCTTTTGAACCTACATCTTTTCTTCTCTTCTTCTTCTTTCTGTGTTCCTACTCCAGTTGCTTCCATCTTTCGCACTCTCTTTCCTTTCTAGTTCTAGTGACTCCTGTTGTTTCTGCCTCTTTCGAGTTCATATCTTCTGTATTTACAATCATCCAACAATGGTGGATGTACCTCTTGTCTCTGGTGAGGTTCTTGAACCAACTCCACTAGGAGTGAGGATGTTGTTGTCGTTGTCGAGGATGAGAGCTTTTCCACCGTAGAAGAAATTATTCCTCGTAACGATAAGGCTAGGTCCTACTTCTCAAAGTTACCTGCAGACGAGCCTGAGCTTATGAAGTCCGAGTTGGAAGCAGCCCATCTTGCCGAGCTTAGGGCCAAGTACAACATCCCTGCTCACATCGATCTGGTCCCAGCTGGGAATGACGTGATCCATATTCATCGTCCTGGGTATTGCGCATTTTTCGCGTACCCGTTTCAAGTGGGATATTCTCTTCCTCTTTCCCCAGTGGCGGAGGAATTGTGCCGCTACTACGGCATCTGTCCGGCCCAGCTTTCCCCTTATATTTATAAACTCTTCATTATGTTGATAAAGTACGCGGAGCTAGCCAACCGTGGAATTTCTATCCACCATCTGCTACATATTTTTGCGCCAAGCTTTCACCTAGGTATGATGATACACTTCCGCCACCTTGGGACCTAGGGATTGGTGGTGAAGATGGACGATAAGATAAATTATTATTTTTGGTTTAACTTCTTCTATATTAAGACCGAGCACGTGGTGGCGAACCCCAGTGGGTTCCATGAGGCGTGGAACTTTGCTCATATATGTTTTTGCTAACTGATTGTTTGTTATCTCTCTTTGGTGACTTAATCCTTCTTCCTTTGTTGTGCAGCCGAGAAAGAGCCTCCTACGATGGTCGCCGACATTCGTGACTGGGTGAGCCAATTTTTACCTCACACGGTGGGGATCCATGAGTGGTCGCTGTTCAACAAGAAGTTTGGACGTAAACCTTCTTCGACCGGTTAGTCAACTTGTTTCGATCTTTAGTTGCTTCGACCTTCATACCGTCTTATTTTTCACTTCATGTAGTCTTTCTTTGTTGTTAGGTCGGAGGGATCCGAGGAGAGTGGAGGCTCTTACCCCTGCTTTTCGTCAGTCGGGTACTCGACCGAGTCTCTGCTCGCTGCGACTGCAGGTGAGTCTGTACGGACTCCTACTTCTTCTCAAAACCTAGCCCTGTGTAGGCCTGGCCATCGGGCGGCTGCCCCAGCAGCGGAGACTCCAACTTCTACAATATTGCATTTAGTGGATGAGTCGTCGCTGAGCGAGGAGGAAGCAATTCTGCAAAAAAGGTGGAGAGTAGAGGTTGGCAGCGAGGCGGTAGAGAATGAAGAGCCAATGGGGGCGGTCCCGAGCGGGCTACAGTCTCACCCGAGGGTGGCATGGCTTTGGACGCAAAGACTATGCCTCCTTTAGATGTGGAGATTGCTTCCTTGCCAGAGGTCACCGTGAAAAGAGGAGGGCGATCAGAGGCAGCGGAGGTCATTTTGAGGAGTGATCTGTCATCGTCAGAGTAGGCCGACGTACCTTTATCTGCCGAAGAGTGGGGGAAAATGTAGCCATAGATAGTGATGAGTCTGGTTCGACATCAACCCCGAAGAGGTACGGATGTTTGATGAGGGGTTTACTCGGGTAGATGTGAGAACGAAGGGATCTACTAGTACTATAGTCATTCCCTTAGACTGCAACTTGTTGACAAACACAGAGAACATAGTCCTTCTTTGGTTCCTCTTTGCTCTAGCACCGAGAACAAGACCTTACAGACGTTTAAGGATGCCGATCTGTCGTTAGGCATATCCGGAATGGCTTTGAGGGTAAGTGTGTATTTTTGTTTTTGTTATTCTTATACCTTACGTCCTTTCTCCTTTTTGTTTTTACTGAATTTTTGGCTCTTCCCTTTTTAACTTGGACTCTCACTTTGGAGATCGAGAGTGCCCGCTGAGAGGAGAAGCGGAAGGTTATTTTTAAGAAAATGGTTTTGAAGTATCGCAAGTATTGTGAGATGCGCGCCCGATTCAATGCGGACGGTAATTTCCAGTCACTTAGAGATGAACTAAGGCAGAAGAACGATGAACTCGTGAGGGTTATTGGAAAATGTAGCGAACTCGAGGGAGCGCTTAGAGTCAAGAAGGATGAGCTCGAAGTGAGCAAGGGGGTTGTGGCCGAGTGTGTCGACCTTCAAGCTCAAGTAGCATCCCTGCTGGCCAAACTTGAGTAGAGCTTGATCAGAGCTAATGACTTAAGTGATGAGTTGGTCGAAAAAGTGGCAGAGTTGGGGAGGGCTGAGGAGGCCAGGGCGGCAGCTTTGACGAAGGTGGCGGCATTAGAGGATACCATTTGTGTCCTCAGATCTGAGTGGGCGAATGATACGGAGATGGCCGCTCTCAGGGAGGCGAGGTTTGACAAACGAATTGGTGGTCTTGAGAAAGAGATTTCGGACCTGAATGAGCAAATCATCGTTCTTGAGGCCGAAAAGGTGCAGCTACTGGCTCATCCATCTTCATCTTGCACTTCCACTTATCTCGATATTCCATGGGATTTATACTAGAAGTGGATTCATGCTGAGGCTCAACTAGACATATTCAGGGGCTTGATGACGGCAGAGAGAGTTTCTGAGGCCGAGTTTGAGGATGCTCGTGCTAAAGCACGCTAGCTTAGGTCATTTGTGGTTATGATCCTACTACACTGGGGCCTGGTGATGGTGAAGATGACTTGGACGGGCTTGAGCTAGGTGCTTGGGATGATTACGAATACTCTGATGGCAAGGATGATGGTGGGGGCGATGCTGCCGAGTGATGCTTTTTGTAATCTTTTGTTTTTACTTTTGTGGGCGTCTGTTCGGCCCTTGTAATATACCTCTTGATTTGGAATGCTATTTTTGATGTTTATTTCCGAGTCTTCTATTTTTTTTTTCCTTGAATATTTTCCTCAATTGATTGCCTTGATTAAAAGAATTGTGTTGGTAGGCGTTAGCTTGAACATAATAGAGTGTCTTTGATTAGTTTGAGTGAAGTCAAACGTTTCCATAATTAATTCGAACGAGGTTAATTGTGAATCAAGTTTGAGCTAGGCCGAATGTAAGTTGAAGTCGAGCGAGGTCAAATATCATTCTTAACTTAATTCGAACTAGGTCGATTGTGAGTTGATTTGAGCGAGGTTGAATGTTACTCTTAATTAATTCGAACGAGGTCGAATGTGGGTTGATTCGAGCAAGGTCGAATGTTACTCTTAATTAATTCGAACGAGGTCGAATGTGAGTTGATTCGAGCAAGGTCGAATATTACTCTTAGTTACCTCGAACGAGGTCGAATATGAGTTGATTCAAGCGAGATCGAACATTACTCTTAATTAATTCGAACAAGGTCGAATGTGAGTAGATTTGAGCAAGGTCGAATGTTACTCTTAGTTAATTCGAATGAGGTCGAATGTGAGTATCTTGATTGGTGTGGTGTTAAAATTTGGTGGAAACATAGGCGAACATCATGTTCTTGTAGGCTTTGCTTACATATATATATTGGAGAAGTTTACATATTTTTTGGGCTGGTATTCCAGTCCCAGTCTACCTAGTCCTTTTATTGTTCGACCTGGAGAAGTATTCGAGGGGTCGAGCAATGAACTTGATAAGTTGTATTCTCACCGGTTTATGCTTAACTTTGAAATGTCCTCCTCGTCGCCTAGTTAAATACCTCCCCGAGAAAATCCAATTGGGATAAAATTCAAGTGAGGGAAAAAAATTACAGCTCGAAGAACATTTTTCCTTAGAAGTTGAAGTATTTGAGGTGGGCAATGTTCTAGTTGTTTGGTAGTAGTTGTCCTTCCATCGTTTCTAGTTGGAATGACCCTTTGCTTGCTGCCGCCGTAATTTTGTACGGGCCGTCCCAGTTAGTCCCTAGCTTTCCTTCTTGTGGATCCTTGCTTGCCTATGTTTTGGCTTTGAGTACGTAGTCTACGACTTTAAGCGGTCTGATCTTGGCTTTTTTGTTGTAGTATCGCTCTGCTTGTTATTTCTGGGCGACCATCCTTATGTATACCATGTCTCTTCATTCTTCGGCCTCGTCGAGGTTTTGCCTCCTGCTTTTGTCGTTTCTCGGCCCACTTTCATGTGAGTACCTTAGACTTGGTTCTCCGATCTTTACCGGTATTACTGCATCGATCCCATAGACCAGTGAGTACGATGTTTCTCTTGTGCTTGTTTTTGGCATTATGCGGTATGCCCATAGCGCTTCCGGCAGCAACTCCGTCCACAGTCCATTGGTGTTCCCGAGCTTCATCTTCATGATATTCAATATTGACTTGTTGGAGGACTCCGCTTGCCCATTACCCGGGGATGACATGGCGTGGAGAGTATTCTTTTGATATGCCATTTCTCGAAGAACTCGGCGATTTTTTTTCCAGTGAATTGAGGCTCGTTGTCACAACTGATTTCTTTGGGGAGGTCGAAACGGCACACGATATTCCTCCATATGAAGTTGATCACTTCTTGCTCACGTATTTGGGCAAATGCACCTACTTCCACCCACTTGGAAAAATAGTCAGTTAAAATTAAAAGAAATCGTACATTACCTTGTCCCGTTGGGAGGGGTCCGACGATATCCATCCCCCATTTGATGAAAGTCCAAGGCGATGTGACTGAGTGGAGGTGCTCGCCCGTTTGGTGGATCATGGTGGCATATCTTTGGCATTGTTCACATTTTTTTACAAAGTCGGCGGCCTCTATCTTTATTGTGGTCTAATAGTAGCCTGCTCATATGAGGTATCTGACTAGAGCTCGATTGTCGGTATGATCTTTGCAGTGACCTTCGTGGACTTCCTCCAGAATGAACCACGTCTGGTTTGGGCCTAAGCATTTTTCTAGGGGGCCTCCATATGTTCTTTTGTACAAGTCATTGTTGATGATGTCGCACCTGGCCGCCTGTATTCAAAACTTCTTGGTGTCTTTTTTATTGTCTAGAAGCACTCCGTCCTGCAAATATGTGACAATACAATTGCACCATTCGCAAGTTAGGTTTATAGTTCGTACCTCGATTTGATCGATCGACGAGTGGAGGAGAGTGACCACATTCCCTTCTCTGGTTATGCTTTTAGTAGCCGCTGCCAGTTTGGCAAGGCCGTCTGCTTCGATATTCTGTGCTCGAGGGATTTGGTCGAGCTGGAATTCATCAAACTCGAGTAATAGCTTGAAGATATCGGCATGGTATTTTCGCAGTCTTTGTTCCTTGATTTGGAAAGTCCCTGCGATTTGGTTGACGACGAGCTGAGAGTTGCACCGTAGGACGACTCGCTTCGCTCCATACCTGAGTGCTAACTTTAGCCCTGCAATCACGGCCTCGTACTCGGCTTTATTGTTAGTCATATCTGGGCATCTTATGGATTGGTAAATTACTTAGCATGTTGGGACCTCGAGCACGAATCCC
The DNA here is from genome assembly GCF_000393655.2 of Nicotiana sylvestris. NCBI lineage: Eukaryota > Viridiplantae > Streptophyta > Magnoliopsida > Solanales > Solanaceae > Nicotiana > Nicotiana sylvestris. Next base: position 142,595,949 of record NC_091060.1, read on the forward strand.
AGTCCCAGTCCCGATCCCGATGCGTTAGAGGCGCCATCGATATACAAAACCCATAGGTCGTGTATTTTGGGGGAAGTACGAGCGGCTTCCTTTTCGATGTCAGGCATTATTTTTGTGCTGAAGACGGAGACTCGCACCGAGCACTTGCGACTTTATCGTCATTTGCGACTGATAGGTTATATCATCTTGCTCAGTTCTATGGCCCATTTGGCCATTCTACCCGACAGCTAAGGTTTATGCAGAATACTCTTCTAGGGAAAGGTCGTGACTACTGAGATGAGGTGGCATTGGAAATAGGGTCTAAGCTTTCGTGAAGCTACGACCAAAGCCAGGGCCAGCTTCTCGAGGTGCGGATACCTCATCTCAGTGTCAACTATAGTTTTGCTAATATAGTAAATGGGAGATTGCGTACCTTTAGTTTCTCGGACTAGGACTGCACTCATGGCCATATCGGACACTGTCAGGTAGATGAGGAGACGTTCCCTAGGTTCTGCCTTAACGAGCAATGGGGGTGACGATAGGTACACCTTTAACTCTTTCAAGGCTTCGACGCACTCGGAGTTCCAGTAGAGTATATTGTCTTTCTTGAGTACACCGAAAAATTTATGGCATCTGTCGGAGGACTGTGAGATGAATCTCGACAGGGCGGCTATGCGTCCGGTCAACTTCTGTACTTGTTCTTACTAGTTAGGTTCTCCGATATTCCTTCTATAACTTTGATTTGGTCGGGGTTGACCTTGATGCCTTGTTGTGATACCAAGAAGCTGATGAATTTTCCCGAGGTTACGCTGAAGGCACACTTTTCATGGTTTAATTTCATACTGTATCGTCTGAGTATGTCAAAGGCCTTTTTCAAGTGGTTGATGTGATCCTCTTTCCTTTTTGACTTGACCAATATATCGTCGATGTAGACTTTCATGGTTTTGCCGAGGTGGTCTTTGAACACTTTTGTCACCAACCTCTGATATGTCGCCCTGTGTTCTTCACTCCGAAAGGCATCACTCTATAGCAATATGTCCCCTGGTGAGTGATGAAAATGGTCTTTTCTTAGTCTTCCTCCTCTATGAGGATCTGGTTGTAGCCCGAGTAGGCATCCAAAAAGCTTAATAGCTTGTGCCCGGTTGTTGCATTAATGAGCGGGTCAATATGGGGTAGTGGGAGTGAATCTTTCGGGCAGTCTTTGTTCAGGCTTATGAAGTCTACGCACATCCGCCACTTCCCATTATTCTTTTTTACCATGACCACGTTGGCGACCCATTGAGGGTACTTCGATTCACTGATAGAGCCATTTTCTAGAAATTTTTAACCTCTTCGCGGACCGCATCATTTATTGCAAAGTTGAATTTCCGCCTAACTTGCTGCACTAGGGGGTAAAATGGGTCAACGTTCAACTTGTGTGTTGGTATCTCTTTTGGGATGCCCGACATATATGCATGGGAAAAGGCAAACAAGTCTGCGTTGTTAGCTAAAAATTGATGAAATTTACCTGGTTCCTGAAGTTTGTGGCCAATGTAGGCTTTTTTTACTGTGGTCGTCTTCGTCGAGTTGTACGGGGTCGAGGTCCTCCACAGTCGATCCTGTGACCTCTATGATTTCGGGGTCCCTGATGATATCTTTTCCTTTGTCATCACCTGACCTCGACCCTGTTAATTGCTACGCGACCTCTGCTTTGCCTTTTAATTGTTGGGTGTATGTGCCATCTTGGGCGATACGGTAGCATTCTCGGGCAGTGTGTTGCTCTGCTTGGATGCTAAATACCCCCAAAGGGTGGGAAATTTGATGACTTGATATAAGTTGGAGGGGAAGGCATTCATGGAGTATATCCAAGGGCGACCTATGATGGCATTGTACGTCGTATACTGGTCCATGATGTGGAACGTGGTCTCCAAGGTGACACCGCCGGCTAGGATGGGTAGCGTGATTTTTCCAGATGTCCGCTCAACTACATTTTTAAAACCCGTTAGTGTGATGTAGCGTGGCACTATCCTATCCTCAAGCCTAATTTGTGCGAGAACTCAAGGGTGGACAATGCGCACACCACTCCAATCATCGACCCTAATACATTTCACATTAGTATCTAAGATGCATAAAGTAATAACAAGGGCATTATAATGAGGAAAGACCAAACCGTGGGTATCGGACTTATCGAAGATGATACTCTCTTCAAGTTCGTTATACCGTTCATGAGTAATTGACCGTTTCAGCTTGTGGGTGGTCATGAATTTTACGCTATTGATTGACGCGTCATCGCCTCCTCCGATGATCATTTGGATGGTTCGAGTTGGGTAGGGTGATTTTGGTGGACCCTGATGTTGTTTGCGACCTCGAGTGAAGTTTGTCCTTCCTCGATCGCTTCTCCTTCAGATGTCCTTAGTGAAGCATGTTCACGACCTCTTGCCTGAGAGCAATGTAGTCATCGGTTTTGTGGCCCCATTCCTAGTGGAACTCACAGAGGGCGTTTGACTTTCTGGTGTTCGGGTCGGACTTCATCTTCTGCGTCCATTTCATTTTTGGACCGAGCTTCTCCAGGGCGTAGACTATTTTTGAGAGAGAAACATAGAAATTGTGAGCAAATAGAATTGGAGGCATACCTCTTTCATTTCGGTGAGTCCTTGTTAGCGGCCTAGATGGGTTGTCGCCATAACAGAGATGTGACATGATGGCGGTTCTGATATGTGGTTGATGTCTTTCACGGTTGAGTCATGGGCCTGCATGGTCCTTTCTGTTGTCATTTCTTCAGTCTTTCCCAAATTTCATTTGGACTGAGGTTAGCCGTTGAGTTGGCCCATTGAGGTCGTCCTTGTCAGGTCGCACTTCGGCACAGTAAGCTTTGTGTATCTCGTCCCAAGTGGTTGGGGGATATTTCATGAGTCGGCTTAACAATTTTTTGGTTGCCCTCGAACCGTTCCTGTTTAACCCGTTTTGGAAAGTTGCATTGCCATTCTGTCTGATACATTTGGTAAGGTCATCCTCACACGGTTGAATCGGGAAAGGAAATCTCTTAGTCCTTCATCGGGTGATTGTTTGATGGAAAATATGTCATTCACCCTCGCCTCTACTTTCTTAACCCCGGCATGGGCAGTCCCAAACTTGTCGGCCATTTCCTCAAACGTTTCAATTGAGTGTACAGGTAGCTGTGAATACCAATTTAATGCTCCCCAGTGAGGGTTTCGCCAAACTTCTTCAGTAATATGGAAGATACTTGTTCTTTGGCGAGGTTGTTGCCTTTGATTGCGGTGACATAGTGGGTCACATGATCCTCAGGGTTCGTCATTCCATCGTATATTTTTAAATACTGCGGCAATTTGAAGGTTTTGGGTATGGCGTGTGGTGCAGCTTCTTCACTATACGATTGCTCAACGAACTGGCCGGCATCCATTTTTGGTAAGAGTTTTGGGATGCTTGGTATTTTGTCTATCCTTTCTTGATGCTCTTTCATCTGGTCACGGAGCATTTTTTTTCTCGTTCTCCATCTCCTCCATCTTCCTCAAAATGGTTGTGAGGGTGTCGTTACCTGCATCACTAACGTTGTGAGTAATACCTGTCACAAGAGGAGGGCCGTGCTGCTCGTCTGTCACTGGTGTGTCGTAGACTCGCACAGTTTCTCTATTCGTCCTTTCGAGGGCTTGTCGAGAATGTTGGTCAGCATGTTTGTTAACTACGCCTCGAGCAGCTTTTTCACTGCTGGTGGTACCTCTTCCGTCGTGGATGTAGAGGCCCCTTTACCGTGTGAGGTTGTGATGCTGCCATGAGGAGGGGTCGAGCTGTTTCGCCGGGAGATGTATCTGGTGTTACGTCCTCACCCTTCGTTTCATCGACTTCGTTGATGGTGTTAAGGAGATTAGCGGTGAGGTCGGCTATTGCTTTCCTCTTTTCTTCTCCATTACCTGCCATGTTAGATTTGTGTGCACAAGGAAGTATTATGTTTTTTGCATTTTTTTCTGTTATAGATCTAGAGGAAACTAAAACTCTAACTAGAAAATCCCCACAGACAGCGCCGAATTGTTTGACAAAAAAGTATAAAATTTTTTGTTAAACTAATTAAATAAAAAGATAAGAGGTTAATCTTAGTTAAAGATATAACTTTGAATCTAAAACAGGCTAATGTGAATAACGTGGGGACCGTGTTAAAAAAGATTTAATGCAATACACATTAAATGAGAGAGAGGATAATGGTAAGTAATAGATACAATAAATGACATTAAATGTGAATAAGGAGGAAGATTCACCCAATATTGAGTAAGGTGGAGGATTCCTTCCTCTGACAATGATGAATGATAAAAATATAAGAGAATATGGGACACTTTTCTCGGATCTGGTGGAAATGACAATAGATAATCTAAAGAGATTAAATCTCTCTCAGAAAGTAGTTCTTTGTATTTATCTAGAGAATTTACTTTTCGAAAGTGTTCTTATCATGTGGAATATTACATGCATTATGGTTTATCTCTCATATTATTTATATGGGATTTCCCAAAAAATCCTAAAAAGTGCAAACAGAAAGAATATTCAAGGCTAGCAAAGGTTATACTACTGGGAAACTGCAACGAGCCAAAGATAATTTGTAGTTCTTGTCAACTCTGTGTGTGTTTTCACAATACAAAGAAAATGATGGACAAAAACTAAGAAGATCTTTTCAGATTTAATTGCAAGAAAAAGATAATGACAGTTCAAATTAATATACTATTATCAATTATAGTGTTACTGTTACAGAAATTTCGTTTTCACATTATATACATGTGTCGAGTTTTTACGTCGCCGGCATATAAATGGTTTCGTCAGTATTTGTTTGTTTTTTCTGTCATTATATGCTGAGAAATGTGACATTTGGGATTGAAAGGCACAGAAAGGGCGTCGGTCGGTTGAGAAAATGAAAGAAGAGAACTGCATCTTTATCTATTCATAATACTCATCAATCAAAAGGTGGATTAATGGTATGCGTCATGCATGACAGAAATAACGAGTACCCTTTTAGCTGGGGAAGTAGAAACACCCATGTGGATAGAACTAACAATGCAAATGCATCCGAAAATAAATAGGAGCCAAGCAAAGGCGGACCCAAATTTGAAGGTAGCAGAATGCTCAACAAGTACCCTATCAGATATTTGATTTTAAGGATTCCAGGCAATATATATAAATATTTTTAATATATCTTATGTATTTGTCGAGGTTAACGGGTTCAGTGACTCCTCTTCTATGCATATAGCATAGGTCCACCTCTGGAGCCAAGATTTTCGGTGATATAGAGTATAGGCGCGACGATCACTGTGTCTAAAATATTAAATAAAAATTGGGTTATTTGATAAAATTTTAATTTTTTTAGTATTATGCAAGTTGAAGAAAACAGTAAATATATTCGGCTTTGTAGCCATACCTTAAAGCGTCAGAAATTTCTACTAGTGGGAGCAGATATTTTCAAACTAGTATTTCAATGAAGCTATCCTTTTCACAGTAGACTCTGCCTAGCCATTAGGATTGGTCGACTTTACACAAGAATATTATACTTAGTGAGTGTTTGGACATAAGAATTGTAAAATTCCGGAAAAAAAGAAAAAATTAGAGTTATGTTTAGACATGAATATAATTTTGGGTTGTTTTTGAATTTTTGTGAGTGACCTGAGTGAATTTTGAAAAATAACCTTTTAGAGATTTTCAAATTTTCGAAAAATTTCAAAATTTTTATTCAATTGAAAATCGAAAATTTTATGGCCAAAAGTTGATTTAAAAAAAAGAAAAATTAAATTCTCATGGCCAAACGGGCTCTTAGTCAATTCTTCTTCTAGGAGAGACTTTAGTGAAGTATCTTTTTTATTTTCCGTTCGTCATATCCCATCGGCAGTGACCTATGGTTTTGTTACTAGTTGCTCAAACATCCATTCTGCGTTACTCAAACATTTAATAAGGTAGAAAGAGAGATCTTCCGACAACAAAATAATGCTTACTCATCCTACATTCGTCATATTTTTCTAAACCTTAATCACATCGACATTTCTCTTGCTTGAAGAAAAATGGTGTTATTTAATTTAGTCCAGTCAGATGAAAGTGATATATGATAAATTAAATAGAAGCAGAAGAATCGTCAGTGGTGTCATGAGGGGTTAAATAATGGGGAGAATAACATCAATAAGTTTGAGAATGAAGGGACATTGGTTAGTCAACAAAAGTGGCCTTTCCCAATTTCAGATTCCTAGCTAGCAAATTCCTATTATACTATGCTTCTATTACTGAAGTATATATATATTACACTCTTTTATTTATTATTGCCTCAATGGGCAACAATCCCTTTAGGCATCAATTAGCTGACGTTCATTTTGCATTTCTACGACGGCCCTTGTTTTCAACACAAGTGTTTGTTCAAAACTCAGTCCAATTCATTGGGAAATGGAGAATTAAGTGCCTCTGTTAATTACCATGAGTTCCACTTGTACATATTTCAAGTAGATTAGTGGCTGGTGGAGTTGCCTCTTTTCTGCGCCAAGTTCCAATCTCAACTGAAGGAAGTGTATATCTTGAAGGGATGTCGCAGTTAGATCACAACATGATTATCTTTTTCGAATAATGTTCTCCAATAGACTTATATGGTACACTTTATTTCTTTCCTTGATATAGATAGGCAGAAGAAAAGTAACTATTAATCTATTAGTCCCTCCGTTTTAAATTAGACGATACTTTTTGCTTATTGATACTTTTTGCTTATTGAAAATCAAATTGTATGAGTTTTGATCAATATTTTAAAATATTTTTTTATCATATTAGCATGAAAAAAATTATAGTAACTTATAGTATTTTTCGTATACTTTTGAAATATTTAAATTTTAATATTAAATATTGAGTTGAACTTAGCTTCAAAATTTAGTCAAATTAATTTTCAACAAGCGAAATATGTCACTTACGCTGGGACAGATGGAGCAATACTTTTTCAATAGTGAAGCTTTTGAAAAACAGAACCTCTTGTAGATGCTTCTTTGATAATTTATAGACTCAGACAAACATAGCAAGTGCTTTAAATCTACGCAAGACTTTCACGGGGAAAAGAAAACAGAGTCAAGTTGGAGTCGGGAACTGAAATGTGATTCTTTTGGACTCAAAATATTTTTTAGGTGAAAAAAAAATTATTCTATATAAAACACGGTTATGAATCGCATTTTACTTTAACGGCCGTTTGGGACGTTAAGGTAAAGCGTGGTTTGTTACTGCGTTTTATATAAAACGCGATAATAAATTGTGTTTTACATGTTAGCTGATAAGACAACTATGTAAAATGCGGTTTATTACTACGTTTTACATATTTTATGGACCCACCAATAACTCTTCTGCGCTTAACTGACATAACAATAATTCAAATATGTAAAACACCTTTTTAAACCGTGTTTTACTTCCAAAAATTTGACCCCACGGATTGGGCGTTGCCTTATTTAAAGGCGTTAAGTGTTTTGAGAAAAATCATTTAGAAATATTCTAACTTCGTGATAAATTTTTCTTCTTGTTAAATTCTCAAGCTTTTTTCATAATGTCTGAAGAGCGAAAAGTAAGGGTTTCATTATATTGGGGAGTGAGGTTGTGGTGGCGAATAACTCATTGAGCTATAGTTTATCTCCACAGAGTCATGTTAAGTTGCCACTTACAATGGAGTACGATAGACTAGTATGGTTGTTATGCAACAAAATGAGGTTGAGCAAACGTTCGGTAAATCTTAAAATAACCGGAAGATATTTGTATTCTGTGACTCCGCAAGGGGTTGCTTGTTACGCTGAGTTTACGCAACTTGTGTTTGAAGCAATGTCAAGTAAACTTAGATATACATTTACCTGTGTGCCATCCAGCAAATCCAATATATCCTTGGACAAGGGGAGATTTTGCCGAGCCTCGTACTCGCGCGTATGTCCCCGTCGGAGTACCCACCTCCTAGCTAGAGGGAGCAACTCCGGTGGTACATCCAGATCTAATGGTGGTAGAGCCGTAGAGGTGGCTGCAACTGCATAAACCGCTCCCAGGCCCAAACCTAACATAAAAAGTTGACGTAAAATTTAAGATATATTTTTATTAGGTATATTAAAATGAATAGAGTATTCGAATATGTTGTCACCTCTAGTAGCAGTAAGAATCCAGCAACCTCACGCTGGGTGCCCATGCTCGCCCAGCACATATGCATGTACAAGTAAGCGAGAACAGTAGAGCCCCAGCTGTACTGGGGTAAATCATCTAGCCGCTCAAGATGATGAAGAAATCTCAAGCTGAATAGGTTCCCCGAAGTGTACGGGAACAAGACCCCTCCAACCAACAGGAGTAGCAGCAACCTCGTATACCGGTCAACATGATAATCCGATGTATCACCGTCGATATGAGGATGCAATGCCTCCAACCACAGTCGAATAGTCGTCAATGGAAAACGACTGGTCCCATGTAGTACATTCTCATCCTCTGGCCGGAAAGTAGTGAGCCGCTGCAGTATGTCCAGGTACTGCACACGTATCATCTCTCTCATGCCAGGCGGCAAAGCAATGGGCAGTCCATCAACGGGTAGGCCATATAAAATCTCCACGTCATGCAGTGTGACGATGGCCTCGCCAATGGGCAGGTGGAATGTGTGCGTCTCCGGTCGCTACCGCTCTATCAGGGCCGTGACCAAAGACCAATCGAGCTGCAGCCGCCCGATCTCAATCATCCTGTAGAAACCCGTGTCCCGCAGGCGCGCGACTACACGGTCATGGAGAACTCTGTCATGTAGAAAGTCTCACATGTCGTCCAATATCCTGGCGTGGAGAGTCTAGGTTAGTAACTCACCCTCCCATATGTGGGCGAACCTATGATCGCGCTGTAACGAGAGCAGCTCATCGCTGGAACGTCCGGGATGAATAAGCGGCACCTCCATGTCGTCTACTATAAATTAAACATCATTAATGACATGTTAGTTTTATAATTTTATATGTTTGTTTGTAAATTAAATAATTAAATTTTTATAATTAAATATTCACATATGGGTTCCAGGCTCGATATTTGGAGCCTAGTAGCACTAATTTATCCTGATTTCTTCTATGTGTTAGTTTTATTATTTTACATGTTAGCTTGTAAATTAAATAATTATTTTTTATAAATAAATATTCACATATGGGTTTCGAGCTCAATATTTGGAGCTTAGTAGCACCAATTTATCATGAATTCTTCTATGTGTTAGTTATGTTATAATTTTATATGTTAGTTTGTAAATTAAATAATTAATTTTATAATTAAATATTTACAAATAAGTTCCAGCTCGATATTTGGAGCCCAGTAGTACCAATTTATTCTGAATTCTTCTATTTGTTAGATTTATTATTTTACATGTTAGTTTGTAAATTAAATAATTAATTTTTATAATTAAATATTCACAAATGGGTTCCAAGCTCGATATTTAGAGCCTAGTAGCACTAATCTATCCTGAATTCTTCTATTAGTTAGTTTTATTATTTTACATATTAGTTTTATAATTTTACATGTTTGTTTATAAATTAAATAATTATTTTTTATAATTATACAATATTTAATTATTAAATATTTATATATGGGTTCCAGGCTTTATATTTGCGGCCGAGTAGCACCAAATATATGTTGACTACAATTGGACAGAGTTTGTGTTTGATCTATCAGTTATTTTGATGTATTTTTTAGTATAAGAGATACTTAAACTACAGGGAAACTACGCTAAAAGGAACTACATTTTACTACGTTAAAAGACACTATATTATACTACGTTAAAAGGCACTATATTACTAGTCTTTAAGCAAATAAATAATTTAAACCAGATAAAACACAACAAATACATTGTAATCACAAAAATACATATAAAATAGTAATAGTAATTTATTAACATTTTTATTAACAAATAATAATGATTTCACAATTTCTACATATTTTTTTACAACAATAATATTTTAGTCCGAATAAAAATAGTATACCAATTTAATCGCAAAAAAAAAAATACAAAACAACATACAACACATTCAAAACAACTAATATGCATTATTTATACGTGTTTGGACGTAAACTAAATCGAAATACCTCGATTTATATTTTTCGAAAAGTTGAAGATTTGAAAATTTTGACTCCGAAACAAGCAACCCACAACAATAGAAGGCTTGGTTAGGATGTGAGACCATTTGGATTAGTTTTTGTGGGACGGGTGGGGTCCACTCAAGTTTTTTATCGAGTTAATGTTGGGGGGGGCCGCTGTTCGTTTTTTAAAAATGGGGGAAAATAGGTTCTGTCCAAAAACGTGGGGAAAGGGAAGGGGATGATACTTATATAGGTAAAATGCGGTTTAATACAACGTTTTATATAAAACGCGGTAACGCACATTATATAAAAGTTTTATCAGCTTCTAGGTAAAGCGCGGTATCAAAACGCGTTTTATATAAAACGCGGTAACAAACCGCGCTTTATCTTAACGTCCCAAACGGCCGTTAAGGTAAAACACGGTTCATGACCGCGTTCTATATAAAATGGTAACATTTTTTACCCCTAAAAAAGTATTTTGAGTCCAAAAGAACCACATTTCGATTCCGGACTCGTCAAGTTGCAAATACAGGTTATCAATACGGCCTAAGTTAACTTGTTTGGTCTTATATATCTTACCTATTTAACCTCAGCTCAAATAATACTAGTATTAACTTAGCTGTACATACTGCTTTGTATTAACTTTAGACAAATTTTCCTTGAAACACCACAACATAAAAAATGTTCTTACGCTTTATATATAAACCCTTTTTAGTCAACTTTCAAGCAACGAACTTTATTTGTACATTCAACTACTTCTCGCCTGAACTAAAGTATATATGGGCATATCTAAAGATTTACCGTGTATCAGCCAGATCAACTCAAGTATGTATGCTGCAAAAGCTCACATACTTCTTTCTGTGCATGCCTATTCAAACTACATGCAAAAGCAAGTAAATCAACCTATGATGGACAGTCAACTAACACAAAAAAACAGAAAACAGAAAATTAAAAAAAAAAGTAAAAATTTTTTTAGGGGTTTGCCGGGGAGGGGGTGGTGCAGAAAAAAAACAGAAAATTAAAAGTAAAAAATTTTTTTTGAGGGGGGAGGGGGGGGTGGGGGTGCAGAAAAAAAAAAGTAAAAACTTTTTTGAGGGGAGGGGGGTTTTGCTTGGGGTAGGGGTTGGGGTGGGTGGTGCAGAAAAAAAATAGAAAATTAAAAATACAAAAAAAAAGTAAAATTTTGTTTTGGAGAAGGGATTTTGTGTGGAAGGGGGGGGGGAGAGGGCAGTGTGAGTGGATGGTGCAGAAAAACAAAAGAACATAAAATTGAAAATACAAAAAGAAAAAGTAAAATTGGGGCAACTAAATAAATTTTTCTATAAGTTGGGTTGAGATACTTTTTATTTTGGGTGAGTTTAATGGGTTGTATTTGGGCTGCTTAATGGGTCAGAACGGGCTATAAAATATGGGAAATTTTCGTTCCTATACCATATAGGAAACTATATTACCAAATATGTTCATAGTTTGCATATTACCCCTCATGCTAATAGTATTCCTACAAAATATAGACAATGCATTAAATAAGGAATCATTGTAGTTGTAGGATTCCTTATTTAGGCGCGCTAAAATTGGGGAATTAAATATTCTTAAAGATCTTCCACAAACGCAGATCATGCACGTTCCATAATTATCGTCAGCTTCACTCTGATCTTCCACAACGCAGAACAAGATTTTTCATACTCTGTTTTTGCGATAGACTCTGTTTCTAGAATTCTCTCTACATCTCTCTCTATCTCTCAATTTCAAATTTCAGTAATACAAAGCAAATGAAAAGAGAGAAGCAATTCCACCATTGACAGGCATTAAAACCTTGAAAGCTTTAAATTCAAATTTGGGTTTTCAAAAATCATTATTTGCTTGGATTGAGTGTTGTTGAAAATAATCAGGAATATGGTTTGGAGTTTATATCTCAATTTTAAGGAGTTTTGGTGAAGATTAGACTTGATTTTGACTGAATTTTAGAAGAAGAAGAAGAAGAAGACATGACATACATTATATTGCAGAAATTGTAGATAAATTGTAGACTGTTGTTTAGTTATTTTTCTTTTATTCATTTACCTATTGTATGAAAGTTGAACAACATTGTATAAAAATTGTATTAAAGTGGATGATTTAGTACTGTTTTGGACAAAAATATTTATACAAAATGTGAAACATACATTTCAGGGGAAGCATGTTGAGTCCAAATATGTACCCAGTTTGTAGATATTTTGTAGATAAATTATAGATTATTTGTATTCTGATTGTAGATGCTTTATTTTCTGTTTTCACAAATAAAAAACAATTAAAACTTCTACAAATCTTCTGAAAAAACGCAATTATGTCAAAAATTCCAATTATGCTACAACTGAATAGGAATTGGGATATTAAAATTCAATGTACCCAGTTTGTAGATATTTTATAGATAAATTGTAGATTATTTGTATTTTGATTGTAGATGCTTTGTTTTCTGTTTTCACAAATCAAAAACGACTAAAACTTCTACAAATTTTCTGCAAAAAACGCAATTATGTCGAAAATCTCAATTATGCTACAATTGAATGGGAATTGGGATATTAAAATTCAATGTACCCAGTTTGTAGATATTTTATCGACAAATTGTAGATTATTTGTATTCCGATTGTAGATGCTTTGTTTTCCGTTTTCACAAATAAAAAATGACTAAAACTTCTACAAATCTTCTGCAAAAAACGTAATTATGTCGAAAATCCCGATTATGCTACAATTTTGTGATTCTCCTATATGCTCTTGTTATTCCTTACAAAACTGCTATGCAAAATATGGAATCCAAAAAAATATGATGAAGGGATAGATCTTCCTAAGAAATTTTGTAGATAATTTGTAGAAACATTGAAATTCTGTATTTTCATATTAATTTTTCAAATGATATGTAATTTTGTTATAGATTAAATATTGAAAACAAGCCATTGTGAGTCGTATTTGACTCATTCCTCACATTCAACCTATTCTACAAATTCACGTCTCTTTAAATACAATACAACCATACTTTCTTGAATTTAAAGGTATAGCAATATATATAACTTAAAAAATATTTTCTCCTCTGTACAAGTTAGCTCTAAAACAGACGAAGTTGAATAACAAGCTCTCATCAAAACTTTTAACACAAAAACACAAAGCTCAAAAATAAATAAACAACATTCTATAATTTTTCTACAATTTCTGCAATATAATGTATGTCTTCTTCTTCTTCTTCTTCTTCTCCTTCTTCTCCTCCTTCTCCTTCTCCTCCTCCTTCTTCTTCTTCTCCTTCTTCTTCTTCTCCTTCTTCTTCTGCTTCTTCTCTTGCTCCTTCTTCTCCTCCTCCTTCTTCTCCTCCTCCTCCTCCTTCTTTTCCTCCTTCTTCTGCTTCTTCTTCTCATTCTTCTCCTCATTCTTCTTCTCCTTCTTCTCCTTCTTCTTCTGCTTCTCCTCCTCCTCCTTCTTCTCCTTCTTCTTCTCCTTCTCCTCCTCCTCCTCCTTCTCTTCTCCTTTTTTTTTTCTTCTTCTTCTTCTTCTTCTTCTCCTCCTCCTCCTTCTTCTCCTCATCCTTCTTCTCCTCCTTCTTCTCCTTCTCCTTCTCCTCCTTCTTCTCCTCCTTCTTCCCCTCCTCCTTCTCCTCTTTCTTCTTCTTCTTCTTCTTCTTCTTCTTCTTCTTCTTTTTCTTTTTCGAATTTCAATCTGAAATTCAGCAAAAACCAAGTCTAATCTTCACCAAAACCCCTCAAAATTGAGATATAAACTCCAAACCATATTCCCAATTATTTACAACAACACCCAATCCAAAAATATACCACCTGACATTTGAATGATTTAATGCCACCGTCTCAGTCACAACTCGTGCAACACGAATTGCTGATGGGGTTCCACCTCTAAACGTATATTTAAATCTTGATGTGTCCCCAGAAATGCAAATCGGAGGTAAAGAATCATTTTCTGTAGTATTATTTGTGTAATTGGATGACATTTTTTCAAGAAAAACACAACCTCTCATTTTTGAACCAGCCTTCCACCACATTTTAACTAATTCTTTCCTAGTAGATCATGCTTTCTCGTTAGATGCAATACCAAATACAATATGTTCAAGATTTGTATCTGATAATAATGTTGAATCATTTTGAAGAGAAACTGACTTGTGGAGTAATTTGGTGTAATTACACTGTGGTGATACGTGGGTAAGGGCGTGGGTTTAGGAGAGAGAAACGTGAGGGTGAGGATATGGAGGAATACACAGTACCATAAATTAAGGAGTGATATAAGGTACAATTAATGTACAGTTAAAACATCTTATGGTATAGAATTGGTAATTAGGTATACTAAATGTAATTATATCAAATCTTAAACATTGAGGGTAATATTGTTCCTATATGACATAAGAATGTAAAAATTCCATAAAATATAATGGGTTAACTTGGACTCAGCCCAAATTGACCCATGAGTTAAAATGTTTGTAACCCAAGCGGCTCAAATTACCACCCCTATATGAGGCATATCATTTACTCCTACCTTTGTATTCTTAAATCATGCTTGCATGACGACAAAGAACTCTTACAAAGTAAAGTTTGGGGAAGTTAATGTGTAATATACTTTATTCCTACCTTGAAATAATAGAGATACTATTTTAGATAGATCCTCGATCCGAAAAAAAAAAAAAAAAGAAAGATTGTAACAACAAACAGTAACCCAGCAAATTAGACATGCATGATTTTTCTTGTAACATTCTATACCATTCAGAGTATCTCCATATCTTCTTATATATAGACATACATCCACAACGTGATCTGATTCGGATTAATTAACTATGTAAAGTTCAAACAATGCCTCGAATCATCTCAAAGAAAACCTAAAATGTAGAGTTAAGTGTTGCTGAGATATTAAAGCAGTTACTTATTTCTCTACTTCGTAGTATACTAATACTATATTTATAAGGATGTCTTTCTTGTAAGATAAATTAACAATTAATCCAAATGATCATTGCTTCTTGAACATGGTTTAGATTCGTACTTAATCAACATTAGTTACTAATTTTTTCCACTTGCACATCTGATATCCCAATCCCACAAAACATTAGTACATAAATATTTCAGAACAAAACTAAGCACACAACCATAGCCCTCCGCAAAGTTCACAAAATCCTATATTCCCTTAAAAATGAACTTAAAAACAACAAAGAAATAGAAGGATAAGATTCAAGGCTTGCCAACAATTCTACCATCTGGATTCAACGCGCCACCACTCTGCCTCCCGTCCACCGCCGCTGCAGCGGCAGCAGCAGCCGCCGCAGGATGCTGCATTGGCTGTTGCATAACACCTGCTGGTGCAGTATAATACACCTGTCTCCCTACACTATCATACCCAACTTGTGTATACGTAGGCTCCGCCGGCGCGTGTGGCCGCACCATCCCCATATTTTCAGACGTGTAAGCTCCTACCATCTTCGGCTGTTGAATTGTTGGCTGTGGCGGAACTCCGCCGTACACCGGCTGTTCCCGGTATACCTCCGGCATCACGCGCTGCATGCCGTAATAAGCCTGACCACCCAATTGGTTAGTCACCGGTCGCATCGCCGGAGTTTGATAAACCCCAGCGGGTGTTTGAACTATGTATACAGGTTGCTCAGTTTGAACTGCTGTTGTTTGGTAAGGTCCACTTGTCATATGCCGTTCCGGCCAAAACGTCGCCGGATTTTTCACCGGCACCGTCTGTTGAGGCGGCGGAGGAGGACCCTTTTGCTGATAAAATTCATCAACCTTTCTGTTGTACATAGCTTGTTCGTGGTTCGAAATATGCTGCTGCAACCTGTGCATTTCCTGAATCTGTCTCTGATAATCAGCCGCCGCGGGCGAAATTACAGTATCCCCGATGATATGCCGGTCATCAGAACCAGCATGAAATTCCTTTGCAAAAACCTCCGGCACCGACGGCGGAGGAACCGGATCCTGTAACTTTACCGGCGGAGGTTGTTGAGTTTGTCCTTTCTCTAAACCAAACAAAAAATCAGGAGTACCCGCCGGGGCCGGCACCGGCGAAACAGCCGTCGGTGAATTCACGTCCTGTAACTGAACAGAATTCAAAGCATCAACAAACCACTGACTCTCAGGTTTCGAGTCAGTAGAACCGAAAGTACTTGTCGCCGGTGTATTCATTGGGAACAAAAAAAGCCGGAGTCTAGCCGGTTTAGCTGAAGCGCGATAAAGCCGGTCATATTCAAGCATCATATGTTCCAAATCTTCATCATTAGTTACTGAAATTAAAGCATCAAGATCCTCACCAGGTAACTGATACTTAAAGCAAACGTCACAGTCGGAAATAGATGAAAGTTTGGCAATAAGATTTGAGAATCTGATATTACGATCAACGGAGAGGATTTTGGTTTCACCGCCGACATAGGCGAGTTGGTTATCGTGGGGTCTAGGGTGGATTTTACCGCCATAGCTGCACATGAACTTGACCTTATAGGAAGAAGGTTGATCATCCCATGATGCGTTTTCACAGTCAATTTCACGAGAACGTGGGGATGAATTTACTGAATCTGGGTATGAAGAATAAGAGTAGTTTTCCATTGATTTTGCTATTTTTTGAGAATTTGGGAGGAATTTTTGAGCTACTACAAAGAAATGGAAGAGTTTTGAGGAGCCATAGGAACTTGGAAAAGCAAGGGGAAGGAGCAGAGAAATAGAAGGAGAAGAGGGAGATTTTGACTAGTTCATGTAGGCCCACATATGGGTTTATGTGGGTCCCAAAAAATGCATTTCAGGTGGGTCCGATGGTGGGGACGTTGTAATATTATTTGTTGTTATTGCGTAGTAGGAATAACAACTAACAAGGCAGATAATGGTGATGCGTAGGAGAAATCTTGTGCGTTGGAAATCATTTCATTGAAGAAAAAAATTACTCCTCACGTGAACCTATTTTTTTCGATCCGTTTTAAAAAAATAATCTTTTTAAAATTTAATAATAATTTATCTTAAATTTATAATTCTATTCTTAACGAGAAGCTTTTATAACTACATAAATATTCTGGGTCCCTTTTTGACTTGTTTAAGATTATAAATTCCAAAAGTCTTTATTTTTTCTTAAACTCCGTACTCAGTCAAACAGGTTCACATAAATTGGATCGGAGGGAGTATGAAAAAACAAAAATAATACTCCCTCCGGTTCACAATAAGTGACCAGTTTTCTTTTAGCATGCCCATTAAGAAAATGCTAAACCCTATACAAAGATACATAATATGACTAAACTACCCTTATTAAATATTGGTCACATAATTATAGGGAGGAGTGAAAAAACTTTTTAGGGATATGCACATAAGGGTAAAAGAGTAAAATTATCTAACTTGACACTTATTTTGAACCAAAATAAAAAAGTAAACTGATCACTTATTGTGAAGGAAAAATTTCATATTAGAACAACTGAGTTCCATACTTTTCAATTTTATAGTTCATATTTCAATTTACAACCAACTAGCCCAAAAATAATAGGCTAAGATTCAATATCCAACTCAAATAGGTTCTCAAAATTACTATTTAATTTTAAAAAAAGATTCCTTAAGCTTTTAAATTAATTTTCGAATCAGTAACTGTGAATCAAATATTAATTCAACAAACCAAATTCATTTGGGTGGTGAAAATTAGATTTTTTAACAAGCTTAAATATTTGGGTTTAAATTTTGAATTTGATTTTGTGAGAAATTTGGAGTGGGTGTTATTTAAACTTGTTAGAAATAGTATAAGGAGGTTGTATATAAAATTTAAAGTCATTTAATGGAGATTTGGACTGGTTTTGAACGAGAATTGCAATTGAAAATCGTGGAAGAAGTTCGTCTACGGATGCTTGTATAAAGGTGTATAAAAGTGTATAATAGTGTATAAGGTGTGTTTCTACACTCATTTACACTATTATATAAGATTATACATAATTATACAAAAAACTGACTTCGTCTTCTTCCTTGCGTCTTTTATGAAATTTAACTCAAATCTTGCTCAAATCTACTCCAAATCACTTCAAATTTAAATTTTGAACTTCTTTTGATATTTTCAATCAATTGGAACAACACCCAATCCAAACAACTAATAAATTCAAAAAAACCCATTTTCAAAAGCAAAGCTTTGAATGGTTTTCAATGGTGGACTTCTACTCTTCAACGTTCTTACATTGCAAGCAGGTGACACATGAGGAGAATCAGAAAATACACGGCCCTTGAAGCATATATGTAGAAGATGTGAGAAGAAGAGAGAGTGAAAACAATGGTTGTGAGAATAAAGAATTAACTCCATAGCTTTTAGAAGCAATGGTTGTAAGAACACAGATTTTGAATTTGCAAGTGCTTTCAAAATATGTACAATGTGAGCTAGGTGGGGTAAAACTTAAAAATATGAATCATTTTTTGTTATGGTGTGAAGTCATATGTATTTTCTTGTAATTCTTTCTGCTGTGAAGCGGAGGGAGTTATATTCATGTATATACTATGATCTACTCACCCTATTCGATACAAATAAATAAGAAAAATTCGCTTAATATTTTGTTGTTAGATTTGAACTTGGGTTTCTAATGTGTTGCTCTAACAAACGTTGGCCACCGTTTGAACTTGTACAGAAGAGAATATCGCAAGTAAAGTTTGTCTTAGGTTTCAATATAAAAACACTAATTTTAGGACAATTTGGATTTTTTTTTTGAAAAGTTTATATCAACACAGAATTAAATAATTAATTTAAGTTGGATTTTAGTAGCGTCCAGCAAAAATGAGCAGCGGGGGAGAAAATTAACTAAACAAATGGATAAAATAGAGTAATGGAGCAGCACGGGTGGGTGAACAATGGTGACGCAGCATCAAATATATGGGACAGTTGTCCTTTTTCTGTACATATTTTTGGTTTTTGTGGATTGGATTTATACAGGATAAATTTATTATGCTTTTTAAAATACTATAGAAAAATGAAAAGATAATTTAAAATTTTTTATATTGATGATGATGGTAGTGACTCGTGCCATATTGGATGCACTTATGCAATATATTTCTTGTTTTCATGGTGGGGTCTGCGGCAGTGGCTTCTTATGCATATCCCAGTGTTTCAATTGTGAGACTAATTATGAAGGCCTTCCTCTCTTTTCCTAATCAATATTTATCTGAAGGGAGCTTGGAGCAATAATATATTAAAGTTGTGTACCTATGATTTATAGGTTTCGAATTTGAGCAGTAAAATCAAACACTAATACGTATGTTAAGGTAGACTACATCACACCTTAAGAATGCGACTCTTCCTTAAATCTTGGATAAATACGATATGCTACGTGTAATGAAGTAACTGGGTATAAAAGTTTTACACAAGTAATGTTACTAACAAACTTTTTTAGTTAAGAATTCATGTTTAATAGTAGTAATATGATTTGAACTAATTATATGGGCTCACAACAACAATAACTATGTTTAAGAAGTTAACAAGTTGAGAATGGCTATAGCCTATATGAATTCTTATGGACCATGTTACTTATTTAAAAATCATTTTAGGCCAACATAGATATTCTCAATATTTTTCTATATAAAAATTCTTTATATTTGCTATTGGCATTAGAATTTCTAATAGGACTAGAAGAAGCATAGCAAGTGTCACACCTCCTTTTTTACTCGTCCGAGGGGATATAAGTGAGTTTTTTCAATTTAAGTAACATTATTCGAAATGAGATTATTATTTATTTATTTTTCAAAGTCGCCACTTGGAATAGTTTATTTGGTGTCCCAAGTAACCGGTTTATCTTAAATCCCAAATCAAGGAAATTTTGACTTTATTTAAAAGTCTGCGAACCAGAAATTCTAAATAAGGAATTCTGTTAATCCGGGAGAAGGTGTTAGGCATTCCCAGATTCCGTGGTTCTAGCACGGTCGCTAAAACTATTAATAATTGGCCTAATTATCTGATTTATTACGTGTTTAAAGCCTATTGTGCATTTTTAACTTTCTAATCGCTTTTAATTATTTATTGCTTTAAAGATTTATGGAATTATTTCTTGAATAAGTTACGATGTCGTACACTTGTCGTTTTGGTACACATTGCAAATTGCACCACGTGAAATGCACCCGCAATTTACAATATGTTTATTATTATCATTTGAAGTTGAGGTCAAGTCGCGTGAAACGCGCATTTGAATTGGGATTTACGCATCATGACTATGCCACGAGAACCGTACCCATAGTCACGCTGGTTCATTATTAATCGCGCCTAAAGTATTTTAGGATGTTCATGAATTATTTCCTACTACATTTGAGATCAATGCAATATCATGAATTAGGGAATGAAATTAATTGTGGAAGAAATTTATGATTTTAGCTATTATGAATCTATTCAAAAAGATAATTACCCATTAACGTCACATCCCAACAATTTATGCCTACGTCTTCTACTAACTAACAGAGGCTGAGCTAGCCTACAGTGTGCGGGTTCGGCGGAACCCAGTCACCTTTGCTTAAACGTTCTATTTATATTAGGAAATTCATGAAATATGTATAAATATTTAATTGTGAACCCAGTAACTAAGACACACTATGTGTTTTGTGGAAAATTTAGAACCCATAAACTTTAAATTCTGGCTTCGTCTCTGCTAACTAATGCGACTAGTAAGAGGATGAAACATATATATATATAAATAAACTCCAAACTTTTAATTTCTGCCAAACAGATTAGTTCTCCACTTAAAAAGCCAAATAGCCCAGAATCTTTACTAAATGCAAATCTCTTAACAATAAAATATTATTGGTTTAAATTTAACCACTTATTCTAATGAAATCAACTAGCAAAGAAAGATCTACCATAACAAATAAATATATTCAAAATACATCAAATCTAATTAATGTCCAAAACAATAAGCAATTGAAGTAAAATGAGGGCATGGCCAAACAAATACGCACTCAACAAAAAATGAATCCATTATATTCAAAATTGAAAGATAGCGAAAACGGCAAAAGATTAGAAATGAACCTCAAGGTCATGTTACTTTAAACTTTGATTATTTTTCAATATTGAAGTAAAAAATAAGGCAGGATCTGCGGACAAATATGAGCGAAAAACCTCGCTGGAAAATCGATCAAAAACCTCAATTGTTTCTTGACCCAAAAACACTGCTATTTTATGAGGAAAAGGGGGTTGTTTTCGAGCTACTTGATGGTTTTTTTAGCTCGTTTTTGGGATGGAATTGGAACTCTTTTCGCTGGTTTTCATGGCGGTTCAGAGTTTGTTAATGGACTGTTTTTGTGCAGATTTTAAGGGCTACTTTTGGGGCTCGTTTTGGACTATTTTGTGCAGATTTTTGGGGCTCGTTTTGGTGGATTTGAGGAGGGTCTATGGCTGAAATGTTTTGCTAATTTTCGCCCCCTTTTGTGTGTGTGTCGTGTGTTATAAGTAGAGATTATGTGATGGAAGAGTGAAGAATATAGGTGGGGAACATAAGTGGAGAGAGTGAGGGAAGTGGGTAGTAAGTGGAGAAAGTGGGGGAAGTGGGAAGTGAGTGTTAAAAGTGAGAATAAATTCAAACATGATCAAAAATTAGGTGATCACAACAAGTATAAGACCTAAAGTATCCATATTAACATGACTAAAATATATTTCTTTCTAATGGTATTACCTATATAAATCTTTTTCTTTCATTGTCTTATTTTTTGCTAAATTTGCATTGATTTCAAGAGATTATAGATCTTTCGAGATAATTTTTTCCATGTGATTTTAGGTCTATTTTATTCTCTTTTAACATTTTCACTTACTCTAATTTCGTATTTACGAATCAATATATCTGAAGGTCGACATAGAATATAATTCATCATAGGATAAAAAAAGAAGAAGGTAGTTTACTCAATGTGAAGATTAAAAAAAATAGAATAAATACTTGACGAGCAAATCCAACCAAAGAAATAGCAAAATTGAATGACATGATAGGACCAATGCATGCCTTACACAACTAGAATTCGGCCAAAAAGTGACCAAATATTGGCGACCAAATTTGGTCTGTTAAGAAAAGCGACCAAAGTTGGTCGCCAAACTACCGAAAATAATAAAAACAATATTTGAAATAATTTAGCGACCATAGTTGGTCGCTATTTGGACGCAAATTTAGTCAAACTGTTGACTGGACTGGTCAGACTTGCTTGGTCAAAGATACACTGAGTTTAGCGACCAATGTTGGTCGCAAAAGTGGGACCCACACAATTTTTTTTAATAATTTTATAAAACTTATAAAATATAAATATATATAATTTAAACTTGCGACCAAAGTTGGTCGCTAACTGAAGGATAAGAAGATAGCGACCAACTTTGGTCGCTAAAGTGGGACCCAATTATAATATTTTACTAAATATATATTTATGTAAATTTTTTATAAAATATAAATAAATATAACTCAAAATTTAGCGACCAAAGTTGGTCGCCAATGTGGGACCCAGTTCTAACGTTTAACAATTTTTATTATTAATTTAAATATTATATAAAATATAAATAAATCTGATTAAATTTTAGTGACCAAATTTGGTCTCTAATTTAAATTCATGTACATTTAGTGACCAACTTTGGTCGCTAAATTAAATTCATTTAAAGTTAGCGACCAAAGTTGGTCTCTATATGGTCAAATTTAAAAATCACTTTTGTGTTTACTATGTAAATAATATAAATGTAAGTCGTTAATAATTTTGTAATACAAGGGATGAATAGTACTACGAAGCGGGCGTGTGTGTCTATATATACAATATATGTACTTACGCTATACTATGCACTAAGTATAAGTGTATGAGGTAATACCATATCGAATATAGCTTATATATATATATATATATATATATATATATATATATATATATATATATATATATATATATACTTACGCTATACTATGCACTAAGTATAAGTGTATGAGGTAATACCATATCGAATACAACTTATATATATAATATATATACTTACGCTATACTATGCACTAACTATAAGTGTATTAGGTAATACCGTATCGAATACAAATATATATAATATATGTACTTACACTATACTATGCACTAAGTATAAGTGTATGAGGTAATACCGTATCGAATACAGCTTATATATATATATATAATATATGTACTTACGCTATACTATGCACTAACTATAAGTGTATTAGGTAATACCGTATCGAATACAGCTTATATATATATATATATATATATATATATATATATATATATATAATATGTACTTACGCTATAATATGCACTAAGTATAAGTGTATGGGGTAATACCGTATCGAATACAGCTTATATATATAATATATGTACTTACGCTATACTATGCACTAAGTATAAGTGTATGAGGTAATACCGTATCGAATATAGCTTATATATATATATATATAATATGTACTCACGCTATGCTATGCACTAAGTATAAGTGTATGAGGTAATACCGTATCGAATACAACTTATATATATAATATATGTACTTATGCTATACTATGCACTAAGTATAAGTGTATGAGGTAATACCGTATCGAATATAGCTTATATATATAATATATATACTCACGCTATACTATGCACTAAGTATAAGTGTATGAGGTAATACCGTATCGAATACAGCTTATATATATATGTACTTACGCTATACTATGCACTAACTATAAGTGTATTAGGTAATACCGTATCGAATATAGCTTATATATATACAATATTTATACTTACGCTATACTATGCACTAAGTATAAGTATATTAGGTAATACCGTATCGAATATAGCTTTTATATATATATAATATATGTACTTACGCTATACTATGCACTATGTATAAGTGTATGAGGTAATACCGTATCGAATATAGCTTATATATATACAATATATGTACTTACGCTATACTATGCACTAAGTATAAGTGTATGAGGTAATACCGTATCGAATACAGCTTATATATATATATATATATAATATATGTACTTACGCTATACTATGCACTAAGTATAAGTGTATGAGGTAATACCGTATCGAATACAGCTTATATATATACAATATATATACTTACGCTATATTATGCACTAAGTATAAGTGTACTAGGTAATACCGTATCGAATACAGCTTATATATATATAATATATGTACTTACGCTATACTATGCACTAAGTATAAGTGTATGAGGTAATACCGTATCGAATACAGCTTATATATATACAATATATATACTTACGCTATATTATGCACTAAGTATAAGTGTACTAGGTAATACCGTATCGAATACAGCTTATATATATAATATATGTACTTACGCTATACTATGCACTAAGTATAAGTGTATGAGGTAATACCGTATGGAATACAGCTTATATATATATATATATATATATATATATATATATATATATATATATATATATACATACGCTATACTATGCACTAACTATAAGTGTATTAGGTAATAACGTATCGAATACAGCTTATATATATATATATATATTGAAATATATATTTTGAAATAGCGACCAACTTTGGTCGCTATTTTGGTCAAACGGTCAGAATATAGCGACCAAAGTTGGTCGCTATTTCTAAAAATTCAAAACTGTTTTACCCACCAAAATAGCGACCAACGTTGGTCGCTATTTTAATTACATAACTCTCAAAACCGGGATCCCCTCCCATTCTTTCTAAAAAATTCCAAAAATCCCTCTTTTCTCTCTCACACTCAAACCCCACCCCCCTTCCAACTCCCACCACCAGGCCCCACCCACTCCACCAACGACCACCGCTCAGCTGCCGCCGTCGCCGTCGCATTTGCCGCTGTTGCGTCTCTCCTTCTCCACCTCCTAAAAATTCAAGGTTAGAATTACAAACCTAGGGTTTCAATTAGTGTTTCAATTGTTTATTGTTTCAACTTAGAATTAGTGTTTCAATTGATTATTTAACATTGTATTTTATAGAAACCTAGGGTTTAGATTGTATTTATCATTATTTAACATTTTATAGAAATCTAGGGTTTAGGGTATGGGTTGAATATTTAGGCTAGGCTTTATTGAGTATTTCTCCTTCAATATTTTAGTAAGCAATAGATACTAATTTAACGTCAAAGACTTGATTCATAGGTAGATATATATTAGGGTATAAATTGAACTTTTAGTTTAATCTTGATTAGTTTATAGGTAGATATTTAATATAGACACATGATAGTATATTTGGATTTTCTCTTAAAGTTCAAGACAATGTTAATGTTTAAGGCCTTAAGCGAATCGTTGCGTGGCTCTTGTTTGAGTACAACGAGTCGCCCACTTTTAGGATATAAATTGAACTTTTAGTTTAAGTTTAAACTCGTAGGATACGAATATAACTTATAGTTTTTAGGTTTTGTTCTTGTGAATTGAACTTGTAGGATATAAATTGAACCTTTTAGGATACGAGTTGAATTTTTAGGATATGAATTGAACCTTTTAGGTATGAGTTGAACCTTTAGGATATAAATTGAACTTAAACTCGTAGGATATGAATATAACTTTTAGGATATAAATTGAAGCTTTTATGTATGAGTTGAACCGTTAGGATATGACTTGAACTTTTGTGGATATAAATTGAACCTTTTAGGATATGAGTTGAATTTTTAGGATATGAATTGAACCTTTTAGGTATGAGTTGAAGCTTTTAGGATATAAATTGAACTTTTAGTTTAAGTTTAAACTCGTAGGATATGAATATAACTTTTAGGATATAAATTGAAGCTTTTATGTATGAGTTGAACCGTTAGGATATGACTTGAACTTTTGTGGATATAAATTGAACCTTTTAGGATATGAGTTGAATTTTTAGGATATGAATTGAACCTTTTAGGTATGAGTTGAAGCTTTTAGGATATAAATTGAACTTTTAGTTTAAGTTTAAACTCGTAGGATATGAATATAACTTTTAGGATATAAATTGAAGCTTTTATGTATGAGTTGAACCTTTAGGATATGACTTGAACTTTTGTGGATATGAATTGAAGCTTTTATGTATGAGTTGAACCTTTAGGATATAAATTGAACCTTTTAGGTATGAGTTGAACCTTTAGGATATAAATTGAACCTTTTAGGTATGAGTTGGACCTTTAGGATATGAATTGAAATTTTGGTTTATGTTTTGGAATTTTAGATTGCGGGAGGATTTTGTAGAAGAGGTTGATGACGTTATTAGACATGCAATGGAACTTCCACCAAGAATAACTAAGATAAAGTACCTGGCAGAATGTGCCTTTAATTGTTATTCTCATTAGCGACAATGATGATGAGAAGGCAATGACATGTGTTTCAAATAGTGATTGTGTAGGTAGGAATTTAGTATTTCCTAAGTAGATAAAAGAAGAGCTTATAGAGGAATTCTATACTTCATTTTCCATAGGAAAAGAAGTTTGATTGAGAGTGACAAGGTTGATGAAGACGGATGATTTTCCGTTGGTCGTCGCAGTTCCCATAAAATGGGGATCATAAGACTCTATGATGACAGAAATTATAAGAAGTTTTGTACTCAACTTTCTTTCGAGTCTGATCCGTACAAGCTTAATGTGATATTAGTTCGGATTCAGATAATGATTTGACCGATAAAAGTATGGAAATGCTCTTAAAAAGAATTAAAGGTAAAATATTTTTTAGCTTCCTTCTCGACCAAGAAAAACGTTTTACCTTTAATTCTTTTTAAGAGCATTTCCATACTTTTGTCGGTCAAATTATTGTCTGAATCTGAAGAAATATCATCCAATATCACATTAAGCTTGTACGGATCAGACTTCGAAGAAAGTTGAGCACAAAACTTCCTATAATCTTTGTCATCATAAAGTCTTATGATCCACGTTTTATGGGAACTGCAATGACCAACGGAAAATCATCCGTCTTCATCAACCTTGTCACTCTCAATCAAACTTCTTTTCCTCATGGAAAATGAAGTACAAAATTCCTCTATAACCTCTTTTATCTACGTAGGAAATGTTAAATCCTACCTATACCATCACTTTTTTGAAACACATTTCGTTGCCTTCTTATTATCATTGTAGCTAATGAGATAAACAATTGATCAAAGACACACTCCGTCATGTACCGTATCCAAGTTATTCTCTGAATCAAAGTTCATCTCGAGTAATAGTACCACGAGGATAATCACCAAAGCCACCAGACACCTTTATGATGCCAATGAAGCAAAATGAGCTATTCAATGAAACTCGTATTGTAAAGAAGAAGAAAGAGACTGATTCAGAAAGGAGGGTCGAGCCTCGACTACATACATGTAAGTTTTTTACTTTTCATTAAATATTTTGATTTGCTTTTATATAAATTTTGAAATACTAATTCAATATAATTTTTCATATAGGTTCAATTCGCTTCACATCTGACGTGGGGAAATTCATACGCAGTCAACCACCTAATGAACCGAGCGAGGCAATCCAACTTGCAGACGAGGATGATGAAAGAACACTCCTTCGGTACTTTATATACTATTGTGTTAGTTCTATTGTGTTAGAACTAATTTACATACCAATTTACTATTGTGTTAGTTCTCTTTAGTTCGAATGGGCTTGTAATAAACGTTAACTTAGTTTTGTTAGCTTAATGTGTTAGTTCTATTGAACTTTATTCTTTGTTGCTTTTAATTGCTTTTTATTGTTGTTGTTGTTGGCATAAAATGCCTATTTAGGAAATTGGTATGGCTCGCAGGTGGTGTAGCTGCAAAAACAGGCAGTTTCTGCCAAAATAATACACAGAAAAGCGACCAAAGTTGGTCTCTATTTGGTCGCTTTTCATGTTAAAAAAAATAATTTTCTGGAGAATAGCGACCAACTTTGGTCGCTATTTACCCAGATTTCTACAAAAAGCGACCAAACTTGGTCGCTATTTCATTAAAAAAATAAAATTTCTGGTGATATAGCGACCAAAGTTGGTCGCTAATATTTAAAAAATAAATTAAATCCATGTATTTAGGGACCAAAGTTGGTCGCTAGTTTAATAAAATAAATAAATAATTGAATACAAAAGCGACCAAAATTGGTCTCTAGTTTCCAGATTTTAAAATATAATATTTGGTTTAGAGACCAAAGTTGGTCGCTTTTTAGTGATTAATAATAAATAAATAAATAATGTATTTTTTATTTAGAGACCAACTTTGGTCGCCAAATTTATATTATTAAATTAATAAAGCGACCAAAGTTGGTCTCTATAGTCAATATCCGGAAAAATGGGTCCATTTAGCTTAGAGACCAAAGTTGGTCGCTAATTAGCGACCAACTTTGGTCCCTAAATAAAAGGGACCATCAATATAGCTACCAGACACTTTTGGTCGCATTTTGGTCGCTTTTTGCGGTCTCTTTTTCCCAGAATTCTAGTAGTGTTAGGTAATGAAATACAGAAAAAGTAGTTTTGCTAATTCAAATGTAAGAAAAATAAAGCTAATAATCAGGGACAGAATTGTCCAATTGTAGATTAACATACTTGTGACATACATATAATACCAAAAAGGGGAGATTTGGAGAATGATTTGTAAGCGTGAGTACGAAATTGTATGCCTTTTCAGCGTTAAGTCCAAATTCCAGTATATGGTGCCAATGTTATGGGTGTTATGTTTTTTGACTCCAAAATTTGGTTGAATGCTTTTGAATTATTCGTAATTAATTTATTGTACTATATATATTTCATTGAGTTTGATGCGATGATGCAAGCCCATTTTTAAAATTAATTTATAATCTTTCTCATCTTGGATTATCATTAAATTAGTCTTTTTGTGTGGTAATTATCATTGAATTAGTTAGTTTCCTAGCAAAGTTATTTCACTAGGTAAATGCTTCTGTTTCTCCTACTAACTTCCGAAGTCACAGTCTATGGAGGTCATTTGTTTAACCTTTAAGATTTTAGCTCTTAAATCACCATTAAAATTATGAGTTCAAATTTAATATTTATTGAGATCTAACATTTGCCTCTACATTTGATCTGTACAACAGCCTCTACAGTTTCAACTGCAGCAACCGCCAAACCAATTGAATTTACTTATTTTTTCACACTTGAGTGTTAAAATGGAGAAAATGTAGTTGATAAGCAGAGAAATCGTACCACAGTGATGTAATTCATACAGTGACATTGCTATAAAAGCGCAAACATAGACTATGATCAACACACTGATTTACATTTAATTGGTACTGTTACTTTTGCAATATTTCCTTTCATTTCCAGAAATAATAGAACAAATATGATCGTATTTCGAGAAGACTAATTCTTTCTGTATCTTCAGAGGCAAACTGTTGTGATCGCCTGTTTTTTTGGCCTCTTTCCCTACCACATTAAAGGCTTTTTTACTGCCTACTATAATAATTCTAAGAATATGGTTAAAAAAACAAATATCAGAAAGTTTTATTAGTTTGTGTCATTTGCAGAAGCAGAGCAACGTGAACGAAGTGTATCTTCATCGTCACAATTAATCATTCTTAACTTGCCGGGCTTTCTAAGGAATTCAATTGAAAAATACAACTTGTGTTACCATTACAGAACTACGGCTCAGTAGTATAAATTCATTGCTCCCTCTAAGTAATATTTCATTCCCACAACATTCAAATACAAAGATTATAGAATCAATAGAAAGATATCAGGTTGTGAAAACTAAAATGGCCAGCTTGACATTCAATTGGAAGCTTGCTTTTGCAGCTCTACTAGTGTTGGCAATGTTTGCATCTCTAGCCACATCTCGCGACTTGTATGAAGCTGCCTCGATGGTCCAGAAACACGAGCAGTGGATGAGTCGCTTTGGCCATGTGTACAAACATGATATAGAGAAGGCTAAAAGATTCAAGGACAATGTTGAGTATATTGAGTTTGTGAACAACGCTGGGACTCGACGTTACAAGTTAAGCATTAATGAGTTTGCTGATATGACAAATGAAGAATTCAGAGCCACTCGAGATGGATACAAAGTGTCTTCTCATCAACAGTTGTCAAAAACCACATCATTCAAGTATGCAAATGTGACTGCTCCAGCTACCATGGATTGGAGAACGAAAGGCGCTGTTACTGGAATTAAGGACCGAGGACAGTGTGGTAAGCTAAAACAAACTAAACATTTTCATTCATAACATCCTTCTAATGAATGTGGATTACTAATATCTTATCACCTAATAATAATATAATTTAGGATGTTGCTGGGCATTTTCTGCTGTTGCTGCTACAGAAGGAATAAACAAGATCAAGACGGGTAAGTTAATTTCTTTATCGGAACAAGAATTGGTGGATTGTGACACAAGTTTAGATATGGGATGTGAAGGAGGTCTTATGGATGATGCTTTTAAATTCATAATCAAGAACCATGGGCTTACTGATAATAGGCGAAATCTAGGTGATTTAACTATTGTTTATGCTTCCGCTTGATTATATTCCAATGACATATTATGGTTAATTGATGAAAAATAGGCTTTAATTGTGATATGTATACATTTCAGGATGAGGAGCCTATATGATGCTTTCAAGAGGATATTGGAATGATTTATGAGCAAGAACAACCCTTCGGAGTTGAGTGCGCGCAAGGACGAGACAAAAAAATGGACGAAATCAAGCTCCAGGTGCGCGAAGAAACGCGCGAAGTCGCGCAGTAGTTCGAGCGTAAGAAAGGCTGAAGCAGAATCACGCGCGAAGTTACGCGCGAGCTCGCGCGTGTCCGGTCCGGAAAAACGTTATTTAGGGGTAAAATTAGAAATCTGGAGAGAAACCCACTTAACCTATATAAAGTCAAGCTCGCCCAAAGTTAAAGGAGGCAGATTTTCATAGTTTAGTGGAAGAACTAGAGAGGCAAGAGGCAAGGAGGACGTTTTTGAGAGAAAAACACGAGCATAGAGCCACCGTGGAGGCCGAAATTCATCGGGTTTCATCTTTCTTCCTCCAAACTTAGTAATTTTTATGTTTCTTTGTATGAGTTGTTGTTTTGCTACCATGTCTATGTGGAGCTAAACTTCACATTCTAGAGTTGTGGTTCTTTCATGACTATTGTTATTCGGATATTGAGTTTGATTTCTTAGTTTATAATATTGGTTTATTTATTCAATCATGCACTTAATTATTTGATTGCTTGATCACCAATTGAATACTATCTACGAATCTTGAATTGAACTCGAAAGAGGGAATTCTAGATTGCATATAAGATTGAATAGAGCAAGTTCTTGAACCTGGGCATCGGGGAACGGATTCGCGGTTAGGATAGACATATACCTAATTGCCTTGCTTGGTTGGTTTACAGGAATTATAAATGCGTTCTTGTTGATTCTAACTCCATAGACATATAGGCGTTAGATTAGCTTGAATAGGCGAGTAAGAACTCGACAGATTCTTATGAGCAATATTAATCCTGTCAACCAATAAACTAGATAAATTAGTTAGTCAATTCAATAGAAGAATACAATAGGATTGTTAGATAGCCCATAACCCTAGATCGTTTTCATTACATTGATATCATAAAAATCTGCTGTCCTTTGGCTCAGAGTTCATTAGTTATTTTTTATTTTATTTTAATTAGTTTAGAATCAAATACTTCTAGGTTTAATTCTTGTATAGATAATTAGGATAGTCTAATTTAGTTAATAGTTAATCACAAGTCCTCGTGTGATCGACATCCGACTTTTAGTCACTTTATTACTTGACGACCGCGTATACTTGTGTGTGTGTTTGGTCGCAACACTTACTACTGAATCCAATTACCCATATGAGGGAACTGATGGTACTTGCAAAACCGGTAAAGAGTCAAACCATGCAGCTAAGATCACAGGTTACAAAGACGTTCCAGCTAATAGTGAATCAGCTTTGCTAAAAGCAGTTGCCAACCAACCAATATCCGTGGCCATTGATGCTAGTGGCTCGGATTTCCAATTCTATTCAAGCGGTGTTTTCACTGGAGAATGTGGAATTGAGTTAGATCATGGTATCACTGCCGTTGGTTACGGGAAGACTAGTGATCGATGGTACTAAATATTGGTTAGTGAAGAATTCATGGGGACAAATTGGGGTGAGAATGGATATATATATAAGAATGCAAAGAGATGTTGATGCTGAGGAAGGACTCTGTGGAATTGCTATGCAAGCGTCTTATCCGTCTGCTTGAATCGCACCGTAGGGCATGTTTGCTGTTGATTATTACGTAAAGATAATTGATGTTCATCCTTCTTATAATTTATGTGGTGTATTTACAGTCTAGGTATGTTATGAGTTTGTACATTAAGTGCTGAACAAAAGTTGATATGCGAACAGATTAGTAATACAAGTCGTGAGATTATGTTTTATAGTTGCCTTTTAAACTTCTCTTTCCATATTGCTTTATGGTAGGATAAGATATTCTTTAGCAATTGACTAACCGTGTCAGCTTCCTCTCTGGAATATTGCCCCTTTTATAGTTATGGGCAAAATGCTTATCTGGAATGGGATTTACATGCGTTTTATGTTAACTAAACTATCAAACGGTTTGGAAGATGATATATCTTAATTGCATTTTATAAGTGCAACTTATTAAATCATAAAACTGCTTTTAGAATTCCACTTATAAATTGTATTTCAGGAACACGGTGAAACTTAAAAATCCCAAAGAATGCGGTTTTATATCGCATGCGACTAATAATCGCATTTTCCGAGTGCGGCTTATAAATCCTGTTTACATTGTAATCGTATTTATCGAACGCGAGTTTTTAAATTGTATTTCTGGATAAATTGCATCGTCTGAATGCCACTTATGAATCGCATTTCATGAATGTGATTTATAAGTTCACATACGACCATCCCCTATTCTCTCTCTTTCCATTTCTGTTTCTGTTTCTGTTTCTGTTTCCATTTCCTCTTCGGTAAAATCATTCTCGCTTTTTACATCTTATGCACAGTTGAAACTCTGTTATCGTTATGCTGTGGATTTGATCTGCACATGAGCAAATGAAACTCTCTCATTTTAGATAATTTTTCATAATTGTGCTACATTGTGAGGAATTTGTTATTTGTTTGAATCCTCCATTTTTTCTTTTTGGTTAATCTTTCATAGTAATGCGATATTGTTCTGATTATTGTGCTTGAATTCTCAATGTTCCATTTTCTCGGTTGAATTTAAATAATGCGACTTTGATGTTTACATATAACCTCCTCGATATTGAATTGGAAAACTGCAGTATTTCTGGTCACGAACTCCTTTTGTAAGTCACATTTTTAATTTCTTTATTTACTACTACTAAAGCCTAAAAGTGTTCTGCTCAGTCAGCTAATTTTTTTTTTCTGTCACCCTACGTACCTTGAGTCCGATAGATGAATCAGTCTTTGCGAAAAGTGAGTAATTAATATATGGAAAAGAGAGCAAAGAAAATCCAATTTGAAGAAGGGGGTTGATCATCACGGCGGAGAGAGGATACAAGTTACGGGTTCGGCTAAACCCAGTAATTTTGTTCCCAATTATTATTTGTCTTAAGAAATTCATTAAATATGTACAAGTTATTATTCGCTTCTGAGTCACTTCTCTGCATGAGCCAGAAGCAAAATTACAATTCGGCCGAACCCAGTAGCTTTTGCTTGAATTGTATATTCCATCTTAAGAAATTCATTAAATATGCTTTAAATATTATATTTAGAATTCAATCGTTAGTATTTAAAGTCATTGGCCTAAAGTTTAGAACCCATAAAATTGAAATCCTGGTTCCGCCGTTGTTGATCATCTCATGATGCATTTTCGCAGTCAATTTCACGGTAATGTGGGGATGAATTTACTGAATATGAGTACGAAGAATAAGAGTAGTTTTCCATTGATTTGGCAATTTTTTTGAGAATTTGGAAGGAATTTTTGAGGTGCTCCAAAGAAATGGAAAAGTGAATACATAGACATTCTCTTAAACTTGTCCGAATATTTTACTTAGACACCTAAACTAAAACCATAAGCTATCGAGCACTCGATCTCCACTCAAATTATGTCTATTAGATACAAGAAGATGATGTGGCACAAAGGGTGACCCTCAATTCTTTTGAGCGCGTGGACTAGTAAAAAAAAAAGAAAAACCTAAAATAGTGTTCTCCTTCACAATGGAAGCCACACCCCACTATCTACCTCAGCAACCTAACGATGCTCCATCTTCGTCTAGCAGAAAACTCCACTTTGCCCATAGACATTAGCCACGGGTTCAGAATACCAAATTAGAATCTACTTGGATCTTGCTTTCGCAAATCACATTTTGCTAAGTCTCATAAAACATAACTAAAAGTTGAAAGCAAATACAAAATAAAAAATAGAAATATTTGTGATACAGCCAGCAATCTTTTGAATCACCAAAAATCCAGCACATCCTCAAATAAAAACGAGTACGCAAATTTTCACACCAAACTTAAAAAGGATACCCATCAACAAAGAAAGAAATTAATGCTTCTT
Source organism: Nicotiana sylvestris (assembly GCF_000393655.2). NCBI lineage: Eukaryota > Viridiplantae > Streptophyta > Magnoliopsida > Solanales > Solanaceae > Nicotiana > Nicotiana sylvestris. Next base: position 142,630,343 of record NC_091060.1, read on the forward strand.
CGTTTTCCCTTTAGTATAAGACAAAGGCTGAAAATTATACTTTTTGAAGTTGGGCAAGTGGAATGTTTAACCAAGTACTAGGGCTATTGATAATCAAGTAAAAGAATATTTTTTGCAATAGAAAAGGAAAATGTCATGACCCCGGTTCACCCTCCGTGAACCATCGTGACGGCACCTAGTCTCTACGACTAGGTAAGCCTAATTTGTGGAAGAAAAACCAAAATTTGCGGAAGTAAACAATTTAAGATAGAAATAAAGTAGTAACAGTGTTTAAATGTGCCGCTTGGCTTACACCATGTTTAACCCTCAATACCAATACATAAATTCAAGACCCGAAAACCCACGAATCACAAGCTAAGATCAATACTACATAGCTCTAACTCCGGAATGTCTAATAAGAATATGAAAGTACAGAAGGGCTAAATATTAAAAGCAGGAATAGAAAGGGACTTTGCGGTCTAGGGACGTGACAGATATACCTCGAAGTCTCTAGAGCAGTCGCCTCCCTCAAGGATGGTAGGCCTGAGTAGCGGTACCTGGATCTGCACATGAAAAACATGCGCAGAAGGGGCATGAGTACACCACATCAGTACTCAGTAAGTGTCAAGTCTAACCTCGGTTAGGTAGTGACGAGGAAGTTCATGGCCCTACTAAGGTTAACTAAAATATAAAAAGCAACAGTAAAGAACAGAACAGTATAAATAAGTACGACAGTAAAATAACACAAGATGTACAGGATAGCAGCAACTACACAATAACAAGGTAAACATGGAAAGAAAATACAACTCAGCACCAATAATAACAATCGGGGATCTCCCAGGATACCGTCCTATAGTCCCATATGTTCATATCCAGTGGAGCTTCCGGGATCCCGTCCCGTAGTAATTCATAGTGCGCGGGGATCTACCGGAATCCCGTTCCGTAGTCCCAAATGTAAATACTCAGTACTGGGGGAATCTACTGGGTGCATTCCCACAGTTCCATATAACTGTGCAAGGGAATCTACCAAAATCCCACATCCGTAGTCCCAAAATTAACAGACAAGGGGGAGCTACCGGAATCCCACATCCGTAGTCCCAAAATAAACAGATAAGAGGGAGCTACCGGAAAATATACAGAAATGGCAAGACATCATATTAAGGCAACAAGTGATTCTAGCCTAGCATGCTGCACAAAATTCAAGTAAGGCAGGTTGAACAAATAAAGCAATTAAGTCATTTAGACATGCTTTCCTAAGCTAACAACATGCTTAATAGTGCAAGTAATATAGACAGGAAAGGAAACATACTAGTAATTAGTTAAAGAAAACCGGATTTCCAACAATTAGCACAAGTATGCACTCATCACCTCACGTACAAGGCATTTCAATTACCAAATATACCAATCCTAAAGGGAAGGTCCCCCACACAAGGTTAGACAAGTCACTTACCTTGAACCGACTCAAAAATCAATTCGAAACCACGCTCTTGCCACGATTACTCGACTGAAAATGGTCCAAATCTATTCAATTCAATTTTATAATGTAAATAACACTTCAAGTAACTGATTCTACAATTAAAGTCTAAGCTAATACGCAAAATTATGTAAAATGACCAAAATGCCCCTCGGGCCCACGTCTCGAAATCGGGTAAAATTTATAGTTTCAGAATCCTCAAACTCTCACGAGTCTAACCATACCAAAATTATCCAAATCCGATGTCAAATCCCCAATCAAAACTCAATTTCTTGGTCTAAGAACTTTTCCCCAATTTTCATAAAAATTTCGAAATTAAAGGATGAATTCATGTTTAGATTAATGGGTTACAAGCAAAAAGGAGTTTAGAATCGTTATCCTATTGATATCTCTGAAAATCCCTCAAAATCTCGCTCAAATCCGAGCTCCCAAGCTTAAGTTTTGATAAAAATGGCTAAACCCTCGATTTTGAAATCTTATATCTGCCCAGGTAATTCCTTCTTCGCGAACGCGAGGTTACTATCGCGAATGCGATGCACAAAATTCCTGCTGGCCAAATTCTTCTTTCGTGAACGCGTAGCTTACATAGGTAGACCTTACGCGAACGCGAGGACCATGTCGCGAATGCAAAGACCAACAGGTCCTTACCTTCGCGAACGCGGGACATCATCGCGAATGCGAAGCACATTTCAGCTGCTTCACCCAGATGCTCTATGCAAACACGAGACTCCCTCGCGAACGCGATGAAAGTTTTCTCTGCAACACAATAGCAGAAAATCTACAATTTTTCCAAGTTCAAAAATGGTCCGTTGAGCATCGGAACACACCTGTCACGAACCAGACCCCGATCCGGTCGTGATGGCGCCTCTCGTAAAGACAAGACCAGCCAACCAACCCATTTCGCCTTTTCAAAATAGTTAATATTAATAAACAATTTTAGCATAATTTAATAACCACAGTCTAAATAAAAGTTTTCTTTATTAAGTGCGGAATACAACCCAAACACAGCCCAAACCGAAGTGTCACAAGTCACGAGCATCTATTAGAGTATAAATACAACTGCAAGGCCTGAAACATATAAAATAGGACTGATAAACAAAAGGAAGAAATGCGATGCTGCGAACGCTGGCAGTCACCTCACTAAACTCCGATAACTTAGCCTCCGACCAGCTCAAAATCTGCTATCGGGTGAACAAATACCTGCATCTGCACACGAGGTTCAGGGAGTAAAGTGAGTACTCCAACTCAGTGAGTACTCCAACTCAGTGAGTAATAAAGGTAAATAATAATTGGGCAGTAAGAAATCACGTAAAGCAAACCATCATGCTGTATAGAGCAGTCTAAAACCCTTTGAGTAAAAGCAGTGAAACTGTGAAATCCTTAGAAAAACATCTTAGCTCAGTTTAAACCTCTTTTAAAAATGACCTTTTTTAACGGTTACGCAAATGAGTGCAAAACAAATAGTGCAGTTAAGCACAGAAATCCGCCCCTCGGGCACAACACTCAATTAACAGATAATGCCAGGTAATCAGATAGATATCACATGAAGTAGCACAAACAACAGATAATGGCAGACAAATGAAATAAAGTAAACACATAGAATAGTACCAACACCGTTGCGGCGTACAACCCGATCCATATATCTCGTCGACGACGCTCACTGGGGGTGTGCAGACTCCGAGAGGGGCCCCTTACGGCCCAAGCGCAATATAAAGCCATATCGTGGCATCAAAATCTAGGCCCTCGGCCTCATATCAGTATCAGTATAACACTGCTGCGGCGCGCAACCCAATCCCTTAGTATCCTCACATCTGGCCCTCGGCCATACTCAGTCCAAAAATCACATAAGCCCCTCAGGCATTAGTAAAAACAGTAGTTCTCAACCCAAAACATTTAGGGTTCAAATAGTTGTCTCGAAGCCCCAATATGGCAATCAGTCCAAATAATGATGATAACAAATAAGTTTTAATCAAATACGCGATAAAGCGTCAATCGGGACGGACCAAGTCACGATCCCCAATAGTAAACGACCCCACGCTCATCATCAAGCGCGTGTCTCACCTCAATATAGCACTACGATATGCGAATACGGGGTTTCAAACCCTCAGGATATCATTTACAATCATTACTCACCTCGAACCGGCGAAATCTCTAGCTCGCGACGCCCTTGCCCCTCAAATCGGCCTCCACGCGCATCGAATCTATCCAAAATCAGAACAAAAACATCACAATATGCTAAGGGAACAAAGCCCAAGCGAAAACAATCAATAATGGGCACAAATCCCAAAATTACCAAAACCCGAGCCTCGGGCCCTCTTCTCGAAACTCAGAAAGTTTTACATCAACGGGTTCCTTATCCTTCCACGAGATCATACACATCAAAAGTTCTCAAATCCGCCCTCAAATGGTCCTTCAAATCCCAATTTAAAAGTTTCAAAAATCCCAAGCCCTAGTTCTTCCATTTTTTGCTTAGTTTCCATAAATTTCTAGGTGGATTTCACAATAAATTCGAGTTTTAGGTTTGAAAATCTTACCTCCAAATGTTTCTCCTTGAACCCCTCTTCGATTTCCTTCAAAAAGCTCTCAAAATGCTCAGCTATGGAGGAAAAATGACTCAAAATCGCAGATGAAATAACTTAAAACATTCTGCCTAGGGGTTTTCGCATCTCTGACCCCACCACCGCTCCTGCGGTACCGCTTCTGCGGTCATTTCTACGCATCTGCGGAAATCACTCAACTGGCCAACAATCGCATCTACGATCAAATCCCCGCATCTACGACATCGCAGATGCGGCCCACCTAACTGCTTCTGCGGTCTTTCCCCAACAGGCGCATTTTCGCTTCTGCGACTAATCAACCGCACATGCGGCGCCGCATCTGCGGTCCACAACCCGCAGATGCGGAAATAATAGAAGCAGCAAATCTGAAGCTGCAAAAATTTCCAAATTCTCCGATAACCACCCGAAATCACCCCGAGGCCCCCGGGGCCTCAACCAAAAGCACGAACATGACCCAATACCTTATTCAAAGTTGTTCCAATCATCAAAACTCTTCAAACAACATCAAATCACACATCGAATTCAAGCCTAAGTTTTCTAAAAACTTCCGAAATACGCTTTCGATAAAAAACCCAACCAAACCACGTCCGAATGACCTGAAATTTTGCATACACATCACAAATGACATAACGAAGCTACAACAACTCTCAGAATTCCATTCCGACCCTCGGATCGAAATCTCACCTATCAACCGGAATTTGCCAAAATACTAACTTCGCTAATTCAAACCTAATTCTATGCCGGACCTCCAAAACCAATTCCGATCACGCTCCTAAGTCATAAATCACCCAACAAAGCTAACCAAATCATAAAAATTTCGATCCGAACTCATATACAAATAGGTCAAATCTTTTAAATTTTAAGCTTTCAACTGAGACTGTTCTTTCAAATTCATGCCGATTTTTGTGAAAACCAAAACCAACGATTTACATCAGTCATAATACATCATACGGGGCAAGTCATGCCCGAGAACTGGCGATCAAAGTGCAAAAGCTCAAAACGACCGGTTGGGTCGTTACAACACCCGAGGCCCCCGGGACCTCAACCAAACCTGCCAACCAATTCTAAAACATCAGTCAAACTTGTTCCAACCTTTAAACACTCAAAACAACATCAAAACACCTATTTTTCATCGGATTCAAGCCTAAGAATTTCAAAAACTCTAAAAACACGCTTTCGATAAGAAAATCTATCAAACCTCGTCCAAATGACCTGAAATTTTGCGCACACGTCACATTCAACACTATGGAGCTACTCCAACTTCCGAAATTCCATTTCGACCCTCGGATCAAAATATCAATATCGGACCGAAAACTTCAAAAATTTAACTTTCGGCATTTCAAGCCTAAATTATCTACGGACCTCCAAAACACAATCCGAACACGCCCCTAAGCCCGAAATCACCCAACAGAGCTAGCAGAACCATCGAATTTCCATTCCGAGGCTGTCTTCACACTGCTCCAGCTACGGTCAACTCTCCAACACTTAAACTCCATTTAGGGACTAAGTGTCCCAAAACTCTCCAAAACTCAAAATCGAACATCCCGACAAATCAAAATAGGAGAAATAAACTCGGGAAAAGCAGTTAATAAGGGATCGAGGCGTTAATTCTTAAGACGACCGGCCGGGTCGTCACATCCTCCTACACTCAAACATTCGTTTGTCCTCGAACGAGCATAGAGACATACTTGAAGTAGTGTAAAGATGAGGGTAACGGCTGCACATATCCTGCTTGGCTTCCCAGGTCACCTCCTCGACCGGCCGACCCCGCCATTAAACCTTCAATGATGCAATGTTCTTTGACCTCAACTTTCTAACTTGCCTGTCCAATATTGCCACTGGCTCCTCCACATAAGATAGATCCTTGTCCAACTGGACTGAACTAAAATCCAGCACATACGACGGATCGCCGTGATACCTCCGGAGCATCGAAACATGAAATACCGGATGAACTCCTGCCAAGTTGGGAGGTAAAGCAAGCTCATAAGCAACCTCCCCAACATGCCTCAATATCTCAAAAGGGCCAATAAACCTCGGACTCAACTTCACTTTCTTCCCGAATCTCATAACGCCCTTCATAGGCGAAACCCGAAGTAGAACCCGCTCTCCAATCATATAGGAAATATCACAAACCTTCCGATCCGCGTAACTCTTCTGTCTGGACTAGGCTGTGCGGAGTCTATCCTGAATCACCTTAACCTTATCCAAAACATCCTGAACTAAGTATGTGCCCAATAATCTGGACTCACCCGGCTCAAACCAACCCACCGGAGATCTACACCGTCTCCCATATAAAGCCTCATACGGTGCCATCTGAATGCTGGACTGATAGCTATTGTTATAAGCAAACTCCGCTAATGGCAAGAACTGATCCCAAAACCCTTCAAACTCAATCACACATGCATAGAGCATATCCTCAAGAATCTGAATAGTGCACTCGGACTATCCGTCCGTCTGAGGGTGAAATGACATACTCAACTCTACCCGAATACCTAACTCATGCTGAACGACCCTCCAGAACCATGATGTGAATTGGGTACCTCTATCTGAAATGATGGAAATCGGAATACCATGCAGACAAACAATCTCTTGAATATAGATCTCCGCCAGTCGCTCTGAGGAATAAGTAGTACACACAGGAATAAAGTGAGCGGACTTGGTCAGCCAATCCACAATCACCCAAATAGCATCATAATTTCTCAAAGTCCGTGGGAGCCCAACTACAAAGTCCATGGTGATCCGCTCCCACTTCCACTACGGAATATCTATCTACTGAAGCAACCCACCCGGTCTCTGGTGCTCATACTTCACCTGTTGACAGTTGATGCACCGAGCTACAAATCCAACTATATCCTTCTTCATCCGCCTCCACCAGTAGTGCTGCCTCAAATCCTGATCCATCTTCGCGGCACCCATATGGATGGAATACCGCAAACTATGGGCCTACTCTAGAATCAACTCTCGCAGCCCATCAACGTTGGGTACACAAATCCGACCCTGCATCCTCAATACCCTATCATCACCAATAGTCACATATCTGGCATCATCGTGCTGAACCTTGTCCTTGAGGACAAGCAAATGGAGGTCATCATACTGCTGCTCCCTGATACGGTCAAATAAGGAAGACCAAGAAACCATGCAAGCTAGAACCCGGCCGGGCTCCGAAAGATCCAATCTCACAAACTAACTGGCTAAGGCCTGAATATCCATCGCCATAGGCCTCTCCGATGGTGGTAAATAAGCCAAACTCCCCAAACTCTCCGCCCGACACTCAAAGCATCGGCCACCACATTGGCCTTGCCCGAGTGATACAGAATAGTGATATCATAGTCCTTCAACAACTCTAACCACCTCCTCTAGCGCAAATTTAGATCCTTTTGCTTGAACAAGTGCTGCAAGCTCCGGTGGTTAGTATAAATCTCACAAGGCACACCGCATAAGTAATGGCACCAAATCTTTAGGGCATGAACAATGACAGCTAACTCAAGGTCGTGAACATGGTAGTTCTTCTCATGTATCTTCAACTGTCTGGACGCGTAGGCAATCACCCTACCATCCTGCATCAACACCGCTCCGAGGCCAACCCTCAAGGCATCACAATAGACTGTATAAGACCCCAAACCTGTAGGCAATATCAAAATTGGGGCTGTGGTCAAAGCTGTCTTGAGTTTCTGAAAGCTCGCCGCACACTCCTCTGTCCACTAGAACGGAGCACCCTTCTGGGTCAACCTGGTCATAGGGGCCGCAATCGATGAAAACCCCTCCACAAAATGATGGTAGTAGCTCGCCAAACCAAGGAAACTGCGGATCTCGGTAGCCGAGGATGGTCTGGACCAACTCTGCATGGCCTCTATCTTCTTCAGATCCACCTGGATACCCTCACTCAATACCACGTGGCCTAAGAACGCCACTGAATCCAACCAGAACTCACATTTTGAGAACTTATCATACTTCTTCTCTCTTAAAGTCTGAAGCACAGTCCTCAGGTGGTACTCATGATCTTCCCGACTCTGAGAATACACCAGAATATCATCAATAAATACAATGACGAACGAGTCAAGATACGGCCGGAACACACTGTGCATCAAATGCATAAAGGCTGTTGGGGCATTGGTCAACCCAAATGACATAACAACGAACTTGTAATGACCATACTGAGTCTTCAAAGCAGTCTTCAGGAAATCTGGCTCCCGAATCTTCAACTAATGGTAACCTGAGCACAAATTAATCTTAGAAAACACCCGTGCACCCTGAAGCTGGTTAAACAGATCATCAATACGAGGCAAAAGATAACAGTTCTTCACTGTAACCTTGTTCAACTGGCGATAATCAATGCACATATGCATGGAACCATCCTTTTTCTTCACAAACAAGATAGGAGCACCCCTAAGGTGATACACTGGGCCGAATAAAACCCTTATCAAGCAATTCCTGTAACTGATCCTGCAACTCCTTCAACTTAGGAGGAGCCATACGATACGGAGGAATAGAAATGGGCTGAGTGCCCGGCAACAGATCAATGCCAAAATCAATATCTCTATTAGGCGACATGCATGGAAGATCAGCTGGAAACACATCGGGAAAATCTCATACTACTGGAACTGAATCAACTGAAGGGGTATCAATACTGACATCTCTCACATAAGCTAAATACGCGTCACACCCCTTCTCAACCATACACTGAGCATTAAGAAAAGAAATAACTCTACTAGGAGTGTGATCTAAAGTACCCTTCCACTCAACACGCGGTACACCTGGCATAGTCAGCGTCACAGTTTTGGCGTGACAATCAAGAATAGCATAATGGGGCAACAACCAGTCCATGCCCAAGATAATGTCAAAATCTACCATGTTGAGCAACAATAGATTAGCTCTGGTCTCAAAATCACTAAGAGCAACCGAACACAACCGATAAACGCGGTCCACAATAAGAGAATATCTCACATGAGTAGAAACATAAATAGAGGAACTCAAGGAATCCCGAGATACACCCAAATGTGGAGCAAAATAAGATGACACATAAGAATAAGTAGAGCCTGGATCGAATAGAACCGATGCATCTCTGTGGCAAACCAATATAATACCTGTGATGACAGAATCGGAGGCAACAACCTCGGTACGAGTAGGAAGGGCATAGTATCTGGCCTGGCCTCCCCCTCTAGGGCGACCTCTACCTCCCCAACCTCGACCTCTAGCTGGCTGAGTAGGTGGGGTAGAAACTGGAGCTGTAACCATAGCCTGAGAACTCTGCGGGGCATGCTGTGGCTGAGAAGTCTGTGAAGGTGCACCCCTCTCAAGTCTGGGGCAATCTCTCACTATATGACGTGTGTTACCACACTCAAAACAAGATCTGGGAGGGCGTGGTGGCTGTGACTGGCTCGGGCCAGGCTTGCTGGACTGACCTCTGAAAGCACCCCGTGCAGGAGGCGCGCTAGAAATTGGAGGTGCATAATAAGGCTCCCGAGGCCTAGGAGGAGCTGGATCACCACTGGCTGTTGGAAAAGCTGAATGAACAGAGCGACTCATATAACCCCTACCATGATGACCTGCAGCTGGTGTACGGGCACCAGAATAATAGCTCGACTCTCGAGATCTCTTGGCCTCCCTCTCCTCTCTCTCCCTAGCATGCATACCCTTAATCCTCCTAGCAATGCTCACCACTCGCTGATAAGAAATATCCATCTCTAACTCACGAGCCATGCTAGATTTGATGCTGGGAATAAGGCCCTTAATGAACTGGCGAACCCTCTCACGGACAGTAGAAATCAAGGCCGGTGCATGCCTAGCCAAACTGGTGTAACGGACTGTATACTCTGAGACAATCATAGCACCCTGACGCAAATGCTCAAACTCTGTGCGCCACATGTCCTTGAGGCTATAAGGAATATAATCCCTCGGGAACAGATTTGAAAATTGAGTCCAAGTCAGAGAAGCAGCCTCATATGGACTGTCTAACTCATAGGTGCGCCACTACTCATAGGCGACTCCTCGAAGTTGGAAGGTAGTGAAGGAAACCCCGCTCGATCCTGATATACCCATGGTACAGAGAATGCAATAACACTCATCTAGAAATCCCAGAGCATCGTCCGATGCTAGACTACTAAATACAAGGGGCTTGTACTTCTTGAACTTCTCAAGCCTCAACTACTCATCCTTGGAAGCCGCTGCCCTGTCCTCGGGCTGAATCGACACTGCAGGCGGCACTGAAATAATCTCAGGGACCTTCTCAACATGCACTCGCTGCTCAGGAGTGCGGTCGGCGGGAGTCGGTGCTCCTCCCCCGGCCTGAGATGTGGCTATAGCAAGGGAAAGTAACCCTGCTTGAGCCAAGGTGGTGTACATGCTCATGAACTGCGCCAAAGTATCCTGAAGAGCTGGAATAGTAGTAGCAGTAGGCGTGTCAGGTGCCTGCACTCCGGTTGGAACTACGGGTGGTACCTCGGTGGCAGCTCGCACATGTGCTCTGGCTGCACCACGTACGCGTCCTCGGCCTCTACCCCGGCCCCAGCCTCTGATGGCTACGGTAGGGGGTCCGGGTGCCTGATCATCTCGGGTAGCACGTGTCCTCACCATCTATGGGAGAATAGAAGATAGAAGTTTAGAATTGTGATGTCAAAATATCGCACGACAAGGAAATCAAATGAAGTGAAATTTTCCTAACAGTTACATAGCCTCTCGTAGATAAGTACAGACGTCTCCGTACCGATTAGCGAGACTCTAATAAACCGGCTTGTGATCCATGACTCCTATGAACCTAGATCTCTGATACCAACTTGTCACGACCCCGGTTCGCCCTCCGTGAACCATCGTGATGACACCTAGTCTCTACGACTAGGTAAGCCTAATTTGCGGAAGAAAAACCAAAATTTGTGGAAGTAAACAATTAAGACAGAAATAAAGTAGTAATAGTGTTTAAATTTGCTGCTCGGCTTACACCATGTTTAACCCTCAATACCAATACATAAATACAAAACCCGGAAACCCACGAATCACAAGCTAAGATCAATACTACATAGCTCTAACTCCGGAATGTCTAATAAGAATAGGAAAGTACAGAAGGGCTAAATACTAAAAGCATGAATAGAAAGGGACTTCTCGGTCTGGGACACGATAGATGTACCTCGAAGTCTCTAGAGCAGTCGCCTCCCTCAAGGATGGTAGGCCTGAGTAGCGTTACCTGGATCTGCAAATGAAAACATGAGCAGAAGGAGCACGAGTACACTACAATGGTACTCAGTAAGTGCCAAGCCTAACCTCGGTTGGGTAGTGATGAGGAAGGTCAGGGCCCTACTGAGGTTAATTAAAATATAAAGATCAACAGTAAAGAACAGAACAATATAAATAAGTACGACTATAAAATTACATAGGATGTACAGGACATCAACAACTACACAGAAAAAAGGTAAACATGGAAAGGAAATACAGCTCACCACCAATAATAACAATCAGGGATTTCCCAGGATACCGTCCTGTAGTCCCATATGTACATATCCAGTGGAGCTCCCGGGATCCCATCCCGTAGTCCAACTCATAGTGCGTGGGGATCTATCGGAATCTTGTTCTATAGTCCCAAATGTAAATACCCAGTACTGGGGGAATCTACCGGGTGCATTCCCGTAGTTCCATATAACTATGTAGGGGGATCTACCGGAATCCCACATCTGTAGTCCCAAAATAAACAGACAAGGGGGGAGCTATCGGAATCCCACATCCGTAGTCCCAAAATAAACAAACAAGGGAGAGCTATCAGAATCCCACATTTGTAGTCCCAAAATAAACAGACAAGGGGGAGCTACCGGAAAATATACAGAAATGGCAAGACTTCATATTAAGGCAACAAGTGATTCTAGCCTAGCATGCTTCACAGAATTCAAGTAAGGCAGGTGAACAAATAAAGCAATTAAGTCACTTAGACATGCTTTCCTAAGCTAACAACATGATTAATAATGCAAGTAATAGAGACAGGAAAGGAAACATACTAGTAATTAGTTAAAGAAAACCGGATTTCCAACAATTAGCACAAGTACACACTCGTCACCTCACGTACAAGGCATTTCAATTACCAAATATACCAATCCTAAGGGGAAGATCCCCCCACAAGGTTAGACAAGCCACTTACCTCGAACCGGCTCAAAAATCAATCCAAAACCATGCTCTTGCCACGAGTACTCGACTCCAAATGGCCTAGATCTATTCAATTTAATTTCATAATGTAAATAACACTTCAAGTAACTGATTCTACAATTAAAGTCTAAGCTAATACGCAAAATTATGTAAAATGACCAAAACGCCCCTCGGGCCCACATCTCAGAATCGGGTAAAATTGATAGTTTCAGAATCCTCAAACTATCGCAAGTCTAACCATACCAAAATTATCCAAATCCGATGTCAAATCCCCAATCAAAACTCAATTTCTTAGTTTAAGAACTTTTCCCCAATTTTCATACAAATTTCGAAATTAAAGGATGAATTCATGTTTAGATTAATGGGTTACAAGCAAAAAGGAGTCTAGAATCGTTACCCAATCGATATCTCTGAAAATCCCTCAAAATCTCGCTCAAATCTGATCTCCCAAACTTAAGTTTTGATAAAAATGGCCAAACCCTCGATTTTGAAATCTTATATCTGCCCAGGTAATTCCTTCTTCGTGAACGCGAGGCTACTATCACGAACGCGATGCACAAAAGTCCTGCTGGCCAAATACCTTTTTCGCGAACGCGAGGTCCACTCGCGTAGCTTACACGGGCAGACCCTATGCGAACACGAGGACCATGTCACGAACGCGAAGACCAACGGGTCCTTACCTTCGCGAACGCAGGACATCATCGCGAACACGATGAAGGTTTTCTCTGCAACACAACAACAAAAAATGTGCAATCTTTCCAAGTCCAAAAATGGTCCATTGAGCATCCGGAACACACCCGAGGCCCCCGGTACCCCAACCAAACTTGCCAACCAATCCTAAAACATCATTCAAACTTGTTCCAACCTTTGGAACGCTCAAAACAACATCAAAACACCTATATTTCATTGGATTCAAGCCTAAGAATTCCAAAAACTCTTAAAATACGCTTTCAATCAGAAAGTTTATCAAACCTCGTCCAAATGACCTAAAATTTTTCACACACGTCACATTCAACACTACGGAGCTACTCCAACTTCTGGAATTCCATTCCGACCCGCGGATCAAAATCTCACTATCGGACCAGAAACTTCAAAAATTCAATTTTCGGCATTTCAAGCCTAAATTAGCTACGGACCTCCAAAACACAATTCGAACACGCCCCTAAGCCCGAAATCACCCAACAGAGCTAACAAAACTATCGTATTTCCATTCGGAGGCCGTCTTCACACTGCTCTGACTACGGTCAACTCTCCAACACTTAAGCTCTCATTTAGGGACTAAGTGTCCCAGAACTCTCTGAAACTCAAAATCGAACATCCCGTCAAATCAAAATAGCAAAAATAAATTCGGGGAAAGCAGTTTCTAGGGGATCGGGGCGTTAATTCTTAAGACGACCGGCCAAGTCGTTACAAAAAAAATTAGAATGTGTAATAGCAAAGTAATCGATATAAAGCAAAGTAAACAAGTATATTTCAATAGTAATCAGAATGTGTCCATACATATATCATTTCTCTTCCATTTATAGCTATTTCTAAGTACAACATCTCTTCCCTCTCATAATCGAGTCATTATGAGCGTTTAATGACATTAATAAAACGTTATAATTAGCAATCGTAACTGTTTCGTAAAGATTCTGTAACGTTTCCAATCATTCATGCTCATTAATTGAAGATTTAGCGAAGTTGTACTTTTTGCTGTCTTGGTTCATTCCACCGGTGTCTCTTCAAATTATGAAGAGACCCTAGCAACCGTTCCTTCTTGTCTTCTAGACACTTTTACTCGTACCTATTGTAGACATGTAATTTTTTACCATCCCCAATATTTTACACATTTTTAGCGTAAAATATTTAGTTTAGATTTAGTATTGCTATTCTAAATAGTTTTAACTCTTTTACTTTATTTTATCACAAAAATGGAAATTATAAAATATTTTCTTTTATTTAGCTAATTAATATTTTATTTTTTAATTTTTCTACCTTACATAAAATTCAAAAATATAAAAATACTTTCGCTTTATTTTCAGGAATATTATTTTAATTTTACAATGATTTTTTCATTTTTTATCTTTTAGTATGATATTTGATAAATACCAAAAAATATGTTTGTTTTAATGGTTAATTTTATTTTAATAGTTATTTTACTTAAGTAGGATTAATTAGTAAATGGTGTAGTATTTTTAGTCTTGTTTTAAAAGAAAGAGTATGAAATTTGAGGCTAATGTTGTTTGGTCTTAATTGAAGAGGTCCAAAGAGATGCCCCAATTTTAAAGCCCAAACCCTAAGACCCACTTCCCCTTCTTCTTATACACCCTAACACACATTTTCAAGGGGGAGACATAAAAAAACCCTAGACTACACAAAGAAAGAGAGGTCAGTCGTTTTTTAGGAGCTGAAACCCTAAGACCCTTCATCTTCCCCTCTTAACCTAAAAAAACCCTAGAGAGCAAAAAAAAAAAAAACCTAGAACCCAAACACCTCCCATCAGCCACCACCCTCGCGCCTGAAATCCATGACCATCCGCCCCTCTTCATGACACCAACGATCAACCCCTAAAGAAGAGATCATCGGCTACCTCTTGACCTCACAAAAAACGACCCTCCCATCTCTATCTTCCAAGACCCAACAGCGCCGCTGCCTTCGACCAACCAATTCCCACACTCCCCCATCTTCAACCCAAAAATGGCGGATCCCTAAGAGCTAGCAGTGGCCAGGCTTCTTCAAATAAAAAAGCTTCAGCGCCACATTTTCCTCTTCTAGAAAAAACAATGTTACAGTGGCCGAATTTCGGCGTTCGACGGAGGTAGCGACGTTTTCAGCCACCAAAATAGAGCAAAATTTTCCTTTAGACCTCCGTTGCAACCAGATGCAGATCCAGCTCTAATGTGGTCACCCATGCGACTATAATTTTAAGTTCGAATTTTTGTTTTCCGTCGGGGTTTCGGTCTGGTTTTTCACTCATGTGCGGCTACTGCAATTGAAAGACTGTCACTCTTTAAGGTTAATTTCCTTCTTTGATTTTTAATTCTCCTCTCTATTAATCTTCCATGACTATGAACGCCGTGTAATCTTTTTGTTGTTTCGCTGTTTGTCTAAAACTTTCTTCATTTGGTTTATTTATGTTAAAATCTTCATTGATGCGTTATTCGTGAGAAGACATGAATTAATTAGTTTATGAAAAATGTGATTGCAAATGGTTGGAATTTTATTGAGTATGATCTGTTTGGTTAAGCTATGATAATGTTTGGATTTGAAAGCAAAAGAGAGATTTTGGTTTCTTGGGACAAATTGTCCATGGCAGAGAATTCAAAGTTAAATGAGTCGATATTTTTTTAAAGAAAATTTTTATTATTTTTTACTTGCTTCTTTTAATCTGGCAGTTAACAACATTGTAGGTTGATTTTTAAATGAAATTGAAGTTGGATTTTGGGTTTTGTTAGTAACGAGAATGAATTTGGGCATAAAAAAGATTTTATTATTCTCGTCTTATTTTAATTACTAGGTTCGCTAAGAGCATACTTAGGCCGTTAATATTTATGAACCTTCGTAGTTTGCTTCAGGCGCGCTATAATAAAAATTATCATAGCTACGGGTATGGTTCCCGTGACGTAGTTGTGATACATAATTTCCAAATCCGGGGGTACATTTATGTGATCCGGCCACAATTTCTAATAATGTTAATAAATTAAACATGTTGTAGATCGTGGGTACGGTTCCCGTGACACAATTCTCAATGTGTACCAAACAAACAAGTGTACGACAATTGTAACTTGTTCCAGAATAATGCCATAAATAATCAAAAGCGGTTAAAGATTAAAAATACACAATAGGTATAAAATATGTAATTAATCAGATAATTAGGACAATAATAATTGTTGAGCGACCGTGCTAAAATCACGGAACCCGGGAATGCCTAACACCTTCTTCCGGATTAACAAAATTCCTTACCCGGATTTCTGTGTTTCGCGGACTGTAAAACAGAGTCAAACTTCCTTGATTCGAGATTTTAAACTGGTGACTTGGGACACCATAAATTACCCCAAGTGGGGACTCTGAATTTGAATGAATAATCCCATTTCGATTATTGTCACTTTAATTAAAAAACCTCTCTTATAGCCTTTCGGGTAGAAAAAGAAGGTATGACAGCTCTGACGACTCTGCTGGGGACAAGAACCCAGAATCTTTGGTTCAGGATTCAAGAATTCAAGCTTAGAATAATTGTTATATTTGGCTTTTATTTATTATCTGATTTTTATTACATGCTTGGGCCTAATGTGCTAAATGCCGCTTTTTACCGCTTTGATATTATTTGAACTATATATAATCTGCCGTGAAACCCTTCTCTTCTAATCTTCTGGGAAGTTCACACTGACGTGACTTCTTTTCTGTTAGTGTTATATCCCAATTTAGAACGAGGTTCTGACAAGTTACAAAACCAGATGATCTTTTGGTTACCGGTACGCTGCCCCCTCGGCTCGAGTTGTCCACTCGGGTAAGCCAGGTCTAGAACAATACACCCAGGTTTTTAAATCTAGAATAATATAGCCTCATGCCGGATCCCTAGTAGGAACGCTTGTTTGCATCACGTGCATTTTGACTCTGGGGACTCAACACAGGGGTTGGGTTCGTCTAGGACAGGTGTACCCAAAAATAAAAGACCATCCCGATGCATCCTATGTGCTATATGCTGCAATCTTTAAGGGTAAAATGGGTCAATTGGCGGACCAATGCTGGCCGAGGGTAAATGAGAAAGAGAAGAGGGTGAAGTGTAAAAATGAATCAAGTAGGGCCAATTATATTTTTCTTTCACATTTTTGTTAAGAAAAAGACAAAAAATGAAAAATCCAAAAAGATTTTGCATTTTCCCTTCATTTTCCAAAAACAAAAAATTCAAAAAAAAGGAAACAGAAAATCCAAAAAGAGTTTACATGTTTCATCATTTTTTCAAAAAAAAGAAGAAGATAAAAATATATTTTTTCTAAATTAGTTTTTTTAATTCTCGCCCGTATCCAATTTTCTCGAACTAAGCATATCTGGTTCTCGTCTTTCGGAGCGGGATACGTAGGCAGCCCACATAGGGTCCGGTCTTCCTCGTCTTCCTAGTGAGTCTTAAGTTCTTGGCTTCGAGGGTTGTAGCCAAATCTTGCATGTCTATCCACTTTTGGCCACATCGGTCATTTTGTAAAATATGGCTATTTTTGCAAAGTTGTTTGTTTAATTGTCTGGAGAGTCTTGAATCCACAATTAGGTGTCTCTTTACTTTAAAGCCCATCCTTGTCGAATTTGCATGTAATAGGCCATTTCTACAAAATGGGTCATTTCTGCAAAGTAATTGTTTCATGTCTTAGAGGTCATTTTTGTTGAGTTTTCACTTCTAGCCACCTTTTGGCCACATATACCATTTTGCAAAAATAGCTTCAATTGGGTCCTGCATGTGTCCAATTGGAAATTTTATTGTCTCACATAGTGTTCTAAGTCTTTAACTCTATTTGGTCTCATTTTTCTCATACAGGTGTGCATCTACTTACCAGAGCTTGTGCATGACAGATACCCCGGGACCATCCAGTTAGGACCGTTGCATTCAGGAGCTGCTTAAGGATATTTTTTTTAATGTTTTGAGTCTGCCTTCCTTTTATGTTGTCTTTTACTTTCTAGTCCTTTCTAATAGTACTGAGTCTTTTAGGTGGTGTCAGAATCTATCATAGTCTAGGTAAGTTTGTCGAGTCGCTTATTATCGTATTTCCGATTCTGTATTCAAAAAAAAATTGTAAATGAATAATCCAAAAAGATTTTTATTTTTTAGTTTAATTTATCCATTACTTTTCTAGAACTATGCTTGGTCTAATTCATGAGGGACATGATACGTAGGCAACCTACATAGGGTTCGATCAAATCATTTTTTAAAAAAAATTAAAAGAAAAAGAAAAAAGGAAACAAGAAAATATGAAATTATGGGAAGTGAGAAATGAGAGGAAAGAAAAGAGTGATAATTAGAAAAAAAGAGGAAGGGAAATGAGCAAGACAAGAAGTGCTAGAAAAAAAAGAGAAGATTGAAATGAATAAATTGGGATGATGCCAAGTGACCTTGTGACCCTCGAAGTCATTCTTGAACCGTTAATTGTTGTTAGGTGCATTGCACACAATGTGATATTTTAGCTGTTAAATGTCCTAACGCTAATATGATGACTTCATTTTGTTCGTCTTTGTTATCCTCATTATAGCAGAAGGGTGGTTTGTTTGTGGTTCTTAAACCGGTAACTCTTTCATACAACACAAGGTCAAAGAGCAAGGTAGCCACGACTAGTAAAGACTTGGACACAGGTGTTATTGATCCGTCTAAGGAGATTGTTGAATCAGAATCTTAGTTGAAAGAAGAGGTCTGAAGGTTGAAAGGACAGATGGCCGAAATATACCAAGCCTGGATTAGTGGGCGTCCTCCACCATCAGTTCCCACTAACTACACTAAAAGCCTTGTCACCATTCCTCCACTGTCACAAATCTAGATTCCCACTGCTGCTGATATTCCCTACAACCTTTTCACACTCCACCCGCCAAAACCACCTCATATCACGCTCCTTTTACCACTCATGTTTTTGTAGCTTCTCCACCAGCTATTCTTCCTCGATCCTCTAGCGAGACTGTGTTCAAAGTCCCCGATGCCCAACACTATGCTCGAGAACCAACTTTCAAGGTCTCGGATCTATACTTTTACTCTCCTAATTTTGATCCTCCTGGTGAAATTGAAAAGCCTACTAAGACAGTGGAGCAATATGAGATATCCAGAAAAGTGAAAATCTTAGAGCAGTCTTTAAGAAACATGCAAGGGATAGAGAGCCAGGTGAGCATGCCTTACAAAGACTTGTGCTTGTTTCCTGATATCCAACTGCCTGCTGGGTTTAAGATGCCAAAGTTTGATTTGTGTGATAGGCGTGGAGATCCAGTAGCCCATTTGAGGGGTTATTTCAGTAAAATGAGAAGTGTTTGCGGAAAGATGAATTGTTGATGGCATATTTCAGTGAGAGTTTGAGTGGGGAAGACTTGGAGTGGTATACTCGTCAAAATGTCAGTAAATGGCTTGCATGGGGTGACATGGCTCAAGATTTTGTTCGGCACTATCAATACAATGTAGACATTATCCTAGACCGCTCCTCCCTATCTCAGACGAAAAAGAAACCCGAGGAAAGATTTAGGGAGTTTTGGCTCAGATGGAACGAACAAGTTGCTCGGGTCCGTCCTCCGATTGATAGAAAAGATGTTGCTGAGTCCCGCCAACGACAAGATCCAGTGGGCGTTCCGGCTCAACGTTTTCAGCCTCAATATCGACCCCATGAATATCCTCATACTCTAGATAATCCTCCCCAATGCTACTTCTTTCCACAAAATTCCCAAAGTCATACCTCACTTTCCTAGTACTTCATCCACAATGCACCGCCATATACTCCACATCCACAAGACCTGCAATGGCTTGCACCGTCTCCACAAATGTCTTACCCACCTCTACAAGCATATCAACCACCTGCCCGCAAGAAGTTCCAGTCGAGGCCGGAATACAAAATGAAAAGGCAACAACAAAGAGAAAAGTCTTTCACTCCTATTGGAGGATCATATGCCAGTTTGTTCCAAAGATTGAGACAATTGGGCATGTTGAAGCCGATTCGGATAAAAATGCTGAACCCCCTTCCAGAGAATTTTGATTATTCTCAGAGGTGCGTGTTGATACCCAATTTTTTCCAAAAAAAAATTTCAAATTGCATATATGTCTTCAAAATCGTGCATTGATTAGCAACTGATATTTTTCCACAAATTTCCAATATTTTTATTAATTTATCCAGCATTTTATTTCCAAGAAATAATTACAAAATTACCTCACAAATGATTTCAAAAGCATTTCTTGATGTAATGTATTATTTTTGGTCCTATTAAGACCAAATTATTTCATAATTAGCCAAATTGGCATATTTTGGCTATAATTGTAATAACTTTGCAATTATAGCCCAATCATATGATTTTGTACTATTTTCATCCAGAAATTAATCATGTGTATTTTTTAAATACTAAATAAACATTTTTAAATTATTTTCTATGCATGAAATTTATTTTTATAATTAACAGCTATTTTTTGTAAATTATTTTAATTAATTTACATTGGGTATTTAACAAATAGCCACTTTCATTTCAATTATAGCCTAATTAAATCAGACCCCAACCTAATTAGAACGGCCCAAATATCCTAGGCCCAGTACCTTATCCTACCCGACCTAATCCTTTGTCTAATCTGGACCATTGATCAATTTTAATCAACGGTCCAGATCTCCCTTTTTCCTTAATTAACCCTAGAGACTACCCCCCTTCCCCCTCATTTCTCTCTTTCACTTCGCCGTTACACTCTCCCTTCACCTCTCAAATTCTCTCTGCTAATACCTAAAGCTCTCACCGGTCATCGACTTGCCGGTAACTATGGTGGTCTCACCACCATCCCAACCCTCATGGCTCCTTCTTACGCAGGGTTAGTGCTGCTTTGAGGTCCTCAAAGAAACCAGAGGCGGTTCAACTCACCTCCATGGTTTTTCATGTCATTCTCAGGCCAATCTTGGCCTGTCCGAGTAAGATCCTGCCATCTACGGCTAGAACCTGTGGTTTCTAGGCCGATTCTCTTTCTCTTTGGGTTATCTCTCTGAAACCCTAAGTATTAGCTCTTGATTTCTTAGATCTGTAATAGATTTGGGTATATTCCGAGTTATTTTGCTGTTTTCTTTAAATCTTTTTCGATTTTTCTAAAATGACTCTTCATCTTCAAACCAGGGTTTCTTAACCCCTTTCCAAAATGACTTTTTCTTCTGATTTTAGTATTAATCTATGATTTTCACTATGTTTAAACGTTTATTTGAGTTTTCTCTTTTTATATGATTTATTATTTTGAAAACCCTAAGTTTCTTAGTTTTAATCCTTGATTCGGAGTCTGTTTTGTGATAATATGTTCGCTTAATCTGTATATGTGCTTGTTTCTCATGAGCCTTATGATTCTCTGTGGTTTTACCCTCTTTTATTCATCAATGTCTCTGATTTTTACTTCTTTCGCCTATGTCATGTTTATTCTATTAATTCATGCTATGCTCTATGTGAATCACCCTAATTTTGTGTGATTTTACCCTATTTGGCTCATTAGGGTTTCTGATTCTTGCCTATTATGTGTTTATTTTGCTCGTTCTCATAAATTTGTGTCAAATTCTCCTAAATCAGTACTATTTGCTATTTTTGAATCTTTGAATCTGTGTGACTGATCCTCCACTGATTTTTTGTGATATTCTCTACTGATTTTAACCTTTAAGATATTTTCTTACCTTAATCTATAGTCGAGCATGCTGCCAACCGATTCCTAAGTATTTTCCTTGATTAGAATCTGCTGAACCTAGTCTCTATTACATGTTGTGTACTTTGTACTATGCTGAAAATATTTCCTTATTTGTTATATTCAGCCTTATGTGATTTCCTTTCTTATTTAGTATTTTCCTGTTACTGTTTAAATTTAACTCCTTAATTAAAGGAAGTACTTATACTGATTTGATTCTAATTAGTACATAGTTCCATAATTACTGTTGAACTATGATTCTTGCCTTATTTTCTACCTGTTTTCAAACTATAAGTACCTTGCTCTTTCATTAGCACAAAGACACGAACACATTGGTTCAAAAACTCTCTCTCACACAAAAACTTTATTCTGCTCTCTTTTCTCTGGTTACTTGTTATTGTTCTAAGTCAGCCGGCTGCAAGCCAAGGCTGATTACTCTACTCTCTTGCTCCTCACTTTGTGTTTACTACCTTCTTTACTGGTATGTTCTGATTTCAATTCAAGTTCCAAAAATAATATGGTCCTTTTATTACTTCAATTCATCCTGTTTCTAGTCTGCTTTTACTTATGGTTTTGCTGTGAAACCTATAGTTAATATGTTTACATTATTAGCATGTTATGTACTCCCCTTCCTTAGGATCAATATGAACATGTTACCCCTCTCTATGTAGTCTGTCTACATGTGATTTTGCTCTATCTGGTTTCTGGTATGAATCTCCTTGTAAAGTAGTCTACACTCCTAAACTTGTATAATTCTGGGATTGATTTTAAATTATGTTGATCCTATACTGAACCCCTTAAGCATTGCTGATTCTGTGACTATGTCTAATCAGTATATCTGAGCATATCTATACCAATTCCAAAGACTTCTGCCTGCTATGTGTTTACCATTATGTGTTTTACCTGTCCCCAATTCCCATTTACTCCTTTGTGAAGGCTTGTGGTGCTAAACCTGTCTTAGCTCTTTGTTCTATGTGTGATGCTGAACCTGTTTTGGTTCTGAGGTTGGTCTGTTATTTGTTGATTGCCCTACTCTTTTCAAAACTGTCTTATTGAATAACTCCTCTGTTGTTTTAAAAAACTATTTTCAAGTCTCTTTTCAAATTGTTTTCCTACTTCAACTTTTTTTCAAAACTATGTCAATCACTCTCACTCTTTTCTTAGATCCCTAAGTTCTGCCCCTCTAATGTGTGACTGCTTAGGGATCCCTATGAGATCCCTCTGAACTCTGATGCATTAGAGCTGGCCCTTCCACACTGCACTTACTCAAATATGGTTGTGAAATCTGAGTGTGAGCACTGCCCAGGATCCCTTGAGGTCCTTAGGGAACTCTAACACATCCGGATATTGAGAAAAGCTATGAAACAATCTGAGCAGTTGAGGTTTTGGAAATCTGGGCCTACTTGCAGGCTCCCTATTGTGTAACTTCTTATTTTTTCTTTATCTATTAATGTAATTCATTCAATGTTGGTTTGTAATATTCATTGTAAACGAATATTGGGGCTGGCTAGTGAAAAAGGGGATTGTAGCTATACATGTTATCAAAGGATAGAAAACATACTTTAGGTTTATATTTTTCTGTATGTGCATTAGAATTCATGTTTATGACTAATACATGCAAAGCATATCATGCATTAGATACCATGCTCCTAGGTTTCATGTATACTGTTTTCAGCATCTCATTTTGACATCCTTATTATCACTAAGAAATCCTATTTCTAGGATAAACGACAACATTAAAATAAACTGTTACTTATGCATATTTTGAAATCATGCTGTAACCTGTTGTGCATTTAGAAATCCCGCTTTAGAAATTCTGCATATAAACCATTCTGAACCTTATATGTGCATATTAGATACCATGTTTAGGATCTCGTTCATACTTGCTCAGTTACACCTAGTTAAACTACTGATGCATGAAAAAGGATATAAAACAATCTCACGTCTAATTATCTTTTTTAAGTAAAACTGGTAATAATTCTGTATCTTGTAAAACTTAGAACAAAATGCTTTAGGTAAAATATCTCTACCCTATTTTAATAGTTCCGGTAACAATTGTGCATTATCCCACGCCTAGGCAAGCCTTAGGTAGTAAAATTTCTTATAAAACTGAAAACTGCCTCTTTGTGTTTACTGCTTAATGTTTAACAGGCTCAAAATCAGTAGGCAAACTGATTAGGCCCCTGCTTCTAAATTTAAAATAAATAAATCTGCATGTCTCTTGCGTTCGGATACTCACCTAGACATCATGTCTTAGGATCCTATTTAATAATACTGCCCTTGTTTGTGTTTGATTCGTGCTGTTTACATGCATTATCCGCGGAGGTAAACCCGAGCCTCTTATTTGCTCCTTCCTGCTTTTATATGCTTAAGTCCTATGTGTTCTTGCTTGTCGCCTTAGTATTTTCTCCTTTAAACCTTAGGGGTCTATCTAGAACTGCCTATAGGTAGAGGTCCTAATTTTCTCCAGGACCATTAAGAAGGGACGGGTAACAACACGCATAGAGATCACTAAATAACATTCGCTTAATAACCTCTAAGGGATGGGAAGGGTAGATATGGATATGATGACTACGCGCTAATGTCACGTGTAGCCCCTGTTTGAAGAGTGTTTACCGGACATTGCATGGGGTGATCCTGTAAGCTAACCAACCTAGGACCCCTCATTCCCAAATTCCCTTTACTTTCCATGTGTATACAATTTATTTAAGCCGTTCCTTTGTCTCATTATTTGAGTCATGTAATGTCCGAAACCTGCTCTTATTTGTAAGTATGTCTGTAGAACTATTTATTTGTTAATAGACTAGTTCATAAGTATAAGTTTGCCCGGGACCCACCGTTGTGGATCGAGAGGGGTGCCTAACACCTTCCCCTCAAGGTTATTTCGAGCTCTTACCCTAAATCTCTGGTAATGCAAACCAATCTAAGAGTTAATCGCTCTAAGTACCCTAACGCACCATAATTCGTTAGGTGGCGACTCTTCAAATACCCAATTCCCAAAAGGAAACGAGTTATTTCCCCCATGAACGTCGAAACCCGGACTTCTCTCCACGAAGGGGAAAAAAGGGGCGCGATAGCATGGCGACTCTGCTAGGGATACCTTTAGTCTCTTGCCATAACGAACTTGTTTTTTGTGAATCATTCCAAGCATATTTTATCCCGTACCCTTTCCCTTTATTTGAATTTAACTGCCTATTTTAAGCATTTATGTTTCTTTATTCATGAAACTAACTTGTCTCTTTGTTTTCCTTTCCTATAACTATATTTCAATTATTTAAATACTGTATTTATTTTTTCCTACGTGCAAATACCTGAATACGTGCTATCAATTGCTGCATAAATCATGCTCCACATCATATTCCACTCGTGCGTATCAAATCCTATAGCAACGCTTAATGAGTGGTTGCACTCTTCCTATTTATTACCCTTAAATTCGGGAAGGCTTATTTGTGGTAAAACCAGTCGATCAGCGGTGCAGTCGACGGTTCTGTGCCTTTCCCCTCAAGTTGTCCGCTTGAGGGTACCAGTCTAAAACCCCATAGTAACCTTACTCTGATCGGAATTGTGCATGCATCATGGTCAAGCCTAGTCAGATCAGTTATGCTGTCCACATAATGATCCTTTAAGATGAGCCTTATCCAAAGTCCACCGGGCTTTCCATAATCCCAACGGACACAACCACGTTCTGTGCATTAATTTGGAGAACTAAATGCCAATATGCTAATCATGAATGCATAAATAGTGGAGTCTGGTGGGGGAGAAAGGCCTAACCCTTTTGTTTTGCAAAAAATGAAGAACGAGGTCCCCAGCTTCGGTATGGTCAGCACACCCTCACTCTTGCTAGACTGGTGGGGGAATCTTCCATCAAGTGACCAGATCAATGAATAGAAAGAGAGGGCTGTCAAATCTAGTAAAAAACTGGAATATCTAGAATACAGTCTGATGGAATTGGTAGGAAAAGTGAGGAAGAGAGTCACTGACTGCCAGAACGCTGAGGGAAACGAAGAGGACATTTGGCAAAGGCATTCTTACTGATGAACCTGTGCGAACTGGAGGATTTGATCGACAAGAGCATTCAGCCTGAGGAAGGTCCTTCTGAGACCAAATCGATTAGGTTTACTCGCTTTCCTAAAATGTAATAAGGCCATGTGCCAATAGTGACTTATTTTTCTATTATCTTAGTGTCATTTTGGGATTCGTCTATTTTTATGAAGCATTTAAGGTTCTAATCTATTTGTGCTAGGCCTACCTCGGGCACAATGAGGCTCCCAAATTAAGACACAAATTTACATTTTCGCAATATGTGTTTAAATACTGCAAATATTTCAGGATCCTTACTGACTTGTTACCTTTTTCTTTTTTTCCTTATTTTTATTATTCCCATCACCTTAGGTTGGTTCGCTCATACTGGCCTCATCAGCGTATCATATTAGATCTAGAGACCCTCCACCTCCTCCTCCTCCAAGCAATACAAAAGGCCGAGGAAAAGCAAAAATGGACGACTTAAGTGGTATCCGAAAGGAGAATATTGAAAATGCAGAAACTTTAAACAAACTGAGTACTTTGTCCCCAAATGATCTAGTCTTGAGACTGGAACAAAAGATATTAGAATTGCAAAGAGAACTTGAGCAGGTCCGAAACTTGGAAAACTTGTCACTCACCCTAAATGTCCCCGACATCCACCAACAAAACACAAAGAACCCAGCACCTCCCCAAAGCACACAAAACCAACATCCACAAAATCCTCCCGCACCAAATCAATACGCAAATCCACCCCAAAATCTCAATCCATTTCCAATACCGACTCCACCACAACATCACCATCAACCAACTCAGTACCCACAAACCACCACTTACCACACTCCCCAAAACACACCACAACCCATTCCCGATCCCCAAAACTCCACCAATGACCATCATTACACCCAAGTCCTTGACACCTATCAAAGCAACCCTATATACGTAGAAACCGTACCTTACTTCATCTAACCCATCTCCTATACACCAGAATCCTACGAAAAGGACCTGCTCATTAAAAACATGGCTAAAGAACTAAAGAAGTTGACAAGCCGAGTTCAAGGTGTCGAAGGCGGCAAAGAAATAGAAGGTTTGAATTATGAAGACCTATGCATACAACCGGATGTAGAATTGCCAGAGGGATACAAACCTCCCAAGTTTGAGATGTTTGACGGCATAGGAGATCCCAGGGTTCATCTGAGGACATATTGCGACAAACTTGTCGGGGTCAGGAAAGACGAAAAGATCCGAATGAAACTCTTTATGAGGAGTCTTACTGGGGATGCTTTGTCCTGGTACATCAGCCAAGATCCCAAGAAATGGTCTAACTGGGTAAGTATAGCATCAGATTTCATAGACCGGTTCAGGTTCAATACAGAGAATGAACTGGATGTTTTCTACATTCAGAATCTTATGAAGAAACCTACTGAGACTTTCTGTAAGTATGCTACTCGTTGGAGGTCGGAAGCGGCCAAGGTCAGGCCATCTTTGGACGAGGAACAAATGAACAAATTCTTCGTCAGAGCATAGGATCCGCAATATTATGAAAGGTTGATGGTTATCGAAAATCATAAATTCTCTGATATCATTAAACTCGGAGAAAAAATCGAATAAAGAATTAAGAGCAGGATGGTAATGAATTTTGAGGCACTATAGGCCACGATTAAGGCATTACAATCAGGCGGCATATCAAAGAAGAGAGATGTTTGGGTAGTAATGGTGGCCCAAGGCCCGAAATCTCCACTTATATATCAAACCCCTCAACCCACATACCAAGCACCACCGCCCACATATCAACCCTCATCTCCCAAATATTCCCAACCAGCCACTGTCCATCACACCTATAGCTCCCAACCATCCTATTTCCAATCACCTCCAACCCGCCAAAACTTTCCAAGACCAAGACCCAACTTCGATCGCAAGACACCCAAACAATACACCACCATTGCTGAGCCCATCGACCAGTTGTATGAAAGGTTGAAAGTCGCGGGTTACGTCACTCCTATTCCCACTGTGTCATTAGAAAACACATCCCAATGGGTCAATCCTAACAAAACTTGTGCATACCATTTTGGTATGAAGGGGCACACCACTGCTGAGTGCCGGACATTGAAGGATATGATCCGGATGCTAATTGACAACAAGGTCATACATGTGAAGGAAGCCACACCTAATGTTCGCAACAACCCCCTCCCTGACCATAGAGGTGATGGTGTACATGTGATAGAGACGAACGAAGAATGGGACCCTGAGGGGTCGATTGGGCTTATTCGAGAAGGTGATGACTTTAAAGTTGTCGTCACATTTACTCCTATTGTGGTACATACTCAGTCACCAATCGAGGTTGAGGTAACTACATCAGTTTCATTCGAGGTGGAGGCGGCTCCGCCTGCAGCCACCCCCCACTCCATTTGAAGTAGAAGTGGTCACACCTTTCACTGTGACAGTATTAACCACACCTCCATTCAACTCAAAAGCAATACCCTGGGATTATGTTGCCGAGGCTCGATGAAAAGGGAAGGCCAAGGTAGAGGAATCTGATGCTGCACAAGGAATGACTAGAACTGGAAGAGTCTATACACCTGAATATTTGGGAAGTTCAAGTAAGGATGCCACTACTAGGCAGCCTATCATTGAGATCGGGCCGGATGACCTATGGAGGAAAGTACAAGCAAATGAGTATTCCATCATTGACCATCTGAACAAAACCCCGGCTCAGATATCTATCCTGTCACTGTTGCAAAATTCAGAGGCACATAGGAACGCTATAATGAAAGTGCTGAGCGAGGCTTATGTACCCAATGACATCACTAGCGGAGAAATGGCCAATATGGTAGGGCAAGTATTGGAAAGTCATAAGATATTCTTCCACGAAGATGAGCTACTGCTTGAGGGGCTGAATCACAATCGGGCATTGCACATTATAGTGCAATTTGAAGATAAATTCATTGCCAGAGTCTTGGTTGACGATGGTTCAAGCCTAAATATTTGTCCATTGGACACTCTGAAAAGGCTGGACAAAGGTTTCCATGAAATACGGGTAGGAAGCATGAACGTGAAAGCTTTCGATGGGTCCCAAAGGGCCACGATCGGGGAAATCAACCTTTGCTTGCAGATGGGGCCAACTTGGTTCGACGTCGAGTTTCAGGTGCTTGACATACCGGCCTCATATAATCTTCTATTGGGTCGACCAAGCTGTGCCTTCCACACTACATCAAGCCATGAAATTCGAATGGAATCATCAGGAGGTGATCATTCATGGAGATGGGAGTAACCCCATTTACACTAGTCAAACCATCCCGGCTATTGGACATAGAAGAAGGCTAGGAGGGGAAACCTATCATCACATTAAACGAGTCAATGCCATCGAGAAGGATAAATGGTGGAGAAGTAAAATAGAAAGCATATTAGCTTGGTCTGGATATGAACCCGACAAAGGATTGGGAAAGAACCTCTAAGGTATCACCAAACCAATACAGCTGAAAAATCATGGTACCACCTTTGGGCTCGGATACCAGTACATATGGCAAGAGTATAGAAACTGATCGCCTCCATGGAATGGACCGTACTACCCTCTCAAGCAACCAGTGCCACGTTTGGAACAAGTTTTTCACCAAGCTGATACGATATGGGGGACTGCAGAAGAGGAAGCACTAGCAGGGTTGAAGAATTTGTTCTTGGAGGATGAGGACATGGACTGTAGTGTCATAATTGAGGAGGAGGGGGAAGAAGGCCTCACCATTCAGACCGTAAAGAAGGGAGTCGTTCTTAGGAACTGGACTGCCACACCATCCCGAGCTCGCCGAGTCCCTGGGTAGCTTGCCAGATTTTACTTTTATAGCCATTCTAGGCATTAAAATTTCCAGTAATTTTTTTTAAGATTTACTTGTTTCAAAATAAATGCTCGATTCATCGAACCGTACTTTGTCTGGATGATTTTTTCAGTTTTAATCAAATGCATTTGCTCTTTATTATTCATTACTATTTTTACACTTTTCCTTTCTACAACGTTATTATTACTTTTTCTGATGAACCAGTGACTGTGACATATAACGAGGTAACACAACATGAGAATAGTGATTCAGATGAAGAAGATGAGATTCCCGAGGAAATTGTCAGGGAGGTTGAAAATTTTGAGAATAAGCCTAAGTCCAATCTGGATGAAACCGAAGCAGTAAATTTGGGAGATGCCTAGACCATCAAGGAGACTCGCATCAGCATTCACTTGTCACCAACAGAGAAGGAAGAGTACATTCGCTTCCTAAAAGAGTATAAGGATATTTTTGCATGGTCATATGATGACATGACCGGTTTGATCATGTCCATAGTGGCTCACAAGTTGCCCACTAATCCCTTGTGTCTGCCAGTAAAACAGAAACTCAGAAAATTCAAACCAGACATGAGCCTGAAAATCAAGGAGGAAGTTACCAAGCAGATCAAAGCCAAAGTTCTCAGGGTGGTTGAGTACCCAACCTGGTTAGCTAACGTTGTGCCAGTTCCGAAGAAGATTGGGAAGGTTAGAGTATGAGTTGACTATCGGGATTTAAATAGAGCAAGTCCCAAGGACGACTTCCCACTACCAAATATACACATCTTGATCGATAATTGTGCAAAGCATGAACTCCAATCCTTTGTAGATTGATTCATGGGTTGTCACCAGATTTGGATGGATGAAGAAGATATAGAGAAGTTAGCTTTTATTACGCCTTGGGGTGTATACTGTTACAAGATGATGCCATTCAGTCTGAAAAATGCTGGGGCTACTTACATGAGAGCCATGACAACCATCTTCCATGATATGATACACAAAGAAATAGAGGTGTATATGGACGACGTCATTATCAAATCCAAGAGGGTCGCAGATCACATAGCAGACCTGAGAAAGTTCTTTGACAGGCTAAGGAGGTACAATTTGAATCTAAATCCCGCAAAGTGTGCCTTCGGGGTTCCCGCAGGAAAAATATTGGGATTCATCGTCAGTCGTCGAGGGATCGAGCTGGATCCGTCTAAAGTCAAGGCTATTCAAGAGTCACCACTACCTAAAAGCAAAAAGGATGTAATGAGCTTCCTAGGACGTCTCAACTACATCAGTCGATTCATAGCACAGTCCACAGGCATATGTGAACCCATCTTCAAAATGCTGAGGAAAAGTGCCGAAACAAGCTGGATAGAGGATTGTCAGAGGGCCTTCGACAAAATCAAAGAGTACTTGTCCTCAACACCAGTTCTGGTCCTGCCAGAGCCAGGACAACCTTTTCTACTCTATCTATCTGTATTGGATGGAGCCTTCAGATATGTTTTGGGAAAACACAACAAGATAGGAAGAAAGGAGCAAGCCATATATTACTTGAGTAAGAAGTTCACACCTTATGAAGCACGATACTCTCTACTTGAACGTACTTGCTGTTCTTTGACCTAGATAGCTCAGAAGTTGAGGCATTACTTCTATGCCTATACTGCATACCTTATATCCAGGATGGACCCTCTAAAGTACATATTCCAGAAACCCATGCTGATTGGAAAGTTGGCCAAATGGCAGATACTATTAAGTGAGTTCGATATCGTCTACGTAACTCAAAAGGCGGTCAAAGGGCAAGCATTGACAGATCACCTTGCTGAAAATCCGGTGGGAGGAGCATACGAACCTTTGAAGACGTATTTTCCTGGTGAAGAAGTATCATTTGTAGGAGAAGACATTACCGAAGCATACGACGGTTGGAGGATGTTCTTTGATGGAGCTGCAAATTTCAGAGGAGTGGGCATTGAAGTAGTTTTGGTATAAAAAATGGGTCAACATTATCCAGTATCTGCTAAATTAAAATTTCCCTGTACCAGCAATATGGCAGAGTATGAATCCTACATATTAGGGTTCAACATGACAGTCGACATGAACATTCAGGAGTTGTTGTAATCGGTGATTTAGATTTGCTTGTGCACCAGGTACAAGGAGAATGGGCCACCAAGAATTCCAAGATATTTCCTATATGCACCATGTGCAGGAATTGAGAAAGAGGTTCCCGAAGATAGAATTCTAACATGTGCCCAGAATTTAGAACGAGTTTGCCGATGCATTGGCTACCTTGTGATCTATGATACAACAACCATATAAGAATTACGTTGATCCTATCCAGTGAGGATTCATAATCAGCCGGCATATTTTGCTTATGTTGAAGAAGAAACAGATGGAAAGCCTTGGTTCCATGACATCAAGGAGTATTTGTCAAAGGGAGAATATCCGGAGCATGCAAACCACACTCAGAAACGCACCCTCCGGAGATTGTCCAATCACTTCTTCCACAACGGAGGAAACTTGTATAGGAGAACTTCTGATTTAGGTCTACTAAGTGTGTCGACGCAAAAGAAGCTTATAACTGCTTGAGAACGTACATGCTGGGACTTGCGGCCCACATATGAATAGTTTTGTCTTAGCTAAGAAGATACTTAGGGCCGGTTAGTTTTGGATGACCATGGAAACATATTGCATCCAGTATGTCCGCAAATGCTTTCAATGCCATGTGCATGCCGACATGATAAAAGTTCCACCAAACGAGCTCAATGCAACAAGCTCACCTTGGCCATTTGCCGCTTGGGGAATGGATGTTATTGGTCCGATAGAGCCCACTGCTTCAAACAGACATAGGTTTATTCTGGTAGCCATTGATTACTTCACAAACTGGGTAGAGACTGTGTCCTACAAAGCTGTAACCAAGAAAGTCGTTATAGATAGGATCGAACTGGTTGCCGATTCGGTGTTCCCGAATCTATTCGTCAATCTCAACAGTGATCTGATGAAAGCGATGTGTGAAACTTTCAAAATCAAGCACAACAATTCCACAGCCTACAAACCTCAGATGAATGGAGCCGTAGAAGCCGCTAACAAAAACATCAAGAAGATACTAAGGAAGATGGTAGAGAATCACAAACAATGGCACGAAAGCTACCTTTTGCTTTATTGGGATACTGCACTACAGTTCGCACATCAACCGGGGCAACTCCCTACATGTTGGTTTATGGTACTGAGGCCATCATTCCAATCGAGGTAGAGATTGCTTCTTTAAGAATCATATAGGAAGCTGAACTCAGAGACGCAGAATGGATAAGAAGTCGCTATGAACAATTGGCCCTTATAGATGGAAAGAGGATGAACGCAGTATGTCACGGTCAGATTTACCAGAACAGAATGTCCAAAGCTTTCAACAAAAGGGTCAAACCAAGGCAATTTGCACCAGGTCAGTTGGTGCTGAAGAAGATCTTCCCACATCAAGATGAAGCCAAAGGGAAATTCTCTCACAACTGGCAAGGTCTGTACATGGTTCACTGGGTGCTGACAGGAGGAGCACTCATACTTGCAGAAATGGATGGAGAAATCTTGCCAAAACCAATCAATTCAGACACAGTCAAGAGATAATATGCTTAGATTATTTATATTTTTCTCATCTCATGTAATTGAACTACGCTTGACCTTATTCCCGTTTAAGAGGGGATACGTAGGCAGCCTTATGGGTTCGGTCATATCATAATAAAATTTTCATTTCCCCCAAGATCAGAAACTGGGGCAGAATTTTGAGGAGGGCCCTCAAAATTTCGGAGCAAGTCCAGCCAACGCCAACATATGTCAGACGGTCAGTAATCAGTTAAGAAACTGGGCAGAATTTTGAGAAGGATTCTCAAAATTCCGAAGAAGGTTCAGCAAGGCCTATTATCCGCAAACAGCCGAAGGATCATCTACTAAACTAGGATAGAATTTTGAGGAGGGCCCTCAAAATTCCGACATAAGAGAGCTGCAATGCCTTTGAGATGTGTTACAGTCACTAGTTCATCTAAATGTATCAATATATTTCTGAAATAACACTATTTTTATCAACAATTGTGTATTTTTTGAAAAACTTTATTTCCATAACAATCAGGTGTTACTTAGGGGAACTCGAAAGGGGCTTTCAGGGTGGAGCAAAGCAAGGCCGGCAGATGAAGCATGAACCAACCTCCCCTCCCCCCCACAAAACTTACAATTTTTCTTTGAAAGCAGGTATATCTGACATGGCAAAACATCCGCAAATACATACACGTAACAAATTCGCTATCAATCAGGACATCAGACACCGAATGTATCTCCAGCTAAGACATACACTACTCTTATTTGCTACTCGCTCCTTGCATGAGGCTAATCCTTGCCTCCATACTTGCATGAGGCTAATCCCTGCCCCTATATCTGCATGAGGCTAATCTCTGCCTCCATATTTGCATGAGGCTAATCCTTGCCTCCACACCTGCATGAGGCTAATCCTTGCCTCCACACCTACATGAGGGTAATCCTTGCTTCTACACCTGCATGAGGATAATCCTTGCCTCCATACCTGCATGAGGCTAATCCTTGCCTCCATACCTGCATGAGGCTAATCCCTGCCTCCCTATTTGCATGAGGCTAATCCTTGCCTCCACACCTGCATGAGGCTAATCCTTGCCTCTATACCTACACGAGGCTAATCCTTGCCTCCATATTTGCATGAGGCTAATCCTTGCCTCTATACCTGCATGAGGCTAATCCTTGCCTTCATATTTGCATGAGGCTAATCCCTGTCTCCCTATTTGCATGAGGCTATCCTTGCCTCCACACCTACATGAGGCTAATCCTTGCCTCTATACCTGCACGAGGCTAATCCTTTCCTCCATATTTGCATGAGACTAATCCCTGCCTCCCTATTTGCATGAGGCTAATCCTTACCTCCACACCTGCATGAGGCTAATCCTTGCCTCCATACCTGCATGAGGCTAATCCTTGCCTCATTATTTGCATGAAGCTAATCCTTGCCTCCACACCTGCATGAGTCTAATTATTGCCTCCATATTTACATGAGGCTAATCCCTGCCTCCATATTTGCCTGAGGCTAATCCCTGCCTCCATATCTGCATGAGGCTAATCCCTGCCTCCTATTTTGCATGAGGCTAATCCTTGCCTCCGTACTTGCATGAGGCTAATCCCTGCCTCCCCACTTGCATAATGCTAATCCTTGCCTCCATACTTGTATGAGGCTAATCCTTGCCTACCTATATGCATGGGCTAGGCACTGTTCCTCTTCGCACAAATATTGCTCTATTTCTAGTACTATCTACTCACTTTTCAATCGGGCTAAGCTCTGCCCTTCATTTCACAAGACTAAGCTTTGTCTTGTTAACATCATTACTGCATATCATGGGCTGAAATATCGCCAATCTATCTGAAGGCGTCATAGTCTAAAAGGCATCATCCTCATAGCCGGAAGACACTATGCCATGGCTTGAGGATCCCTCAATTTTGCATATCATTATTCAAAGGCGTCATAGTTCAGAGGCACCATCTTCATGGCCCGAGAACATCATTTCATGGCCTACAAATCTCTCATCAAGCAATTCATGGCCCAGGACGTCATGGTCTAAGGACGTCATCCTTAACCGTCCAAAGATAACATTCATAGTACAATGGGAACTTGCATTATGTTTACATTTATGCACAGTATACGCTTGTATTGCTTCTATTTGCAGGTAACCCAGCGAGCAACGACTATCCCAACAGGAGCGATCCCGCTCCAGTTCTCCCTGACCATATCAAACCTAACCTCTTGCATAAAACTGTTCATTCATCCAGCCGTAGATGTTGCGTCCGTTATTGTAATGACTTCACCAGTATACTCCGCCAATGGATCCGGAACTACATACAGCCTATTTCCTGTAAAACCAGGGATATGTAGGCAGCTTAGAAGCCAGGGTGCGGCCTAATCTCTCGAACCGTTTCACTCAGTCAAAATTGTCCATCATATCTTTACCCGACAAACTCTTTCATCCTTTCCAGGTAAAGAGGGGTAGTTGTTGATACCCAATTTTTCCCAAAAATATTTCAAATTACATATATGTCTTCAAAATCATGCATTGATTAGCAATTGATATTTTTCCACAATTTTCCTATATTTTTATTAATTTATCCATCATTTGATTTCCAAGAAATGATTACAAAATTACCTCACAAATGATTTCAAAAGCATTTCTTGAGGTAATGTATTATTTTGGTCCTATTAAGACCAAATTATTTTATAATTAGCCAAACTGGCACCTTTTGGCTATAATTGCAATAACTTTGTATTTCATGTGTATTTTTTTAATACTAAATAAATATTTTTAAATTATTTTCTATGCATAAAATTCATTTTTATAATTAACAACTATTTTTTGTAAATTGTCTTAATTAATTTACATTGGGTATTTAACAAATAGCCACTTTTATTTCAATTATAGCCTAATTAAATCAGACCCCAACCCAATTTAAACAGCCCAAATACCCCAGGCCCAATACCTTATCCTACCCGACCTAATCCCTTGTCTAATCTGGACCGTTGATCAATTTTAATCAACAGTCCAGATCTCCTCTTTCCTTAATTAACCCTAGAGACTACCCCCCCTCCCCCTCATTTCTCTCTTTCACTCCGCCGTTACACTCTCCCCTCACCTCTCAAATTCTCTCTGCTAAAACCTAAAGCTCTCACCGACCGTCGACTTGCCGGTAACTATGGTGGTCTCACCATCATCCCAACCCCCATGGCTCCTTCCTACGCCGGATTACTGCTGCCTTAAGGTCCTCAAAGGAACCAAAGGCGGTTCAACTCACCCCCATGGTTTTTCATGTCATTCTCAGGCCAATCTTGGTCTGTCCGAGTAAGATCCTGCCATCTCCAGCTAGAACCTGTGGTTTTTAGGCCGATTCTCTTCACTTTGAGTTATCTCTCTTAAACCCAAACTATTAGCTCTTGATTTCTTAGATTTGTAATAGATCTGTGGTTTTACCCTATTTTGTTCATCAGTGTCTCTGACTTTTACTTCTTTCGCCTATGTCATGTTTATTCTATTAATTCATGCTATGCTCTATGTGAATCCCTAATTTTGTGTGATTTTACCCTATTTGGCTCATTAGAGTTTCTGATTCTTGCCTATTATGTGTTTATTTTGCTTGTTCTCATAAATTTGTGTCAATTTCTCCTAAATTAGTACTATTTGCTATTTTTGAATCTTTGAATCTGTGTGACTGATCCTCCACTGATTTCTTGTGATATTCTCTACTGATTTTAACCTTTAAGATATTTTCTTACCTTAATCTATGGTCGAGCATGCTGTCAACTGATTCCTAAGTATTTTCTTTGATTAAAATCTGCTGAACCTAGTCTCTATTATAGGTTGTGTACTTGTACTATGCTGAAAATATTTTCTTATTTGTTATATTCAGCCTTATGTGATTTCCTTCCTTATTTAGTATTTGCCTATAACTGTTTAAATTTAACTCCTTAATTAAAGGAAGTACTTATACTGATTTGATTCTAATTAGTACATAGTTCCATAATTACTGCTGAACTATGATTCTTACCTTATTTTCTACCTGTTTTCAAACTATAAGTACCTTGCTCTTTCATTAGCACAAAGACACGAACACATTGGTTCAAAAACTCTTTCTCACACAAAAACTCTCTTCTGCTGTCTTTTCTCTGGTTACTTGCTATTGTTCTAAGTCATCCGGCTGCAAGCCAAGGCTGATTACTCTACTCTCTTGCTCCTTACTTTATGTTTAATACCTTCTTTACTGGTATGTTCTGATTTCAATTCAAGTTCCAAAAACAATATGGTCCTTTTATTATTTCAATTCATCCTGTTTCTAGTCTGCTTTTACTTATAGTTTTGCTGTGAAACCTGTAGTTGATATGTTTACATTATTAGCATGTTATGAACTCCCCTTCCTTATGATCAGTATGAACATGTTACCCCCCTCTATGTAGTCTGTCTCCATGTGATCTTGCTCTATCTGGTTTCTGGTATGAATCTCCTTGTAAAGTAGTCTGCACTCCTAAACTTGTATGATTCTGGGATTGATTTTAAATTATGTTGATCCTATACTGAACCCCTTAAGCATTGCTGATTATGTGACTATGTCTAATCAATGTTTTTGAGCATATCTGTACCAATTCCAAAGACTTCTGCCTGCTATATGTTTACCATTATGTGCTTTACCTGTCCCCAATTCCCATTTACCCCTGTGTGAAGGCTTGTGTTGCTAAACCTGTCTTGGTTATTTGTTCTATGTATGATGCTGAACCTGTTTTGGTTCTGAGGTTGGTCTATTGCTTGTCGATTACCCTACTCTTTTCAAAACTGTCTTATTGAATAACTCCTCTGTTGTCTTACAAAACTATTTTCAAGTCTCTTTTCAAATTGTTTTTCTACTTAAATTTTTTTTTTTTGAAAACTATGTCAAGCACTCTCACTCTATTCTTAGATCCTTAAGTTCTGCCCCACTAATGTGTGACTGCTTAGGGATCCCTATAAGATCCCTCTGAACTCTGATGCATTAGAGCTGGCCCTTCCATATAACACTTACTCAAATATGGTTGTGAAATCTGCGTGTGAGCACTGCCCGGGATCCCTTGAGGTCCTTAGGGAACTCTGACACACCCGGATATTAAGAAAGGGTATGAAACAATCTGAGCAGTTGAGGTTTTGGAAATCTGGGCATACTTGCAGGCTCCCTATATTGTAACTTCTTATTTTTTCTTTATCTATTAATGTAATTCATTCAATTTTGGTTTGTAATATTCATTGTAAACGAATATTGAGGCTGGCTAGTGAAAAAGGGGAGGGTAGCTATAAATGTTATCAAAGGCTAGAAAACATGCTTTAGGTTTATATTTTTTTTATATGTGCATTAGAATTCATGTTTAGGACCAATACATGCAAAGCATATCATGCATTAGATACCTGCTCCTAGGTTTCATGTATACTATTTTCAGCATCTCATTTTGACATCCTTATTATCACTTAGAAATCATGTTTCTAGGATAAACGACAACATTAAAATAAACTGTTACTTATGCATATTTTGAAATAATGCTGTAACCTGTTGTGCATTTAGAAATCCTGCTTTAGGAATTCTACATATAAACCATTATGAACCTTATATGTGCATATTATATACAATATTTAGGATCTCGTTCATACTCGCTCAGTCACACCTAGTTAAACTACTGATGCATGAAAAAGGATATAAAATAGTCTCACGTCTAATTATCATGTTTAAGTAAAACTGGTAATAATTCTGTATCTTGTAAAACTTAGAACAACATGCTTTAGGTAAAATATCTCCTATCCTGTTTTAATAGTTCTGGTAATAATTGTGCATTATCCCATGCCTAGGCAAGCATTAGGTAATCAAATTTCTTATAAAATTGGAAACTGCCTCTTTGTCTTTACTGCTTAATAGTTAACAAGCTTAAAATCAGTAGGCAAACTGATTAGGCCCTTGCTTCTAAGTTTAAAAAAATAATTCTGTATGTCTCTTGTGTTCTGATACTCACCTAGACATCAAGTCTTAGGATCCTATTTAATAATACTGCCCTTGTTTGCGTTTGAGTCGTGCTATTTACATGTATTATCCGCGGAGGTAAATCTGAGCCTCTTATTTGCTCCTTCCTGCTTTTATCTGCTAAAGTCCTATATGTTCTTACTTGTCGCCTTAGTATTTTCTCCTTTAAACCTTAGGGATCTATCTAGAACTGCCTATAGGTAGATGTCCTAATTTCCTCTAGGACCATTAAGAAGGGACGGGTAACACCACGCAAAGAGATCGCTAAATAACATTCGCTTAATAACCGCTAAGGGGTGGGAAGTGTAGATATGGATATGATGACTACACGCTAATATAATGAGTAGCCCCTCATTGAGGTGTGTTTACCGGACATTGCGTGGGGTGATCATGTAGGCTAACCAACCTAGGACTCATCCTTTCCAAATTCCCTTCACTTTCCATGTGTATACAATTTGTTTAAGCCTTTCCTTTGTCTCATTATTTGAGTCATGTAATGTCCGAAACCTGCTCTTATTTGTAATTATGTGTTTAAAACTATTTATTTGTTAATAGACTTGTTCATAAGTATAAGTTCGGCAGGGACCCAACATTGTGGATAGAGAGGGGTGTCTAACACCTTCCCCTCAAGGTTATTTCGAGCCCTTACCCTAAATCTATGGTAATGCAAATCAATCCAAGAGTTAATCGCTCTAGGTGCCCTAACACACCATAATCTGTTAGGTGGCGACTCTTCAAATACCCAATTCCCAAAAGGAAATGAGTTATTTCCCCCCATAAATGCCGATACCCGGACTTCTCTTTGCGGAGGGAAAAAAGGGGGCGCGATAGTGCACATATTGCTCAAATTTCCCGGGGCACATCATAGAAAAGTGTTGGAATCTAAAAAGAGCAGTCTAGAAGCTTGTTGATGCAGGTGACATTGTCGTGCAAAATCCAGATGTAGTAGATACTAGCCAAAGTCCATTGTCTGTTCATAATGAGACGCACATGATGGGTATGATTTGTGTTGAAAAGGAATACGAGAACTCTTCTAAGTTCCTTGGGGGTCACTTTCCGCAAAGCTTTCAGCAGTATCAATCTTGGTTCCGGAAGTTGATCTTAAGAGCGAGTTGGCAAAAGGGACCCAAAGACATTTGCTAAGGTCAACATGAAGTAGACTTGCGAAGGTTCTAGTAACGTCGATGTGCGACTCAGTGGCTAAGATGTTGAACTTGGTAATTGAAAAGACACTCTTTTCTTGGCTAGTCAGGGAGGAGTTTTGGTGGTTTATTTTGTTGTCGTTTTTGTTGTCCGGGTTATTTCAGGGTTATAATTCGGATATTGTCTTGTGATTCAAACCCTTCTATCATTTTATTTTTCCTAGTTCGTTTAGTCATAGTAACTCGTTTAGTGTTATCTAGGTTTGTTCCAGGGTTGTAACCCCATCTTATTTTGCTTGTTTTGTTGTTCAAACCCTTTCATCGTCTGTCTAATACAATTTCCTATTTTTTGTTATTTCTAGTCAGTTTTTGTTTAGTTCCCTTTTACTTTTATAGTTTTTTTTCATGCTGGCTCTAGTGACATGCCATGCACGCATAATTTTAGGCCTGGTCTTAAAAGTTAGTCTAATTATGAAGCAATGAAATAATTTTGAAGATGATAGGGACGTCTGAGGGAAATAAGTACATATTTGGACATTGTGAGATCATTTAAAGCCCGAAATGTATGAAACGGGGGCAGATAATTTGAGAAGCTAATAGGATGGCAAGAATTAGTTAAAGGAGAATGAATCCCGAACAATTTGAAACGAGCAACTTTGAGTTCAAGTGCATCTCAAGTTACGAGATAAAGCCATGGGATTTTGCTCCAAACAGACGGAGGTATCCATTGTGAAGAAAAAATCACCCAACGAGAGTTCTGTACTTGAAAAGAGACTAAAAAAAGTGGAAGACATATCAGTGATATCAATACCGGAGTTGTAAAAGAAATGTTGTACTCGGCGGAGGCCCTCTTTCAGCTACCCAAACACTTTATACTGTTCGGTACCCCTTTTGAGCCTATGCTAATTTTATTGACCTCCCCTCTTTTGGAATCAATTTAGAGTAAAAAAAAAAGTTCATGTCCCCATAGATTTGTTTTAGAAGTTCATTCTAAAAGAAAAGTCAAAAAGAAAAAAAAACACAAAAGAGAAAATATAAAAGAAAATTAAAAGAAAAAAGAAAAAGAACAATAGTAACGAAAATAAAGCATCCATGTGAACTACGTTCGACCTGATTCTTGTCACCACAAGATACATAGGCATTCTTAAGGTTCGGTCACACCAAATAAAATATTTTATAATCCCACGAAGTCGAGAGTGGGGCAGTCTTTCTTAGAAATTCCATCTCAAAAAGAAATGAAAAAGAGAATCAATTTTCCTTATTTTAGAAATTGGGGCAAAGTTTTTATAATGGATTCCAAAAGTTATAGATAAATTAACCCTGTTGTCTTAGTTATTTTATGAAATCCTTTCTTTCTAACCCTGTCCAAAAGCCACATTACAGTCCAAAAGACCTCCCAGATAATCTTTGAGAGTGCCGAGTCAGACATGCCAGGAGCATATGATATTTCTATTGTGGTTAATGCCTTGTCATCTGCAGAATCAGAGGAAAAAAGAAGAAAAGAGCAAAACGAGAGAGTCTTATCGGTGAAAGCCTTCACAGGCACCATAAGGCGACGGTAAGTTGAGAGAAAGAACAAAATGAGAGAGGCTTGATGGTGAAAACACTTCGGGCACTACAAGTCGAATAAGGACCGTGAATCAGATAGGATAATCAGAGCATGGAAGCCGAGTTTCACGACTCAGAGGTACAACAAGAGTTGAACATTAGACTTGCTTGACACATTAGGCCACTTAATCCAAAAGTGCATGTCATGGTCATTAGAGTTGGTATCCACATCTGATAAGTTTCTACTTTGTAATTTTCTTGTTAGGTATCATCTCTTTCCATTGTCCCTTACTTTGTTCCCTTTGTTTTGTTACTCCCTCTTCTTGAGTCTGTTTGGTCAGAACAAGTGAGAAATGACCTCAAAATTTGCTACCAGCCTTCCAATTGCACAAAACGGAATCTGGCTAGCACATCAAAGTGGCATAAGTTAGGAAAGAACAGTATGCACACTGAGTGGGTGGCAATTGACGTGTTTTGGGATTCATGTGAAATCCAAAGGTTCGGTATATGTCAATTCATGAGCACAATGCAACAGATAGAGGGTGTTGCTTTTAAACGGATCAGAGGTATTTTCTGTGATAATGGTGACAGAGAAAGTGGTTAGTCAATAAACAAGTAAGGTCTTTCGAGTTGAAATAAAAGTTATCATGGGAAGTGAAGGAGCAATCGCCCTCAAAGTCAAGGATACAAACCAACTACCATGTTTGAACTCACAAGTTTTCTTTGTTTGAAACAAGGATGAAGACTATGGCAAAATCAAAGCTTGGAAGCTTGAATTTTTCAAGTATCGTGCTCACATTTTTAGCACAAAGTCTGTTTGATGAGGTTTTACTTGCTAGGCATTCCCCTAGTTAAGAAAGTTTTTACCCTCTACACATTTTTCCTAGTCGAGAAGAACCGTACCTCCTAGGCATTCTCCCTAATCAGAAGAGTTTGTAGCTTTCCTTAAGTTCAGGGCCCTCCTGGATAATGAGATTTAAGTTCAAGTTTTCAGGACCCTTCTGGATAATGAGATTTAATTTTAAGTTTTCAGGGCCCTCCTGGATAATGGGATTTAAGTTCAAGTTTTCAGGACCCTCCTGCATAATGGAATTTAATTTCAAGTTTTCAAGACCCTCCTAGATAATGAGATGTAGTTTTAAGTTGTCAAGACCCTCCTGGATAATGGAATTTAGTTTTAAGTTTTTAGGACCCTCATAGATAATGAGATTTAGCGTAAGTTTTACCTTTAGAAAATAGAATTTAACATTCAAGTTTTCACTCTTAAGATGAGATTTAATTTTAGTTGTCAGGGCCCTCTTGGATAATGGGATTTAGCTTTTAAATTCTTAGAGCTATTTTGGATAACATGATTCGATTAACACTCATAGATATTCCCAGTACCAAACTGGGGCAAAAAAGTTTCTTTTGTTTTGTCTGTTTTGTTGTAATGGTTGGCGCCCACCTGGAGAATAATAGAATTCATTTCAAGTTTAAGTTGTAGGCACCCACCTGGAGAACAAGGGAATTTATTTTAAAATTTTAAGTCGGCGTCAGGCGTCCACCTGGAGAACAAGAGAATTTATTTCAACTTTTAAGTCAGCATCAGGCGCCCACCTGGAGAACAAGGGAATTCATTTCAAGTTTAAGTTACAGGCACCCACCTGGAGAACACGGGAATTTATTTCACATTTTAAGTCGGCATCAGGCGCCCACCTAGAGAACAAGGGAATTTATTTCAAATTTTAAGTCGGCATCAGGCGCCCACCTGGAGAACAAGGGAATTTATTTCAAATTTTAATTCAGCATCAGGCACTCACCTGGAGAAGAAGGGACTTCATTTTAAGTTTAAGTTGCAGGCGCCCACCTGGAGAACAAGGGAATTTATTTCGAGTTTTAAGTTAGCATCAGGCGCCCACCT
Source organism: Nicotiana sylvestris (assembly GCF_000393655.2). Lineage (NCBI taxonomy): Eukaryota > Viridiplantae > Streptophyta > Magnoliopsida > Solanales > Solanaceae > Nicotiana > Nicotiana sylvestris. The sequence continues at coordinate 142,673,803 of NC_091060.1, forward strand.
GGAGAACAAGGAAATTCATTTCAATTTTGAGTTGCAGGCGCCCACCTGGAGAACAAGGTAATTTATTTCAAATTTTAAGTCAGCATCAGGTGCCCACCTAGAGAACAAGGGAATTCATTCGAGTTTAAGTTGCAGGCACCCCCCTGGAGAACAGGGAATTCATTTCTAGTTTTAAGTCATTAGCAGGCGCCCCACCTGGAGAATGAGGGAAGTCATTTCAAAATTCATTTCAAGTTTCAAATCAGAGTTATCACGAGGTACTTGAGGAATAAGGTTTTTACCTCGAGTCACGGGGATTTGAGATGACCAAAGAAGAAGTCTCAATCCAAGAAGAAAGAAAGAAAAGAAAAAAAGAGGGAAGTGAATCCAAATGCAGAAACAGATGAAAGATGTGAGTTGCTCAAGACATGGCTGAAGTCACGAGCACTGCATGTCTGGTCTTGATTCGAAGAAGCCATGGAAGAATGAATCAACACTTGCAGCTAGCAAACATCAAGGTTCAAATCAAAAGTCTGCATGAAAAACCATTCAAGACTCAAAATCAAGCTTCAGAAGACTTATAGATAGGAATCTTGTAACTCATAGCTGACAGACATAGTTAGTCTTTTTCATTTTTGATTTTGATTTAATAACAGGACCGCAGATCGGAACCTCGACTGAAAGACACCTCAATCGGCTCTCCACCTCGGTATACTCCATCACTGTTCCTACTTCTAAACTGCACATGGCCTGATTCCTTTATAGCCAAGGATATGTAGGCAACTCAGATACCAGGGCTCAGTCACATTCTCCTTTCTTTTAGTTTTTGGTCTCTCTAAATAAGGATCGGGTCAAAAAACCTATCTCGTCGTTCATTGTCTGAAAACTCTTCGCATTTCCAGTCAACGAGGGGCGGCTGTAGACATGTAATTTTAGGTTTGTTTTAACGGTTAATTACAAAAATATTTTACTTAAGTAGGATTAATATGTAAATGGTGTAGTATTTTTAGTCTTGTTTTATAAGAAAGAGTATGAAATTTGAGGCTTATGTTGTTTGGTCTTAATTGAAGAGGTCCAAAGAGGTGACCAAATTTTAAAGCCCAAACCCTAAGACCCACTTCCCTTTCTTCTTATACACCCTAACACACATTTTCAAGGGGGAGACATAAAAAAAACCCTAGACCACACAAAAGAAAGAGAGGTCAACCGTTTTTAGGAGTTGAAACCCTAAGACCCTTTATCTTCCTCTCTTAACCTAAATAAAACCCTAGAGAGCAAAAAACACCCTAGAACCCAAACACCTCCCATCAGCCGCCGCCCTCATGCCTGAAACCCATGACCATCCGCCCCTCCTCGTGACACCAACAAACAACCCCTAAAGAAGAGATCAACGGCTACCTCCTGACCTCACAAAAAATGACCCTCCCATCTCCATCTTCCAAGACCTAACAACGTCGCTACCTTCAACCAACCAACGCCCACACTCCTCCATCTTCAACCCAAAAAATGTGGATCCTTAAGAGCTAGCAGTGGCCAGGCTTCTTCAAACAAAAAAGCTTCAGCGCCACATCTTCCTCTTCTAAAAAAAACGATGTTATAGTCGCCAGATTTCGGCGTTCGACGGAGGTAGCGACATTTTCAGCCATCAAAATAGCACCAAATTTTCCTTCAGACCTCCGTTGCAACCAGATGCAGATCCAGCTCTAATGTGGTCACCCGTGCAACTATACTTTTAAGTTCGAATTTCTGTTTTCCGTCGGGGTTTCGGTCTGGTTTATCACTCATGTGCGGCTACTATAATCGAAAGGTTGTCACTCTTTGAGGTTAATTTCCTATTTTGATTTTTAATTCTCCTCTCTATTAATCTTCCATGACTATGAATGTCGTGTAATTGTTTTGTTGTTTCGCTGCTTGTCTAAAACTTTCTTCATTTGGTTTATTTATGTTAAAATATTCATTGATGCGTTATTCGTGAGAAGACATAAATTAATTAGTTTATGAAAAATGTGATTGCAAATGGTTGAAATTTTATTGAGTATGATATATTTGGTTAAGCTATGATAATGTTTGGATTTGAAAGCAAAAGAGAGGTTTTGGTTTCTTGGTACAAATTGTCCATGGCAGAGAATTCAAAGTTAAATGAGTTGATATTTTTTTTAAAGAAAATTTCTATTATTATTTACTTGCTTTTTTTAATCTGGCTAGGTTGATGTTTAAATGAAATTGAAGTTGGATTTTGGGTTTTGTTAGTAACGAGAATGAATTTGGGCATAAAAAAGATTTTATTATTCTCGTCTCATTTTAATTACTAGGTTCGCTAAGAGCATACTTAGGCCATTAATATTCATGAACCTTCATAGTTTGCTTCAGGTGCGCTATAATAAAAATTATCATGGTTACGGGTACGGTTCCCGTGACATAGCTGTGATACATAATTTCCAAATTCGGGGGTACGTTTATGTGATCCGACCACAACTTCTAATACTGTTAATGAAGTGAACATGTTGTAGATCATGGGTATGGTTCCCGTGACACGAATCACAATATTTATCATAAAAACAAGTGTACGACAATCGTAACTTGTTCCAGAATAATGCCATAAATAATCAAAGCGGTCAAAGGTTAAAATGCACAATAGGTATAAAATATGTAATTAATCAGATAATTAGGCCAATAATAATAGTTGAGCGACCGTGCTAAAATTACGGAACCCGGAAATGCCTAACACCTTCTCCCGGGTTAATAAAATTCTTTACTCAGATTTCTGTGTTTCGCAGACTGTAAAACGGAGTCAAACTTCCTCAATTCGGGATTTTAAACCGGTGACCTGGGACACCATAAATTATCCCAAGTGGCAACTCTGAATTTGTATAAATAATCCCGTTTCGATTATTGTCACTTTAATTGGAAAACCCCCTGTACCCTTTCGGGTAGAAAAAGGAGGCGTGACACCTATTAAGACTCGTGTCTCTTTAAGTACTCTTTGCCAGCTGTCACTCTTCTTATAATCTATGTGTCTTGATATGTTAGCCACATAATTAATTCTAAGTGTAATATTGATTTTTCCCAATACATGAAAATTACAAACAAATTGCAGGAAGGGTGTATAAATGTTGTATTTTTAATACTTGATGTCACACCTCCTTTTTTACGTACACCTCCGAGAGGGAGCGTATAAGGGAGTTTCTCCAATTAAAGTGACAATCAAAACGGGATTTATTTTAAAAAATTCAGAGTCGCTACTTGGGAGATTTATGGTGTCCCAAGTCACCGGTTCAAATTTCGAGTCGAGGAAAGGGTTGACTCTGTTTAACAGTCTGCAAACCAGAAATCCGGGTAAGGAATCCTGTTAACCCGGGAGAAGGTGTTAGGCATTCCCGAGTTCCGTGGTAAGGAATCCTGTTAACCCGGTCGCTTAACTGTTATATTTGGCTTAACTATCTGATTTTAAATAATTATGAACCTATGTACGAATTTAACCTTTTAACCGGTTTTAATTGATTTTTGGAGAAGATTGAACGTCGCTTAAAATATGCCTTTGGATCGCGCCACATAAGATGCACCCGCAATCCGAAACACATTTTATTCAACGTTTTAGGATTTGGATTTGGATTTGGGTCGCATGAAATGCGCACCCGAATTTAGGAAGATAATATTATTAAAATACGCACCTAAAGCAACTACGCGTTTCAGCTTTGCGAGGGCCATGGAAATTTCACTAAATGGCACGCCTCGAACTCTTAAGGATTAAATCAAAATTAATTAAACGAGGGCCATGCGATTGTCAATTTTGTACGACATGGCACACTTCGAATTATTCTAGCCAAACGGTTTTTAAACCAATCCATGAGGGCCATATACTACTTGTGTTATAAGAGATGATTCGCCCCAATTATTTATAAGAGCTTAATTAATCAAAATGCCAAGTGTAGTCAAAGGTTGGTTATTTAAGCAAATGGGTTTAACCCAACTCCAAATGAGCTGATGGTTTAATGAATAAAGGGCCACACAGTTTGGGCCCAAATGTGAGCCCAAGTCTTTGGGGGACTAGGCATCAGCGGAAAGGGGTTTCCAGGTCGAGTCCCTGAGGCACACCGGCAACGTCTAAAAATATTACTGGGTACAACATGAGGCCAAATGACTAACCACGGGACACCCATACATATTCAATCGACCTTTAAAGTCAGCCTTTGATTACTTAATGGATGATTATATGCAGTTTAGCAATGATAGTTTGAAAGTCTTATTTAAATAGCTAACAGTAGACAACTTATTTTCAGGCCTCTAAATTAACTTAAAATAAAGGCCCGAAGATAGAGAACAAATCAAACCAATCTTGCTGAAGTAAACCCAAACTAACAATAAATGGGTTTCCAGGTCGAGTCCCTGAGGTACACCGGCAACGTCTAAAAATATTACTGGGTACAACATGAGGCCAAATGACTAACCACGTGACACCCATACATATTCAATCGACCTTTAAAGTCAGCCTTTGATTACTTAATGGATGATTATATGCAGTTTAGCAATGATAGTTTGAAAGTCTGATTTAAATAGCTAACAGTAGACAACTTATTTCCAGGCCTCTAAATTAACTTAAAAAGGCTTGAAGATAGAGAACAAATCAAACCAATCTTGCTGAAGTAAACCCAAACTAACAATTGATCAGTTCATGGTAAACTCAAACGTACTCCTACACCAAAGAATCCCAGTAACTCACAGCCAAAAACTAATCAAAATCCATAACAAACCAGCGTGAAATTAGAAATTACCAAACGTAAGGTCTTACTAAAATGAGTTCGAACTTAGTCAAATGCCAAAGTCCATGATCCAATCAGTGCTACATGACATGTTTACAGCTAAACAATTAAGAGTGAACATGATAAAAGGGAAGATCAGACTACTCTACACATTCTCATAGTTTCCAAAAGACATGAGTGACATTTATGAACTAGACAAAAATACGACTAAGCTATAAGAATGAGCAAATTCAATGTACTGCTTCAAGACTCCATGTCTATTTCATTTCTTCAAATCCAACCTTACATTAAATAAAGATCATAGTCATGTACCTGGAAAGCAAAATGTTAGCAGAAGTAAGGAGCTCAGCAGTAGGCAGTATCAGTTAACCCAGATTCAGTAATCAGAATAATGAAATCAGCTCAAAATCCAATGGAACAGTAACCCTCAACAAAGTTTGAACCAAAACTTTTCACAACACACTTTCAATTCATTTCAAATCCCAAAATGAGAAGCTATTGTTTCCAAGAGTTTTATTCACCGAATGCAATCAGAAAACTCAAAATCAGCAAAGTTTGAACAACTTTTTACAACCGACCATGCAATCAGAATTTTTCAAGAAAAGCCCAGCCGCTTTTAGTTTTGTTTTTGTATTTTTTCAGCTCCTCCTTGCCTTGAAAGGCAAGATAGAGATGCCTTTATAAGCAAGGCATTAGGGCAAGGGTAGGGTCGGGGTAGGGTTTGGGGGGAAGGTTTCTGAAGTCAGGACGATGAAATGAGGGGGGGGGGGTTGCGTTCAGACATATATATACTTCCCAGGTTTATGTTTTGAGCCGTTCGATCAAGTGGTGATCAACGACTCAGATTGACGCTGATCGAATCGGCGTCGTTTCATTTGAAGAGGGATCCGGACCGGGTCAGGCGGGTATTGGGCTATGTTGGGCGGGTACGAGGGGGAGGCAATTGGGCTGATGGGGGGGTTTAAATAAATAGCCCAAATCGAATTTCCCTTTGTTTTTGAGTCTTTTCTTCTTTTTTTCAATTTCCAAATTTCTTTTCTTTCCAAAATTAGAAATAAATCCTAAATTAATTATTAAAACTAATATTATTCTATCAAATTAAACTAATTAACCTCTAAAAATAATTACCATACTAATTAAATACCAAATTAAAGAAAGCTAACAAAATTCGAGAAATTAAAATTAAAATGCAAAAATGAACTATTTTTTGTGATTTTTCCAGTTTTATAAAACACTAAATTACTAATTATTTCAAACATGCAGAAATTAAATCCTAAATGCAAATTCAGCATATTTTGTATTTTCCATTAATTAACAGACAAAAATGCAAATAATTAACAGCAAATGCCACAAAATCCACAAAATTGCAAATAATGAAACGAAATTACTTTGTTTTGAATTTATGGGAGTATTTCATGCAGGGCAAAAATCACATGTTCACAGCTGCCCCTCTATGTTCGGAAACACGAAGAGTTTTCGTGCAAAGATAAAGTGAGCGGATAAGAGCGATTTTTGCCCGTTTGAATACTCCGTGGGAAGCATTTTTGAAAGATTTGACCGCACCTTGCCTCTGAGGTTGCCTACATATCCTTGAATTAAAAGGAATTAGGTCAGTGTAGTTCGGGAAATTTTGGTAGTTGGGACTACCATGAAGCTGTGATTTCACTATTGCTGTTGCTGCTGCTACTACTTACTGAACCTCCTTATTACACCATATCAAAATAAAATAAGAAGCTATACTAAACTATGATCTATGGATTACAAAAGTCCTATCTATATCCCCAAACTTGATCTTGTGCTTCTTGTTGCCTTATTGTTCTCCATTCTTTTGGAGACATCCGTTTGTTGCCACCTCGAATTGTAAACTGAGATGTTTTCCCCTTCTTCAGGTGGGTTCCTGACTACTGAACATGATATGTATTCCCATGCTATCCAGGCGGACTCCTGACTTCAAAACGTGAATGTATTCTCATGCTATCCAGGCGGGTTCCTAACTTCGACAAAATAGACAAACAAAGAAAATTTTCTGCCCCGGTTTGGTGGCTGGGCACATACGTAAATGTAAAATGGATCACATTACCAAACATCAATAGGAACTTGAAAGCTTAAACTTGAATTGTACTCCCTTGTTCTCCAGGTGGGCTCCTGATTGCTGACTTGAAATGTGTTCCCTGCTTTCCAGGCGGGCTCCTGACTGCTGACTTGAAATGTATTCCCTGCTCTCCAGGCGGGCTCCTGATTGCTGACTTGGATGTATTCCCTACTCTCCATGCAGGCTCCTGACTTCAAAATAGACAAGACAAAAGAATTTGAAAGCTAAAACTTAAATTGTACTCCCTTGTTCTCCAGACGGGCTCCTGACTGCTGACTTGAAATGTATTCCCTGCTCTCTAGGCGGGCTCCTGATTGCTGACTTGGATGTATTCCCTGCTCTCCAGGCGGGCTCCTAACTTCAAAATAGACAAGACAAAAGAATTTGAAAGCTAAAGCTTAAATTGTACTCCCTTGTTCTCCAGGCGGGCTCCTGACTGCTGACTTTAAATTTATCCCTGCTCTCCAGGCTTGCTCCTGATTGCTGACTTGGATGTATTCCATTCTCTCCAGGCGGGCTCCTGAATTCAACAAAATAGACAAAACAAAGAAAATTTTCTGCCCCAGTTTGGTGGTTGAGGACAGATGTGATTGTAAAACTAATCATATTACCAAGTATTACTAAGGATTTGAAAGCTAGGTCCCATTATTCAGGGGGGGTCCTGACAACTCTTAACTAAACGATAATTTAAAATCTAAGTTATATCTTCTACAGTTGTGACTTCTGCTAAATCTTGCTATCTAAGAGGATCTTTAGACTACTTCCCATTATCCAGGAGGGTTCTGAAACTCCAAGATCAAATTTTATCTTAAAGGTGACAGCTTTCATGAATTATACTACCTTACCAAAGAGTTTACGCTAAATGTTGGTATCTAATCGAAATCTTAAGCTAAGTCCCATTATTCAGGAGGGTCCTGGAAACTCTTAATTGAATCCTATCTCGAACGTGCAAACTTCTAAGCTGACTTATATTTTTTGGGATACATTTATGCTAGTTTATGCTATTTCTGAACTTTAAACTAGGTCCCATTTTCCAGGAGGGTCCTGAAAATAAAAAAAAGACATGTTTGGTGACTGCCTTTCTCCATGGAGGGTTTCTCCGAAACAATCGAACTTTTCTTCCCCTGTTTCACTCAAAGAAAATTTTGTTAGTTTAAAGTGGTGGTTAACTGATGGCATTCTTGCTGAAGATCTTTCTACTGCAATGCTTGTTCTGCCTGGCTCCTCCGAACTGGCCCTGAACCGCTTCGACTTTCTGACCTAACTCTCAAACCCCATGACTTTTGACGAGCTGAGCATTCTATACTCCCACTGTTGTTTACCTCTGACCCCTTTATCTGAACCTTTGCATCCCCCAAAACATAACTAGTCCCTTCCACCGATGAGACTTCCGGTGATTCCTTGTACCCTCCCCTTACATCGTGTTATCCTTAGTAAGCTTTGACCACTCTGTGCTTTGCAATTTTGGAAATTGGTAGCGAGCTTTAAAATATTTTTCACTCTATTTGAACAAGACTGACATTGAAACATCTTTAGATAAATACCCAAAAGAAAATGAAATGCAATGACTTTGCGGGTTAAGGATAAGAAGAATCCAAAACCAGATGACTGCTACCGACGGAGAAGGAAAAAGAAACTTATCTAGGTGGAACAGCGGGTACCAATGATCATGACATGCATTTCGGATTAATCATCCCCATCTGTCCAACCAATCAACTTTCAGTTGCCGTACTTTGTTGCCTCAGGATTTCCATGACTTTATTACTTTACCCAAGCCTCGGCCTTGTTCATCATGCGGTGCCTTGAAATAGTTTTCCCACCAACAGACCTTTCTCACTTGTTGACTTTTCCACTCACTTTCGCCTCAAGGTGCCCGTGAGGGTTTTCACGGATAAGACTCTCTCATTTTTACTTTTCTCAACTCTCGTCGCCTTACGGTGCCCATGAGGGTTTTCACCAATAAGACTCTCTCATTTTTATTTCTCTCAACTTTCATCGTCTTACGGTGTCTGTGAAGGTTTTCACCAATAAGACTCTCTCATTTTTATTTTTCTGCTTGAACCAGAGTGTTGCCCCTGACATGAATTACCTTTACCTGCTTGACTTGGCATTTCTCAAAGACTGATCAGAAGGTCTTTCTTTGGACCGTAACGTGGGCTTTTGTACAGGGTTAAGAAGAAAGGATATCAAAGGCTCGAAACAATTCAACTAGGTTAAAAATTACAACATTCGGAATCGGATTTCTGACAACAACCGCAGCTTCTGCCCCAGTTTCTTGTTTGGGGACTTTTGGATTTTATTTTGTCGGGACCGAACCGTGAGGCTGCCTACGTATCCTTAAAAGGAATCAGGTCGAACGTAGTTCATGGCATAGAAATTACTTTATTGTTGCAATTTTTCTTTTCTCTCTTTCTTTTCTTTCTCTCGTTTTCTTCTGTTATTCTTCTTTTCTCTCTTTTTTCTTTTTCTCTTTTTTTCTTTTTGCTTTTCTCTTTTCTTTTCTTTTCTTTCTCTTTCTTCTCTCTTTTCATTTTTCTTCTCCTTTTCCTTTCTTGTTCGTTCTTTCTTTTCTTTTTACTTACTTATCCTCCACACTTGCGTTTCTGAATTGTGCCATTGATCCCGAAAGAGGGGTATGAAAGAAAATAAATAAGGCTCAAAAGGGGTGACAAGGGATAAAGTGTTTAGATAGCAGAACAAAACGCCTTCGTCGTTTCAATCTTCAAAATATGCCAAATACAAACAAGTACAATCAAAGAAAGAAATCATACATAGTATCTCTTGAATGCATCGGAATTGATTTCCATTTCTACACATTTCCCTTCTAGATCTGTCAAATATAATGCGCCATTGGACAACACTCTAGTTACAACAAATGGCCCCTACCAGTTTGGGGCAAACTTTCCCTTTGCTTTAGCTTGATGAGGCAAGATACGTCTCAACACTAACTGACCCACTTCAAACTTCTGTGGACGTAACTTCTTGTTATATGCCCTCGCCATTCTCTATTGGTACTATTGGTCGTGACACACTACTACCAATCACTTTTCATCGATCAGACTTAATTGTTCCAAGCGAGTTTTGACCCATTCAACGTCATCAATTTCTGCCTCAGCAACAATCTGAAGGGATGGGATTTCAATTTCTGCGGGTATTACTGCCTCCGTGCCATACACCAACAAATAAGGAGTAGCCCCTACTGAAGTACGGACAATAGTGCGATATCCCAGCAACGCAAACAACAGCTTTTCATGCCACTGCCTAGAACCTTCCACCATTTTTCGAAGTATCTTCTTTATATTCTTGTTGGCTGCCTCGGCTGCTCCATTCGCCTTAAGGCGATATGGGGTGAAATTATGATGTATAATCTTAAACTGCTGACATGTCTCTGTCATCAGATGACTGTTGAGGTTAGCGCCATTGTCCGTGATGATTACCTTCGGAATCCCAAACCGACAGATGATATTTGAATGCACAAAATCGACCACTACTTTCTTGGTTACAGATTTGAAAGTTTTCGCTTCAACCCACTTGGTGAAATAATCGATGACTACCAGAATAAACCTGTGTTCGTTTGATGCTGCTGGTTCGATTGGCCCAATGACATCCATGCCCCAAGCAACAAAAGGCAATGGTGCAGACATTGTATGTAACTCAGATGGTGGAGAATGAATCAAATCTCCGTGCACTTGGCACTGATGACATTTACGCACAAAACTGATGCAATCCCACTCCATAGTGAGCCAGTAATAACCTGCTCGGAGAATCTTCTTTGCCAGAATGTACCCACTCATATGCGGTCCACAAACTTCGGAATGTACCTCGGTCATGATAGTTGTGGCCTATCTGGCATCTATGCATCTTAGAAACCCCAGATCTGGAGTTCTTTTGTACAATATCCCTCCACTGAAGAAAAATCCGCTTGCCAATCGTCGAATTGTTCTTTTCTGATCACCTGTGGTCTGTACCGGATATACTCCCATCCGGAGGTATTCTTTGATATCATAAAACCATGGCTCCCCATCAAGTTCTTCTTCTACCATATTACAGTAAGCATGCTGATCACTGACCTGATCTGCAAAGGGTCCATTTAAGCCTTACCTGGATGATGTAACATTGACGCTAGAATGGCCAAAGCATCGGCGAATTCATTATGTATTCTTGGGATATGCCTGAACTTTATTGACTGAAATCGTTGACAAAGATTATGCAAACACTATCTGTACGGTATGAGTTTCAAATCTCGTGTTTCCCATTATCCCTGAATTTGGTGCACCAGGAGGTAAGAGTCACCCAAGACCAAGACTTCCTGGACACCCATATCCACAGCTAACCTCAAACCCAAGATACATGCCTCGTACTCAGCCATGTTGTTGAAGCTGAGCCGTAACAGGGTAGTGCTGCCCTGTTTCAGAAATAAGTACTGCTCATATCCCCACGCCTTTCATGTTTGCGGTTCCGTCAAAGAAAAGCTTCCATCCAAGCTTCTCTCCTTGTTCTAACTCATCAATGTGCATCACCTCTTCATCAGGGAAATAAGTTTTCAAAGGTTCATAATCTTCATCAACTGGGTTCTCGGCCAAATGGTCCGCCAAGGCCTGTGCTTTCATTGCAGTTCGGGTCACGTAGACAATGTCAAACTCTGTGAGCAGGATCTGCCACTTTGCAAGCCTCCCTATGGGCATAGGCTTCTGAAAGATATACTTCAATGGATCCAAGCGAGATATGAGGTAAGTAGTATAAGATGACAAATAATATTTCAACTTCTACGCCACCCAAGTTAGAGCGCAACATGTCCTCTCATGCTGGGTGTACTTAACCTCGTACGATGTGAATTTCTTGCTGAGATAATATATGGCCTGCTCCTTCCTGCCAGTGATATCATGTTGACCCAATACACAGCCGAATGAATTGTCCAATACCGTTAAGTATAAAATCAAAGGTCGCCCTGGCTCTGGCAGGACCAACACGGGTGGATTTGACAAATACCCCTTTATCCTATCAAATGCCTCCTGACATTCATTTGTCCATATGACTGCAGTGTCTTTCTTTAATAGCTTGAAGATGGGCTCACAAGTTGTCGTGAGTTGAGTGATGAACCTGCTGATATAATTCAATCTCCCCAACAAACTCATCACCTCGGTTTTGTTCTTCGGAGGTGGCAATTCCTGGATGGCCTTGACTTTTGATGGGTCCAATTCATTACACCGGCGGCTGACTACGAACCCCAGAAACTTTCCATATGGCACCCCAAAAGCACACTTTGCAGGATTAAGCTTGAGATTGTACCTACGAAGCCTTCAGAAGAACTTCTTCAGATCCCTGACATGGTCAGACTGCTTCCTAGACTTCACGATCACATCATCCACGTACACCTCGATTTCCTGGTGTATCATATCATGGAATATTGTTGTCATTGCCCTCATGTAGGTTGCCCCAGCATTTTTCAAACCGAATGGCATGACCCGATAGTAGTACGTTCCTCACGATGTGATGAATGCCGTCTTTTCTGCATCTTCCTCGTCCATTAAGATCTGATGATAACCCGCGTAACAAACCACGAAATAATCGATCTCATGTTTGGCGCAGTTGTTAATCAAGATATGAATGTTTGGCAACGGGAAATTGTCTTTTGGACTTGCCTTGTTGAGATCCCGATAGTCAATACACACCTTGGTCTTGCCATCCTTCTTCGGTACAGGCACAACATTGGCTAACTAGGTGGGATACCAGGTGACCCGAATGATTTTGTCATCGAACTGCTTGGTGAATTCTTCCTTGATTTTTACACTCATATCTGTCTTGAATTTTCTCAGCTTCTGCTTGACAGGAGGGAATGCCGGGTCCGTGGACAACTTGTGAACCACTAAATCAGTGCTTAGACCTGGCATGTCGTCATAAGACCATGCAAAAATGTCTTTATATTCAAACAGTGCTTTAATGATCTCCTCCCTGAGTTGGGATTCCAAATGGACACTTATTTTGGTTTCACGGACATTTTCTTGGTCCCCTAGATTAACAGTTTCTGTTTCATTCAAATTGGGTTTAGGCTTTTCCTCAAAATGACTTAATTCCTTACTGATTTCTTCATAGGCCTCATCATCATCAAATTCCAACTCGTCATCACACTCAATTTCTTGTATTATTATTTCAGAGTTAGATTGGCTTTTAAAACTGGGCCGAAGATTCCTCATGTATGTCATGTCATTGATATCAGCATAAAAAGAACTGTACAAAAGAAGAAAATAAAAATAAAATTAGAAGAAATGAAAAGGAACAATTGCATTTCATTGAATATGAAGATAACAGGGTTTTAACACATCCAACTGGACGGAACATAACATCTGAATTACAGACCCTGGAATAACCCAGACAACTAAAAGAAAATCAAAACCCACTACCATGAATCCCTCCGGATAGGAAGAGGAGTAGCTTCCCAGTTGTTGACTTTTGCACGTGATCCCACAAATTGCACATCTGCCTTACTGGACCCTTCCCCAGCCTGAACCATATTGACCTCGGCGAATAACCTTTCGAACCCCTTCTCCAAATCTCCATCGGCTCCAATCAGTGGTCCATGGACCCTTGACAACAGTTGCTTTCTGGTACCCGGCCTGACGAATGACCTAGACAGACGTGGGACTGGCTTTGGCAATGCCCATGCTTTCTTTTTCATTTTCCTAGCTCTTGTCACGTATGCAACGGTAGGGTTGAACCCCAGACCAAAAGTATCTAGATTCCTTGGAAGGGAGACTAGTTGCACAATACCTTGCAGAGATGTACCCAAACCCTTGCCCGGTACGAAACCGTTTTTCAACATTTCGACAGCTACCATGACTGATGCCGCAACCATCCTTGGAGTTGGCATGCACTTTCCTTCCGGAATTTTCTCTACCGATACTGTGTCGGAAACCAGATAAACCCATGGTCCCTTGCCATCGTCAACCTCTATGAACAGCACAATGGCACCATTGGGCACACACAAATTATCTTCGTCATGTACCACAATTTCCTATCGATCCCATTCAAACTTGACCATTTGATGCAGAGTAGATGAGACTGCTTTGGCAGCATGGATCCAGGGTCGTCCCAACAACAAATTGTATGAAACAGCCACATTGAGCACCTGGAATTCCATAGTAAATTCAACTAGCCCTATTGTGAGCTCAAGCACTATGTCCCCGACTGAATCCTTCCCTCCACCGTCGAATCCCCTAACGCAAATACTGTTCTTGTGAATTCTTTCATCCTCCACTTGCAGCTTGTTCAATGTGGCAATAGGATAGATGTTCGTACTAGACCCGTTGTCAACCAGTACCCGAGTAACCACGGAGTCTTCGCATTTCACCATCAGATAGAGGGCTCTATTATGCTCGGTGCCCTCCACGGGCAACTCATCATTGGAAAAGGTGACTCGGTTTATCTAAAATATCTTGTTAGCTATCTTTTCCAAGTGGTTTACTGAGATTTTGTCAGGAACGTGGGTTTCGTTCAAGATCTTCATCAAAGCTTGACGGTGCTCGTCGGAATGGATCAGTAATGACAGGAGCGAGATCTGAGCCGGTGTTTTCCTTAACTACTCGACAATGGAATAGTCCTGTACTTTCATCTTTTTAAAAAATTCCTCTGCTTCTTCCTCGGACACAACTTTCTTCACCGACACTGGATTGTCTTTGGAAGTTTTAGCTTTTCTCAACTCTTCGGGGGCAAAGCATCTCCCCGATCGAGTCAAACCATGGGTCTCACACACTTCTTCTCTAACCTCTTTCCCCTGGTAAGTTACTGTCACTCGTTCATAATTCCACGGGACCACCTTGCTGCTGATCACTGGAAGCTGAGTTGCTGGTTTTATAATAACAGGCTCTGTGTGAGCACCCTTCA